>NC_041383.1:574389998-574471504 GCF_002162155.2 Triticum dicoccoides | reverse complement strand
CTCTCTCTCTCCACTAGGGCCCAACAAGGCCCATTAGTTCCCCGGGGGGGGGGGGGGTTCCGGTAACCCTCCGGCACTCCTGTTTTCTCCGAAATCACCCGGAACACTTCCGGTGTCCGTATATAGTCGTCCAATATATCAATCTTTATTTCTCGACCATTTAGAGACTCCTCGTCATGTACGTGATCACATCCGGGACTCCGAACAACCTTCGGTACATCAGAACTTATAAACTTATAATAAAACTATCATCGTAACGTTAAGCGTGCGGACCCTGTGGGTTCGAGAACTATGTAGACATGACCTAGAACTGTTTCCGGTCAATAACCAATAGCGGAACCTGGATGTTCATATTGGCTCCTACATATTCTATGAAGATCTTTATCGGTCAAACCGCATAACAACATACGTTGTTCCCTTTGTCATCGGTATGTTACTTGCCCGAGATTCGATCGTCGGTATCTCAATACCTAGTTCAATCTTGTTACCGGTAAGTCTCTTTACTCGTTATGTAATGCATCATTCTGTAACCAACTCATTGGCTACATAGCTTGCAAGGCTTATAGTGATGTGCATTATCGAGAGGGCCCAGAGATACCTCTCCGACAATCGGAGTGACAAAACCTAATCTCGAAATACGCCAACTCAACATGTACCTTTGGAGACACCTGTAGAGCTCCTTTATAATCACCTAGTTACGTTGTGACGTCTGGTAGCACACAAAGTGTTCCTCCGGTAAGCGGGAGTTGCATAATCTCATAGTTGTAGGAACTTTGTATAAGTCATGAAGAAAGAAATAGCAACATACTAAACGATCAAGTGCTAGGCTAACGGAATGGGTCAAGTCAATCACATCATTCTCCTAATGATGTGATCTCTTTAATCAAATGACAACACATGTCTATGGTTAGGAAACATAACCATCTTTGATTAATGAGCTAGTCAAGTAGAGGCATACTAGTGACATTAAGTTTGTCTATGTATTCACACATGTATCATGTTTCTGGTTAACACAATTCTAGCATGAATAATAAACATTTATCATGATATGAGGAAACAAATAATAACTTTATTATTGCCTCTAGGGCATATTTCCTTCAGTTGAGGGCTTGTTATATGATCTATCTACGTTATTATTGTTGAGAGAACTTGCACAAGTGAAAGTATGAACCCTAGGCCTTGTTTCCTATCATTGCAATACCGTTTATGCTCACTTTTACCACTTGTTACCTTGCTGTTTTTATTATTTCAGATTACAAAAACCTATATCTACTATCTATTTTGCACTTGTATCACCATCTCTTCGCCGAACTAGTGCACCTATACAATTTACCATTGTATTGGGTGTGTTGGGGACACAAGAGACTCTTTGTTATTTGGTTGCAGGGTTGTTTGAGAGAAACCATCTTCATCCTACGCCTCCTACGGATTGATAAACCTTAGGTCATCCACTTGAGGGAAATTTGCTACTGTCCTACAAACCTGTGCACTTGCAGGCCCAACAACGTCTACAAGAAGAAGGTTGTGTAGTAGACATCAAGCTCTTTTCTGGCACCGTTGCCGGGGAGGTGAGTGCTTGAAGGTATATCTTTAGATCTTGCAATCGAATCTTTTTATTTCTTGTTTTAGCACTAATTTAGTTTATAAAAGAAAACTACCAAAAAAATGGAATTGAGTTTGTCTCATACGCTTCACCTTTTTAATATCTTTCGTGAGTATGATGGAAAGGATTATTGTGCTCAAGTGCTAGAAGAAGAAATCTCTAAAATGTTTGGCACTAAATCTTTGAATGATGAGCGTGAGTGCAGTGATGTTAGTATGAATTCTTTGAATATCCATGATGCTAATTATATGCAAAGCCACAAGCTTAGGGAAGCTATATTTGATGGAGATGATATTTTTTGTCCCCCAAGCTTTGATGAGCAAATTTACTATGATGAAAGCATGCCTCCTATCTATGATGATTATTGTGATGACACGTATGTTTAAAGAATAATGATAACCATGAAACGTGTCATCTTGATCTTAATTTTCAATCACATGATAGTTATTTTGTTGAGTTTGCTCCCACTACTATTCCGAATGAGAAGAAATTTGCTTATGTGGAGAGTAGTAAATTTTCTATGCTTGTAGATCATGAAAAGAATGCTTTAGGTGCTGGTTATATTGTTGAATTCATTCATGATGCTACTGAAAATTATTATGAGAGAGGAACGTATGCTTGTAGGAATTGCAATAATGTCAAGTTTCCTCCCTATGTGTTGAAAATCTTGAAGCTATGCTTGTTTTACCTTGCTATGCAAGTTGATTCTTGTTCCCATAAGTTGTTTGCTCACAAAATCCCTATGCATAGGAAGTGGGTTAGACTTAAATGTAATAGTCATATTTTTCATGATGCTCCCGTTATGTTTCAATCCTTATCTTTTTTTGTGAGCATCATTGTCATCATCATGCCTAGCTAAAAAGGCATTAAAGAAAAGCGCTTGTTGGGAGACAACCCAATATTTATCCTTACTGTTTTTGTGTGTCCACATGATTATGCTACTGTATTAATCATGTTTTATAGCTTTTTTTCAATAAAGTGCCAAGTAGAACCTTTGGGAAGACTTGGGTGAAGTTTATGTGATCTTGCTGTGAAAAACAGAAACTTTAGCGCTCACGAGATTAGCTGCCATTTTTTACTGGAGAGTGATTTTAGGTTGATTCTTTTTTCATATGATTAATAGACAAATTACTCAGGTCCAGCAATTTATTTCATAGTTTTTGGGGTTCCAGAAGTATACGTTTGATACAGATTACTACAGACTGTTCTGTTTTTGACAGTTTCTGTTTTCTACGTGTTGTTTGCTTATTTTGATGAATCTATGAGTAGTATCGGAGGGTATGAACCATAGATAAGTTTGAGTACAGTATATATTACACCAATATGAATTTATAATGAGTTCATTACAGTACCTAAGTGGTGGTTTTATTTTCTTATACTAACGGAGCTTACGAGTTTTGTTTTGAGTTTTGTGTGGTTGAAGTTTTCAAGTTTGGGGTAAAGATTCGATGGACTATGGAATAAGGAGTGGCAAGATCCTAAGCTTGGGGATGCCCAAGGCACCCCAAGGTAATATTCAAGGACAACCAAGCAACTAAGCTTGGGGATGCCCCGGAAGGCATCCCCTCTTTTGTCTTCGTTCATCGGTAACTTTACTTGGAGCTATATTTTTATTCACCACATGATACGTGTTTGCTTGGAGCGTCATTTTATTTTGTTAGTTTTTGCTTGATGTTAGTTAGAATAGTGTTTTGCATCTGTAGTTTCAATAAAAAAGTCAAGGATAGCCTTTGCCATGCTTATTTTGCTAGTTTGCATGTTGCTGTTTGGAAACAGAAAGTTTACCGCTGTTGCAGAAATTCCTTAGAAAAGTCAGAGAATGGTCTAACATTGAATCTTTTTGCATATTGAGCTCTGATAAATTTACTACAGTGGGAATTTTAGTTCATAATTTTTGGGGTCAGGGAAGTATTGATACTCTTGCATTATTTACAGACTGTACTGTTTTGGCATATTGCTGTTATAGTTGCATTGTTTGCATATGTTTGCTTGTTTAATGATTCTATTTGATGATAGGAGTGTTAAATATGCAGAGGCATTTAGTATGCAATGTTCAATAATAATTTTAGTGATTTCTTACAGTAGAGAATAATAAGGTTTTGCATTGGTTTATACTAACCTATCTCACGAGTTCTTGTTGAGTTTGTTGTGAATGAAGCTTTTGATAAAAAGAAGAGAAGCCATGATATGAGAGGAATTAAGGAGACACAAAAGTTCAAGCTTGGGGATGCCCAAGGCACCCCAATATAATATTTCAAGAAGTCTCAAGCATCTAAGCTTGGGTATGCCCCGTTGGCATTCCACCTTTCTTCTTCAACAACTATCGGTTAGTATCGGTTGAGCCTAAGTTTTTGCTTCTTCACATGAGTTGTGCTATCCTTGCAATGTAGTTTTCTTTAGCTTTGCTTGCTGTTTGAATAAAGTATCAAGATCTGAATTCTTTAATGAGAGAGAGCCTTCATTTAGTTGCATAATTATTTAGCTACTCATTGATCTTCACTTATATCTTTCGGAGTAGTTTTTTGTTTTTGCTCTAGTGCTTCACTTAGATCTTTTAGAGCATGGTGGTGGATTTGTTTTAAAGAAACTATTGATCTCTCATGCTTCACTTAGATTATTTTGAGAGTCATTAATAGCATGGTAGTTTGCTTAATGTTAATATACTTAGTGTTCAAGATATGTGAAACTTTCTTTTGAGTAAATTGAATACTAAGATAAGTTTGATGCTTGATAATTGTTTTGAGATATGGAGGTGATAATATCAAAGTCGTGCTAGTTGGGTGATTGTGAATTTGAGAAATGCTTGTGTTGAAGTTTGCAAGTCCCGTAGCATGCACGTATGGTTAAAGTTGTGTAACAAATTTGAAACATGAAGTGTACCTGGCTTGTGCATCCTTATGAGTGGCGGTCGGGGACGAGCGATGGTCTTTTCCTACCAATCTATCCCCCTAGGAGCATGCGTGTAGTACTTCATTTTTGATGACTTCTAAATTTTTGCAATAAGTATATGAGTTCTTTTGACTAATGTTGAGTCCATGGATTATACGCACTCTCACCTTTC
This sequence comes from Triticum dicoccoides, assembly GCF_002162155.2. Lineage (NCBI taxonomy): Eukaryota > Viridiplantae > Streptophyta > Magnoliopsida > Poales > Poaceae > Triticum > Triticum dicoccoides. The sequence goes on along the minus strand of NC_041383.1, from coordinate 574,466,840 downwards.
CGCCTTTGCTAGCCTCTTCGGTACCGTGCATTGCCCTTTCTCACCTTGAGAGTTGGTGCAAACTTCGCTGGTGCATCCAAACCCCGTGATACGATATGCTCTATCACACATAAACCTCCTTATATCTTCCTCAAAACAGCCACCATACCTACCTATCATGGCATTTCCATAGCCATTCCGAGATATATTGCCATGCAACTTCCATCATCATCATCATGACATACATTACTTTTGTCATATTGCCATTGCATGATCATGTAGTTGACATCGTATTTGTGGCAAAGCCACCATGCATTATTTTTCATACATGTCACTCTTGATTCATCGCACCATCCCCGTACACCGCCGGAGGCATTCATATAGAGTCATATCTTGTTCTAAGTTTCGATTTATAATCCTTATGTTGTAATCAATAGAAGTGTGATGATCATCATTATTAGAGCATTGCCCCAGTGAGGAAAGGATGATGGAGACTATGATTCCCCCACAAGTCGAGATGAGACTCCGGACGAAAAAAAAGATAAAGGCCAAAAAAAAAGAGAAGGCCCAAAAAAATGAGAGAAAAAGAGAGAAGGGGCGATGTTACTATCCTTTTACCACACTTGTGCTTCAAAGTAGCACCTTGTTCTTCATGTAGTGAGTCTCATATATTGTGCTTCAAAGTAGCACCATGTTTTTCATGTAGAGAGTCTCATGTGTTATCACTTTCATATACTAGTGGGAATTTTTCATTATAGAACTTGGCTTGTATATTCCTACGATGGGCTTCCTCAAATGCCCTAGGTCTTCGTGAGCAAGCGAGTTGGATGCACACCCACTAGTTTTATTTTGTTGAGCATGCATAGCTCTAGTGCATCCGTTGCATGGAAATCCCTACTCCTCATGTTGACATCAATTGATGGGCATCTCCATAGCCCGTTGAATATCCTCGTCAATGTGAGACTTTCTCCTTTTTTGTCTTCTCCACACAATCCCCATCATCATATTCTATTCCACCCATAGTGCTATATCCATGGCTCGCGTTCATGTATTGCATGAAGGTTGAAAGAGTTTGAGATATTTGAGTATGAAACAATTGCTTGGCTTGTCATCGAGGGTATAGAAGTTGGGAACATCTTTGTGTGACGAAAATGAAGCATAGCCTAACTATATGATTTTGTAGGGATGAACTTTCTTTTGCCATGCTATTTTGAGAAGACATGATTGCTTTGATTAGTATGCTTGAAGTATTATTATTTTTGTGTCAATATGAACTTTTGTCTTGAATCTTTCGGATCTGAATATTCATATCACAATTAAGAAGATTTATATTGAAATTATGCCAAAGTATCACTCCACATCAAAAATTCTTTTTTATCATTTACCTACTCGAGGACGAGCAGGAATTAAGCTTGGGGATGCTTGATATGTCTCCAACGTATCTATAATTTTTGATTGCTCCATGCTACTTTATCTATTGTTTTAGGAAATATTGGGCTTTATTATCCAGTTTTATATTATTTTTGGGACTAACCTATTAACCGGAGGCCCAGCCCAGATTTGCTATTTTATGCCTATTTCAGTGTTTCGAGGAAAAGGAATATCAGACGGAGTCAAAATGGAACGAAATCAACTGGAGAAGTTAATTTTGGAAGGAAACCCACCTGATGGACTTGGAGTGCACGTCAGGGGAGTCCCGGGCTGCCCACGAGGGTGGGGGCGCGCCCCCCCTGGGCGGGTTTCGTGACATTGGGAACCTATGCATAGGGGTTGGCACACGTTCTTGACTCTCCGGTAGTAGCTTTGGGGCACTCTTTGAAGTACTTTTATGTTGGTTGGATGAATCTGAGATTGTGTGATGCATATCGTATAATCATGCCCACGGATACTTGAGGTGACAATGGAGTATCTAGGTGACATTAGGGTTTTGGTTGATTTGTGTCTTAAGGTGTTATTCTAGTACGAACTCTTTTATAGATCGATCTGAAAGAATAACTTTGAGGTGGTTTCGTACCCTACCATAATCTCTATGTTTGTTCTCCGCTATTAGTGGCTTTGGAGTGACTCTTTGTTGCATGTTGAGGGCTTGTTATATGATCTATCTACGTTATTATTGTTGAGAGAATTTGCACTAGTGAAAGTATGAACCCTAGGCCTTGTTTCCTATCATTGCAATATCGTTTACGCTCACTTTTACCACTTGTTACCTTGCTGTTTTTATTATTTCAGATTACAAAAACCAATATCTACTATCTATTTTGCACTTGTATCACCATCTCTTCGCCGAACTAGTGCACCTATACAATTTACCATTGTATTGGGTGTGTTGGGGACACAAGAGACTCTTTGTTATTTGGTTGCAGGGTTGTTTGAGAGAGACCATCTTCATCCTACGCCTCCTACGGATTGATAAACCTTAGGTCATCCACTTGAGGGAAATTTGCTACTGTCCTACAAACTTGTGCACTTGCAGGCCCAACAACGTCTACAAGAAGAAGGTTGTGTAGTAGACATCAAGGTCATGGAGTGGAAGTCCGGTCTTTGACGAATGACGGAGGACATGGCCTTGTTGTAGGGCATCATGGCCTTGAGGAACTTGCGCTTGATCCAATTGTCATTCGTGTCCTTGCTCCCATGATCTTGGAGTGAGACCGCGAGTTTGGTCACTCTCCGAAAGAGCTCACGAGGTTCTTCATCTTCTTTCATTGCAAACTCATCGGCTTTATCTTGCACCACTTCATAGTTGGAGCGTTGAATGCTAGCACTTCCTTGATAGAGAGACACAACGCATTACCATGCGTCTTTGGCCATGGCATGGGGTCGAAGATGAGGGAGATCTTCGGGAAGGATTGCATCTTGGATGATGAAGAGAGCACTCTCATTGAATTGATTATCCACCACTTCTCTCGGGGTGAAGTTGCTTCGGTCATGTGGATAGAAACCTTCTTCAATGATTGTCCAAAGATTAGTATTCACATGATTTAAATGACGCTTGAAGCGATACACCCAAGAATCAAAATCCTCATTTTTCACAATCTTAGGAGGAGGACCGGCATGATTTAAATGAGTAGAGGGAATCGGTCCTCCATAAGTTGGAGGTTCCACATGGGCAAAGATGCCGGTGCCATTTCTACCACTAGTAGAAGGACCCTTCTCACTATTAGCTTCCCCCTTGTCGGAGTTAGCATCCGTCACCTTGTTAGTGGGATCACCCACTTTCAACGACAAGGTATGTAGTTTAAGTCCTTCTAAGAATTTATTAAACATGCTTTCTACCGTGGTTGTCATGGAGGTTTTCAATGTGTCCAAGGCCACATTGAATTCCTCATGGGACACCGTGGTTTCTCCATCACCCGTAGACGAGATCAGATTCACACCGGAGTGCTCCTCCTCCCCATGGTCTACGGTGTCTACCATACTCTTTGGACGGCAAAGTCCTAATAAAGAGACGAGGCTCTGATACCAATTGAAAGGATCGATATAGTTGACTAGAGGGGGGGTGAATAGGCAACTAACAATTTTTAGCTTTTCTTTACCAAATTAAACTTTGCATCAAAGTAGGTTGTCTAGATATGCAACTAGGTGAACAACCTATATAATGCAACAACAACAAGCACACAAGCAAGCAAGGGATACAACACAAGTAAGCTTGCAAAAGTAAAGGCGCGAGATAACCAAGAGTGGAGCCGGTGGAGACGAGGATGTGTTACCGAAGTTCCTTCCTTTTGAGGGGAAGTACGTCTCTGTTAGAGCGGTGTGGAGGCACAATGCTCCCCAAGAAGCCACTAGGGCCACCGTATTCTCCTCATGCCCTCACACAATGTGAGATGCCGTGAATCCACTATTGGTGCCCTTGGAGGCGGCGACCGAACCTTTACAAACAAGGTTGGGGCAATCTCCACAACTTAATTGGAGGCTCCCAACGACACCATGAAGCTTCACCACAATGGACTATGGCTCCGAGGTGACCTCAACCGTCTAGGGTGCTCAAACACCCAAGAGTAACAAGATCCGCTAGGGATTAGTGGGGGGAATCAAATTTCTCTTGGTGGAAGTGTAGATCGGGGCCTTCTCAACCAATCCCGAGCAAATCAACAAGTTTGATTGGCTAGGGAGAGAGATCGGGCGAAAATGGAGCTTGGAGCAACAATGGAGCTTAGAGATGGAAGAGGTGGTCAACTAGAGGTAGGAGACACCCCTTTTATAGCAAAGGAAAAGATCCAACCGTTATCCACATATCCAGCCCGCAACATGCGGTACTACCGCTCCAGGAACGCGGTACTACCGTAAGGCCACGCGGTACTACCGTGAGGGACCACGACACTTCCGCGGCAGCAGCAGAGACTAGAACATGCCTGACTAAGAGTAGTACTTCCGCGAGCGTGGTACTACCGCTCCCCCTTGCGGTACTACCGCAAGGCAGGAAAGTCCTAGCCTACGAAGGGCGCGGATGAATAAAAATACATCTGTGCCTACTTCCGCTAGAAAAGAAATAGTGCAACAGTCCGTCACGGTACTACCGCTAGGGAGCGGTACTATCGCATGGTAGCTGAAACAGGCCGCGCGCGGTACTCCGCGCAAGGACTGCGGTACTACCGCGGAGGCGCGGATGTAAAAAATTACATCCGCCCTTACTACCGCGAAGCAACGACACTTGGCAGGCCGAGCACGGTACTACCGCGCATGAGGTGCGGTACTACCGCGGAGGCGCGGATGTAAAAAATTACATCTGCCCCAACTACCGTGAAGCAGCGGCACTTGGCCTGGGAGCCACGGTACTACAACTCTAGAGGAGCGGTACTACCATGGGCTTCCGCGGTACTACCACGCTTGGCACGGTACTACCGCAGGTGCCTGCGGTACTACAGCTCCAGGGAGCAATACTACCGCAAGCTCAGCAGCATCAACTAGGACAAACGCATAGAGGATAGACGGGGGATGCTCCTAAGTGCAAGGGAAAGGTGGAGACAATGAAGTAAACGTGTACGTGATGATTCCACCCGAACCTTTCCAACGCGGACCCTCTCTTAATAGTACGGCTCTCGTATGATTCAAATCCACCAAAAAGAAACGTAGAACAACGCCGTCTTTAATAGTCTTTGAGGGGCACCGAACCGTCTTGTGCCTAGCGATGAAGCGTCTGAGAAACTCAAGGCACACGATTAGTCCGCAAAAGCATTGTCATCAATCACCAAAACACCTTAGGGATAAATATGCCCTTACACATATGCTTGTCGCTTTATTGTATGAAATGCAAGCGCCCTGTAATTGCTTTACTTTATCACTAAGCGGTAGCAATAGTCGTAGAAGCAATAGATGGCGAAACGACAATGATGCTACGATGGAGATCAAGGTGTCGCGCCGGTGACGATGGTGATCACGACGGTGCTTCGGAGATGGAGATCACATGCACAAGATGATGATGGCCATATCATATCACTTATATTGATTGCATGTGATGTTTATCCTTTATGCATCTTATCTTGCTTTGATTGACGGTAGCATTTTAAGATGGTCTCTCACTAATTATCAAGAAGTGTTCTCCCTGAGTATGCACCATTGAGAAAGTTCTTCGTGCTGAGACACCACGTGATGATCAGGTGTGATAGGCTCTACGTTCAAATACAACGGGTGTAAAATAGTTGCGCACGCAGAATACTCAGGTTAAACTTGACGAGCCTAGCATATACAGATATGGCCTCAGAACACGGAGACCGAAAGGTCGAACGTGAATCATATAGTAGATATGATCAACATAGTGATGTTCACCATTGAAAACTACTCCATCTCACGTGATGATCGGACATGGTTTAGTTGATTTGGATCACGTGATCACTTAGATGACTAGAGAGATGTCTGTCTAAGTGGGAGTTCTTTAGTAATATGATTAATTGAACTTTAATTTATCATGAACTTAGTCCTGGTAGTATTTTGCAAATTATGTTGTAGATCAATAGCTCGCATTGTTGCTTCCCTATGTTTTTTTGCTTCCCTATGTTTTTATATGTGTTCCTAGAGAAAACTAAGTTGAAAGATGTTAGTAGCAATGATGCGGACTTGGTCCGTGATCTGAGGTTTATCCTCATTGCTGCACAGAAGAACTATGTCCTTGATGTACCGCTAGGTGACGGACCTATTGCAGGAGCAGATGCAGACGTTATGAATGTTTGGCTAGCTCAATATGATGACTACTTGATAGTTTTGTGCACCATGCTTTATGGCTTAGAATCGGGACAACAAAAACGTTTTTGAAACGTCACGGAACATATGAGATGTTCCATGAGATGAAATTGGTATTTCAGACTCATGCCTGTGTCAAGAGGTATGAGACCCTTGACAAATACTTCACCTAAAAGATGGAGGAGAATTGCTCAACTAGTGAGCAAGTGCTTAGATTGTACGAGTACTACAATCGCTTGAATCAAGTGGGAGTTAATCTTCCAGATAAGATAGTGATTGGTAGAGTTCTCTAGTCACCATCACCAAGTTACTGGAACTTCGTGATGAACTATAACACAAGGGATGACGAAAATGATTCCCAAGCTCTTCGTGATGCTAAAAATCGATGAAGGTAGAAATCAAGAAAAGAGCATCAAGTGTTGATGATTGATAAGACCACTAGCTTCAAGAAAAGGGCAAAGGAAAATAAATGGAACTTCAAGTAGAATGGCAAGAAAGTTGCCACTCCCGTGAAGAAGCCCAAAAGCTGGACCAAAGCCTGAAACTAAGTGCTTCTACTGCAAAGGAAATGGTCACTGGAAGCGGAAATGCCCTGAATATTTGGTGGATAAGAAGAATGACAAAGTGAACAAGGGTATATTTGATATACAGGTTATTGATGTGTACCTTACTAGTGTTTATAGTAGCCCCTGAGTATTTGATACTTGTTCGGTTGCTAAAAATTAGTAACTTGAAACAGGAGTTACAGAATAAACAGAGACTAGTTGAGGGTGAAGTGACGATGTGTGTTGGAAGTGGTTCCAAGATTGATATGATCATCATCGCACACTCCCTATACTTTCGGGATTAGTGTTAAACCTAAATAAATGTTATTTGGCGTTTGCGTTGAGCATGAATATGATTTGATCATGTTTATTGCAAAATGGTTATTCATTTAAAGTCAGAGAATAATTGTTGTTCTGTTTACATGAATAAAACCTTCAATGGTCATACACCCAATGAAAATAGTTTGTTGGATCTCGATCGTAGTGATACACATATTCATAATATTGATGCCAAAAGATGCAAAGTTGATAATGATAGTGCAACATATTTGTGGCACTGCCGTTTGGGTCATATCGGTGTAAAGCGCATGAAGAAACTCCATAAAAATGGACTTTTGGAATCACTTGATTATGAATCATTTGATGCTTGCGAACCGTGCCTTATGGGCAAGATGACTAAAACTCCGTTCTCCGGAACAATGGAACGAGCTACTGACTTATTGAAAATAATACATACCGATGTATGCGATCCAATGAGTGTTGATGCTCGTGGCAAGAATCATTATTTTCTGACATTCACAGATGATTTGAGCAGATATGGGTATATCTTCTTAATGAAACACAAGTCTGAAACATTTGAAAAGTTCAAAGAATTTCTGAGTAAAGTGGAGAATCATCATAACAAGAAAATAAAGTTTTTACGATCTGATCGTGGAGGAGAATATTTGAGTTACGAGTTTGGCCTTCATATAAAACAATGTGGAATAGTTTCACAGCTCACGCCACATGGAACACCACAGCGTAATGGTGTGTCTGAACGTCATAACCGCACTTTATTGGATATGGTGCGATCTATGATGTATCTTACCGATTTACCACTATCGTTTTGGTGTTATGCATTAGAGACATTTGCATTCACTTTAAATAGGGCACCATCAAAATCTGTTTGAGACGACGCCTTATGAACTGTGGTTTGGCAAGAAACCAAAGTTGTCGTTTCTTAAAGTTTGGGACTGCGATGCTTATGTGAAAAAGTTTCAACCTGATAAGATCAAACCCAAATCGGAGAAGTGCGTCTTCATAGAATACCCAAAGGAAACTATTGGGTACACCTTCTATCACAGATCCGAAAGCACGATATTCGTTGCTAAGATGGATCCTTTCTAGAGAAGGAGTTTCTCTCGAAAGAAGTGGGTGGGAGAAAAGTAGAACTTGATAAGGTAATAGTACCTTCTCCTGAATTGGAAAATAGTTCATCACTGAAATCAGTTCCAGTGATTCCTACACTAATTAGTGAGGAAGCTAATGATGATCATGAAACTTCAGATCAAGTTACTACAGAACCTCGTAGGTCTTCCAGAGTACAGTCCGCACCAGATTGGTACAGTAATCCTGTTCTGGAAATCATGTTACTAGACCATGATGAACTTACGAACTATGAGGAAGTGATGATGAGCCCAGATTCCGCGAAATGGCTTGAAGGCCATGCAATCTGAGATAGGATCCATGTATGAGAACAAAGTGTGGACTTTGGTGGACTTGCCCGATGATCGGCAAGCCATAGAAAATAAATGGATCTACAAGAGGAGGACGGACATTGATAGTAGTGTTACTATCTACAAAGCTCGACTTGTCGCAAAAGGTTTTTCGACAAGTTCAAGGTGTTGAATACAATGAGATTTTCTCACTCGTATCGATGCTTAAAGTCTGTCCGAATCATGTTAGCAATTGCCACATTTTATGAAATCTGGCAAATGGATGTCAAAACTGCATTCCTTAATGGATTTATTAAAGAAGAGTTGTATATGATTGAACCAGAAGGTTTTGTCAATCCTAAAGGTGCTAACAAAATGTGCAAGATCCAGCGATCCATCATTGGACTGGTGCAAGCATCTCGGAGTTGGAATATATGCTTTGATGAGTTGATCAAAGCATATGGTTTTATATAGACTTTTGGAAAAGCCTGTATTTACAAGAAAGTGAGTGGGAGCTCTATAGCATTTCTGATATTATATGTGGACGACATATTGGTGATTGGAAATGATATAGAATTTCTGGATAGCATAAAAGGATACTTGAATAAAAGGTTTTTCAATGAAAGACCTCGGTGAAGCTGCTTACACAATGAACATCAAGATCTATAGAGATAGATCAAGATGCTTGATAAGATTTTTTCAATTAGTACATACCTTGACAAGATTTTGAAGTAGTTCAAAATGGAAACAGTCAAAGAAAGAGTTCTTGCCTGTGTTGCAAAGGTATGAAATTGAGTAAGACTCAAATCCCGACCACGGCAGAAAATAGAAAGAGAATGAAAGTCATTCCCTATGCATCAGTCATAGGTTCTATAAAAGTATGACATGCTATGGACCAGACCTATTGTATACTCTGCCCTGGTTTGGCAAGGGAGTACAATAGTGATCTAGGAGTAGATCATTGGACAACGGTCAAGAATATCCTTAGTGACGACTAAGGAAATACTTCTCGATTATGGAGGTGATAAAAGAGCCCGTCGTAAAGAGTTACATCGATGCAAGCTTTTACACCGATCCAGATGACTCTAAGTCTCAATTTGGATACATATTGAAAGTGGGAGCAATTAGCTAGAGTAGCTCAGTGCAGAGCATTTAAGACATAGAATATTTTGCAAAATACATACGGCTCTGAATGTGACAGACTCGTTGACTAAAATTATCTCATGAGCAAAACATGATCATACCTTAGTACTCTTTGGGTGTTAATCACATAGAGATGTGAACTAGATTATTAACTCTAGTAAACCCTTTGGGTGTTGATCACATAACGATGTGAGCTATGGGTATTAATCACTTACAGATGTGAATATTGGTGTTCAATCACATGGTGATGTGAACTAGATTATTGACTCTAGTGCAAGTGCGAGACTGAAGGAAATATGCCCTAGAGGAAATAATAAAGTTATTATTTATTTCCTTATTTCATGATAAATGTTTATTATTCATGCTAGAATTGTATTAACCGGAAATATAATACATGTGTGAATACATAGACAAACATAGTGTCACTAGTATGCCTCTACTTGACTAGCTCGTTGATGAAAGATGGTTGTGTTTCTAGCCATAGACATGAGTTGTCATTTGATTAACGGGATCACATCATTAGGAGAATGATGTGATTGACTTGACCCATTCCGTTAGCTTAGCACTTAATCGTTTAGTATGTTGCTATTGCTTTCTTCATGACTTATACATGTTCGAGACGTAAAGATCGATATATTGGACGACTATATTGGGATTTCGGAAAGGTTCCGAGTGATTAAGGTATTTCTCGGGGTACCGGGGAGTTACGGGAATACGAGGAAGAAGTAATGGGCCTCGTGGGCCAAGTGGTGGAAGAGAGGAGGCAGGGCGTGCGCCCCCCCTAGCCCAAACCGAATTGGACTAGGGGGCCGGCCCCCCTTTCCTCCTTTTCCTCCCTCTCCTTCCTTCTCCTTCTCCTCCCCTTCCTTCCCCTCTCCTACTTGGATTAGGAAAGGAGGGAGTCCTACTCCCGGTGGGAGTAGGACTCCTCCCTGGCGCGCCTCCTCCTGGCCAGCCGCCCCCTCCCCCTTGATCCTTTATATACGGGGGCAGGGGCACCTCTAGGCACAACACCAATTGATCTCTTGATCTCTTAGCCGTGTGTGGTGCCCCCCTCCACCATAGTCCTTGATAATATTGTAGCGGTGCTTAGGCGAAGCCCTGCGACGGTAGAACATCAAGATCGTCACCATGCCGTCGTGCTGGCGAAACTCTTCCCCGATATTCTGCTGGATCGAAGTACGGGGAACGTCATCGAACTGAACGTGTGCTAGAACTCGGAGGTGCCGTAGTTTCGGTGCTTGATCGGTCGGACCGTGAAGACGTACGACTACATCAACCGCGTTGTTCTAACGCTTCCGCTTTCGGTCTACAAGGGTACGTAGATGACACTCTCCCCTCTCGTTGCTATGCATCACCATGATCTTGCGCGTGCGTAGGATTTTTTTTTGAAATTACTACGTTCCCGAACAGGAGCCCACTCCGCTCGGCCGCCGCGGAGTCGTCGGGTGAAAGGATCGATATGGTTGACTAGAGGGGGGGGGGGTGAATAGGCAACTAACAATTTTTAGACTTTTCTTTAACAATATAAACCTTGCAATGAAATAGGTTGTCTAGATGTGCAACTACGTGGACAACCTATATGATGCAAAGACAATAAGCACACAAGCAAGCAATGGATATAGCACAAGTAATCTTGCAAAAGTAAAGGGATAAGATAACCAAGAGTGGAGCCGGTGGAGACGAGGATGTGTTACCGAAGTTCCTTCCTTTTAAGGGGAAGTACGTCTCCGTTAGAGCGGTGTGGAGGCACAATGCTCCCCAAGAAGCCACTAGGGCCACCGTAATCTCCTCACGCCCTCACACAATGCGAGATGCCGTGATTCCACTATTGGAGCCCTTGAAGGCGGCAACCGGACCTTTATAAACAAGATTGGGGCTATCTCCACAACACTTGGAGGCTCCCAATAATCCCACGAAGCTTCACCACAATGGAGTATGGCTTCGAGGTGACCTCAACTGTCTAGGGTTCTCAACACCCAAGAGTAACAAGATCCGCAAGGGATAAGTGGGGGGAATCAAATATCCTGTGGTGGAAGTGTAGATCGGGCACTTGTCACCCAATCTCGAACAAATCAACAAGTTTGATTGGCTAGGGAGAGAGATCGAGTGAAAATGGAGCTTGGAGCAACAATGGAGCTTAGAGGTGGAAGAGGTAGTCAACTAGAGGTAGAAGACATCCCTTATATAGTCGTGGGAAAAATCCAACCGTTATCCACATGTTTAGCCCACGACACGCGGTACTACTGCTCCAGGGGCGCGGTACTACCGCGAGGCTGTGCGGTACTACCGTGGCTGACCACAGTACTACCGCGACAGCAGCATAGGCCGGAACTAGCCTGACAAGGGGGCAGTACTACCACTTGCGCGGTACTACCGCACCCACTTGCGGTACTACCGCTAGGCAGGAAAGTCATGGCCAGGGAAGGGCGCGGATGAAATAAATTACATCCGTGCCTACTTCCGCTGAAACTGAGGTGGTACAAAAATCCGACGTGGTACTACCGCTCGCAAGGCGCAGTACTACCGTGCGGGCGCGGATGTAAAAAATTACATCCGCGCCTACTACCGCGACACTGCGGTACTAGGTAGGAGGGCCACGGTACTACGACTCCTAGGGAGCGGTACTACCGTGGCCCCCCGCGGTACTACCGCGCTGGACGAGCGGTACTACCGTGGAGGGCACGGATGTAAAAAATTACATCCGCCCCTACTACCGCACCAGAGTGGCACAAGGCCTGGGAGCCGCGGTACTACCGCTCCAGATGAGCGGTACTACCGTGACACACAGCGGTACTACCGCGTGTACTTGCGGTACTACCGCAAGTACAGCAGTAGTCGTCAGATTTCCGCACAACCTAGATAACAAAGGGAAGCTCCAAAATGCAGGGAAAGGAGGAACAAGTGTACGTGTTGATTCCTCCCAAACCTTTCCGATGCGGACCCCCTCTTAATAGTACGGCTCTCCTATGACTCAAATCCACCATAGAGAAACGTAGAACAACGCCGACTTCAATAGTCTCCGAGGGGCACCGAATCATCTCATGCCTAGAGATGAAGTATCTGAGAAACTCAAGGCACACGATTAGTCCGCAAAAGCATTGTCATCAATCACCAAAACACCTGAGGGATAAATATGCCCTTACAATCTCCCCCTTTTTGGTGCATTGATGACAACACGGGATTTGCATCTAGATAAGATAATTTAGAGCAGGGGCAAACCCCACCGCTCTAAAATATAGACGGGCTCCCCCTAGATGTGTGCACTTTAGATGAATGCTTTGGACTGCATAGCACACATACTAGGATCAACATTCCCCCTATATTTTAGAGACCAAGGCATGATAATAAGCATAGCATAGCATAAAGATAACACAATATAACACAAGCTCGCTAGGATAGATAAAGTGCATATGTCTTACACCATACGAAGTAAAGCTACCGAGGTTCAAATGAGAAAGCAGCAAATAGTTCAAATGAGAAAGCAGCAAACACACGACACACTCGCAAATCCCTACTCTCTCTCCTCCTTTGGCATCGAGACGCCAAAAAGGCAGAGAGGACACCTACACACAAGAGGTGGCTCAAGCAGAGAACTCGTCCCAAGCCTCTCCGTCGGTCTCCTCGGCAGCAGGGATGGTCTCCTCGACATCCTCCACAGACTCAGTCCACCTATAGCCCTGCTTCTCCATCCACTCGGCCTCTAGAGTGATGTGCTCCTCAGACCCGCCAGACACTGCCTCACCATAGAGCTGCAAGATCTTGTTGTCTCGGCGACGACTCTCCTTGGACGCCACATGAGTCCTGTACTGCCCCTTGGCTTGCATGCAGAAAAGAGTCTTCATCTTGTCCTTCAGCTTCTTGGCACATGAGGGCATAGTGGCACTCTGGGAAGGCCTAGCAGCACGGCCCTCAGCAACATCCTCGGCGCCAGCACCCTCCTCATCAACAACAGCCCTAACAGCAGTCGCCTCGGCACGAGTAGTGGTGTTGGCCCAGTTGGATTTGATACGCAGGCAGATGAGCTCATGGCAAACCTAGTCTGGAGCAAGAAACTCCTCATCAGGGAACATCTTCTCCCAAGTCTTCGAAATTAGCAAAAACAGATAGGGCCCATAGATAGGCACCTTGCGGTTGAACACTGCAAACCGGAGCTCACACCACATGATGTGTGAGACATCAAGTGGCTGAGACTGAGACGAATGAGCCTCCTCACAGATGACCATCATGTCCACCATATAGGCATGAACCTTGTCTTTGTCACCGATGCGAGGGAACAAGGAGTTGCGGAAGATGCGATACATGATATCCAGAAAAGGGTTGAGCACCAGAGTTGTCTTGCCATTGGCGAGCGCCTTCTCAACCATGAATGGTGCAATCCTATCCTTGTTGGCAGACTCAGCATTGGCATGGGGGCGCACACCCACTGGAGAGTTGAGCCCATCATCAGGAACCTGGAGAAGATCCATGAACTCCTTCCAGGTAGCAGACAGCTTACGGCCATTGGTCATCTAGGTCATCCTACGTTCCTCATCGGAGTGAAAGTAGACTGAGGCAAAAAACTGACAGATAAGCTCAGGGTCATAGTCGAGGTGGAAGTTTAACACATGCTCAATGCCAAACTGCTCCACCAAGTCTAGAGCCTCTCCAAAGTAGTCACGAAACTTGTCCTTCCTCATGTGATGCATATCAATCCACTTCACCTCCACATAGGTATTCTGCTTGTTCTTGATGACATCCAGATAGATGTTGGTCTATTGCTTGTTCCAGAACAGCTCACAGCCTCTGACAGTGGAACGCGGGTGCACATAAGGGTGAAGCTGCCTGAGACGGACATAATCAGCTTGGGCTATCTCATCCATGCCCTTAGCGGGCTCCTTGTGCTTGCTAGCTGAGTGCTTGACATTGCGCTTGGAGGCAGATGAGCCCTCTGGTACATCACCTGGGTTGCGCAGACGTTTGGAGCCAGTGTCACGACTGGGGTTGGACCGGCGAGAGCCACCACCTGAGATACACACGCAAAACACCAAAGACGCGAAAGGATCAATGCAAAGGCCACGAAAAAGCACAAGAAACACATAGAAGGCATACGAGAAAGTTGGCATGCGATAGATGTGAGCCACGGTAGAACAGCCACTGCCCGCGGTACTAAAATATTAGTACTGCTCCAAACGCGTTAGTACCGTGCGAGGTCACGGTAGTACCGTGGTTGGAGCGGAAGTAAAATTTTAGTACCGCACAGAGCGTGATAGTACCGCTCTCGATGGGCGGTAGTACCGTGCAGGCGGTAGTACCGCGCCAGACGGGCGGTAGTACCGCGTCGCGTCAGATCCAACCGGCGCTTTGAATATGAAAAGAACCGCGAAACAATGGCGGTGCTACGGTGATCCGATCTAGCGCAAGACAACTATACAAGTATAAATCCTATGTAATACCACGCTCCTTCATCCTACTCTTGCAGAGATTAAGCCTAAGAATCTCAAGAACACACAAGCCTCCCCCAAAACCTAGAAACACTAAACACAATCAACACGGAGAGGGAGTTGGGGAAAAACCTTGGTCCATAGCAAGAGCACGTGGTGGGGAACGATCCCACCGGTTGGAATCACGGGAGGGCAGCCGGTGGAGGAGATCCGGCGACGAACGCCGGCTCCGTTCTTGAGCGAGGGAGAGAAGGAGGCGACATGGAGAGAGAGGACATCGAATGGGTATGGGGAGTTAAAACTCCCCCTGCCCATCCTTATCCCCACGCTCTCGAACCGGCGTGGTAGTACCGCATATCATCGCGGTAGTACCGCTCGGGCGGAAGTACCGCGCCGAGGCGGTAGTACCGCTCAACCAGGCGGCAGTAAAAAATTACTGCCGCGTGGTGACGGTAGTACCATGCTCCTGCAAGCGGTAGTACCGTGGCTGGCTGCGGTAGTACCGTAGCTGGCCGCGATAGTACCGTGAGCTCAAGTCACCGCAAGTTTCAACACGAGAAGAAAAAGCCTTTGCACGGAAACTTTTCACACACAAGAAACCACAAGAACACGCAAAAACCAGAGGCAAAAAGACAACAAGAAACCACCAAGCGACAAAGCCTCTTGAGGAGAGAGGGCGGTGGCCGAAGCCACCTATGTTTGAGTTGGATGGTATGGCACCGCGAAGAATTATCCTTGGGCCCATGACCAAAACTCGTCTTTGAAGCACAAGTACCATTAAAAATGGCTAATGTGAAAGAGGTGACCGATTTATGCATAATGGGGGGAGGGAGAGTTCATTGAGAGAACAACACTCCCCCTATGTCCATGCCTACACCTAAACTAGACAACACGTTGAGTGTGGTGGGGGGTGTACGGGTTCAAGTAACATTGCTCAAATCAATGATATTTAGCTCATGCCTTAACTCGCGAAATCTTGCTTCATCCAAGGGCTTCGTGAAAATATCTGCAAGGTTATCATGAGTGTTGACATACTTGAGCTCGATCTCCCCTCGCCTAATGTGATCCCGGATGAAGTGATACCGAATCTCAATGTGCTTCGTCTTGAAGTGTTGTACCGGGTTGAGAGAAATCTTGATGGCACTTTCATTATCACACCAAAGAGGCACTTTGTCACAAATGACACCGTACTCCTTTAAAGTTTGCCTCATCCATAGGAGTTGAGCACAACAACTACCAGCCGCCACATACTCCGCTTCGGTGGACGAGAGGGACACACAACTTTGCTTCTTGGAAGACCAACTTACCAAAGAGCAACCAAGAAATTGGCACCCTCCGGAAGTGGACTTCCTATCCACTTTGTCCCCCGCCCAATCGGAATCCGTGAAACCTTCAAGCTTGAAATTTGCTCCTCTTGGGTACCATAAGCCAAAGTTTGGGGTATGAGCCAAATATCGAAAGATTCTCTTGACCGCCACATAGTGACTTTCCTTTGGTGCGGCTTGAAACCGTGCACACATCCCCGCACTCAACATGATATCCGGTCTAGATGCACAAAGGTAAAGCAAGGAGCCAATCATGGAGCGATATACCTTTTGATCTACCGCTTTACCATTGGGATTGATGTCAAGTTGGCACTTGGTAGGCATTGGTGTAGAAGCCGGCTTGACATCACTTAGCTTGAATCTTTTAAGCATGTCTTGAGTGTATTTGGCTTGGTTGATGAAGGTTCCTTCTCTTCGTTGTTTGATGTCAAAACCAAGGAAGAACTTCAACTCTCCCATCGAAGACATCTTGAACTTGGAGGTCATGGGAGCGGCAAATTCCTCATTGAAAGCTTTGTTAGGAGAACCAAAGATAATATCATTAACATATAGTTGGCATACAAACAACTCCCCTTTGACCTTCTTAGTAAAAAGAGTGAGATCGATTTGTCCTACTTCAAACCCACGATCTTGTAGCAACTCGGTAAGGTGGTCATACCACGCACGTGGGGCTTGTTTAAGGCCATAGAGTGCCTTATCGAGTTGATACACATGATCCGGGAAGTAGGGGTCCTCGAACCCGGGGGGTTGCTTGACATAAACCAACTCATTAATGGGACCATTAAGAAAAGCACTTTTCACATCCATTTGCTGCAACTTAAAGTTGTGATGGGAAGCATAAGCAATCAACAAACGAATGGATTTAAGACAAGCAACGGGAGCAAAGGTTTCACCGTAGTCGATGCCCTCGACTTGGGAGTAGCCCTGTGCTACCAATCTTGCCTTGTTGCGAATGATGTTCCCATGAGCATCTTGCTTGTTCTTGAAGATCCACTTTGTTCTAATGACGTTGTGGTTCCCCGAAGGTCTTGGCACCAATCTCCACACCTTGTTATACTAGAAGTTGTTGAGTTCTTCATGCATGGCATTGAGCCAATCCGAGTCTTCGAGCGCCTCATAGACCTTTTGGGGTTCAACACAAGAGACAAACGCATGATGTTCACAATAGTTAGCTAATTGTCTACGAGTGCTTACCCCCTTCCTTAGACTTCCAACCATGTTTTCCATGAGATGGCCTTGGTTGGTGAGTTTGGAAGAAATCTTCGCGGCACGACGCTCTAATTCTTCCTTGGGTGTGGAAGGAGGAAGGTTAACTTGATCATCTTGAGCGTCGTCTTGAGCTTGCTCATGATCTTGAACTTGCTCGAGGGGGAGAACTTGACCTTGGGCATCATTTAGAGGTTCACCTCCATCTTGAGGTTGATCTTGCCCTTGGTCTTGTTCATGAAGGTGAGGGCCTTCACTTTGTTCTTCGGAAGCGTGTGGGTCTTGGGGAGGTGATGGCTCCACTTGAGTGGAGCATTATCCTTCTTCTTCGGCCACAAGGGGTTCCTCAATGGGTAGGATATGACCAATACCCATTCTTCTTATGGCTTGGGGAGGAATTTCATCACCTACATCACAAGTACCACTTTGCTCCACTTGGGAGCCGTTATTTTCATCAAACTCTATGTTACACGTCTCCTCAATGAGTCCGTTGGACTTGTTGAGAACACGGTAAGCATGAGAGTTTGTAGCATAACCAACAAATATGCCCTCATGAGCTCTAGCTTCAAATTTAGACAAACGAACACCTTTCTTGAGAATGAAACACTTACACCCGAACACCCGGAAGTACTTGAGATTGGGCTTGTTCCCGGTGAGTATCTCATACGGAGTCTTGTTCAAGCCTTTGCGGAGATAGAGCCGATTGGATGCATGACAAGCTGTGTTGATGGCTTCGGCCCAGAAGTTGTATGGAGACTTGAACTCCGCCATCATGATCCTTGCCGCATCCATCAACGTCCGGTTCTTCCTCTCCACAACACCATTTTGTTGAGGGGTATATGGTGCAGAATATTGATGTTTGATCCTTCATCACTAAGAAACTCATCCAAGGTGTAGTTCTTGAACTCGGTGCCGTTGTCACTTCTTATTGTCAAGATCTTTGCATTGTGTTGACGTTGAGCTTCATTTGCAAAGTCAATGACGGTTTGTTGAGTCTCACTCTTCCTCTTGAAGAAGTATACCCAAGTGTATCTTGAATAATCATCCACTATCACCAAGCAATACTTTCTACCCCCAAGACTATCAAAGGATGGGGGCCCAAAGAGGTCCATGTGGAGGAGCTCCAAGGGTCTCTTCGAGTAGATGATAGTCGTGGGAGGGTGAGCCGTCTCATGAAGCTTTCCTTCGATACAAGCACTGCAAACACGATCTTTGGCAAAACTAACATTCGTTAGTCCATGAACATGGTCCCCCTTGAGAAGACTTTGCAAAGATCTCATATTGACGTGGGCTAAACGGCGATGCCAAAGCCATCCCACATCAACTTTAGCCATTAGGCATGTCGCGGTCTTAGTGGGTTGCTCCGAGAAGTTAACCACATAGAGACCATTCTCGACATGCCCAACAAAGGCTACTTTAAGAGTCTTGCTCCACAAGAGGGCCACGGTATCAATATCAAAGAAGGTGGCAAAACCCATGAGTGCGAGTTGACGAACGGAAAGTAAATTGAACGCAAGGGACTCAACAAGCATGACCTTCTCGATCGTTAGATCATGAGAAATGACAACCTTGCAAAGACCCAATACCTTAGAATGTGAGGCATCACCCCATTCGACATTCGTGGGCATAGATGGGATATTGTGCACGCCCACCACCAAGTCCTTGCTCCCGGTCATATGATTTGTTGCTCCACTATCGAGCAACCATGATCCCCCACCGGAAGCAAACACCTACAAGAGATCAATGCTTGGTTTTAGGTACCCATTGAGTAATGGGTCCTTTGATGTTAGTAACAAGGGTCTTAGGAACCCAAATAGACCATTCAATGTACTCATAAGGAGAACCAACAAATTTAGCATAAACATGTCCATCACTAGCACGGCACAACACATAAGAGGGGTTAAAGTCGCCGGCTTTGTTGGGAGAGATGGCGTTGCGCTCTTTGGCTTCACCACTCTTCCCATTGTTCTTCTTCTCCTTAGGAGCACCTTCTCCCTCCTTCACAAAGGTTTGCGTGAGCGGAGGAGGTCGATTGGTCTTGATCTTCTTCTCCTTGTTCTTCTTCTTGTTCTTGGACTTGGGTGCGAACCCAACTCCCTTCCCACAACTTCCTTTTGATTGCTCAAAAGGTCATTTAGGTTCTTCTCGCCTTGTATGCATGACACAAGACCTTTCTCGAGTTGTTCCTTCAACTTGGCATTTTCCTCCACAAGATGCACATGCTCACAACATGGGTTAGTAGCATTTGCATTATCAATTAAGACCATGTGAGGAAATGTGGCCTTTTCCTTGGTTAGCTTAACTTGGAGTTGAGCATGAGACTCCTTGAGGGTGGCATGAGCACCTTTCAAGACCTTGTGGGCCTTGTCAAGTACATCAAACTCCTCCGTGAGTCTAACATGATCAACCCCAAGTTTAGCCTTCTCGGAAGCTAGAACACGAGACACAACAAGAGCATGATCAAGATCTTTCTTTAGTTTAGCATGACCATCGTTGTGTGACTCCTCAAGAGCCAAACGATGCCCACGCTCTTCCTCAAGAGCATTAGAGAGATCCGATATCTCATCGGCATAGTCATGACTATGACTTTCCATCTTAGTGATGGTTTCTTCATGAGCCTCGATCATGTCATTGGCTTCACCAAGTTGTTCCAAGAGAGCAACGAAATGCTTCTTGGATTTGCCCCTGAGCTTACTCATGAAGGACTCAAATTCTTTGATCTCCTCATTAGACCCCTTACCATTATCAAAGTCATCCGTTGAAGGAGGGTTAGGAATAATGGTGGTTTTGATGTTGGGGGTTACCTTGTTGGTGGCCTTAGCCATGAGGCACTTGGTGGTGATGTTCTCGTTAGGTGCATCGAAGAGAGACACCCGAGGAGTTGAGACAATGGCAACGGATGTCATGGCCATTGTTTCACCATCTTCATCATCATCGTCATCCTCACGGTATTCTTCTTGAACCACCAACCCGCGAGAAGGAGTCTTCTTGGTGAAGTTGTTCTTGTTGGGGAAGGACTTGGCTTTGTCTTTTTGAATGAACTTGCCACCATTGTCTTCCCGCTTCTCGTATGGACAATCCGTAACGAAATGGCTAACATTGCCACAGTTGAAACAAGTTCTAACTCGTTGCTTCCCCTTGAGGCCACTTGGGTTGTTCTTGTTGAAGTTGGGTCTTGTAGTCTTCTTACTCCAAAACTGTCTTGAGGCAAGAGCCATGTGCTCATGATAATCATACTTCGTGTCCTCGGGGTTGCTCTCCTCATCTTCCTCTTCTTCTTCTTCTTCCACACTAACCTTGGCCTTCAAGGCAAGATTGGGCTTCTTTGCCCTTTGGGAATGGAGCACCGCATTGTCGGCGGTCTTGTCCAAGATGCTCATTGCAACAAACTCATCCAACACTTCACTAGAGGTCATGGAGTGGAAGTGCGGTCTTTGGCGAATGACGGAGGACATGGCCTTGTTGTAGGGCATCATGGCCTTGAGGAACTTGCGCTTGATCCAGTTGTCATCCGTGTCCTTGCTTCCATGATCTCGGAGTGCGACCGCGAGTTTGGTCACTCTTCGAAAGAGCTCACGAGGTTCTTCATCCTCTTTCATTGCAAACTCATCGGCCTCATCTTGCACCAC
This sequence comes from Triticum dicoccoides, assembly GCF_002162155.2. NCBI lineage: Eukaryota > Viridiplantae > Streptophyta > Magnoliopsida > Poales > Poaceae > Triticum > Triticum dicoccoides. Next base: position 574,445,716 of record NC_041383.1, on the reverse strand, counting down.
TTCATAGTTGGAGCATTGAATGCCAGCACTTCCTTGATAGAGACGCTCGACACATTTCCATGCTTCTTTGGCCATGGCATGAGGTCGAAGATGAGGGAGATCTTCGTGAAGGATTGCATCTTGGATGATGAAGAGAGCACTTTCATTGAATTGATTGTCCACTTCTTCTCGAGGAGTGAAGTTGCTTGGATCATGAGGATAGAAACCTTCTTCAATAATTCTCCAAAGGTTAGTGTTCACATGTTTTAAGTGACGCTTGAAGCGATAGAGCCAAGCATCAAAATCTTCATTTTTCACATATTTAGGAGGAGGACCGGCATGATTCAAATGAGTAGAGGGGATCGGTCCTCTCTACACCGGGGGTTCCACATGGGCAAAGATGTCGGTGCCATTTCTACCACTAGTAGATGGACTCTTTTCATTGTTAGCTTCCCCCTTATTGGAGTTAGCATCCGTCACCTTGTTAGTGGGATCACCCACTTTCATTGGTGAGGTAGATAGTTTAAGTCCCTCTAGAAATTCAGTAAACATGCTTTTAACCTCGGCCGTCATGGAGGTTTTCAATGTGTCTAAAGCCACATTGAATTCCTCACGTGAGACCGAGGTTCCCCCTTTGGCCGAAGACGAGATGGGATTCACACCGGAGTGTTCCTTCGCACCGTCGTTGACGTCAACCATACTCTTCGGACGGCAAAGTCCTTAATAAAGAGACGAGGCTCTGATACCAATTGAAAGGATCGATATGGTTGACTAGAGGGGGGGTGAATAGGCAACTAACAATTTTTAGACTTTTCTTTAACAATATAAACCTTGCAATGAAATAGGTTGTCTAGATGTGCAACTACGTGGACAACCTATATGATGCAAAGACAATAAGCACACAAGCAAGCAATGGATATAGCACAAGTAAGCTTGCAAAAGTAAAGGGATAAGATAACCAAGAGTGGAGCCGGTGGAGACGAGGATGTGTTACCGAAGTTCCTTCCTTTTAAGGGAAAGTACATCTCCGTTAGAGCGGTGTGGAGGCACAATGCTCCCCAAGAAGCCACTAGGGCCACCGTAATCTCCACACGCCCTCACACAATGCGAGATGCCGTGATTCCACTATTGGAGCCCTTGAAGGCGGCAACCGGACCTTTACAAACAAAATTGGGGCTATCTCCACAACACTTGGAGGCTCCCAATAACCCCGCGAAGCTTCACCACAATGGAGTATGGCTTCGAGGTGACCTCAACCGTCTAGGGTGCTCAACACCCAAGAGTAACAAGATCCGCAAGGGATAAGTGGGGGGAATCAAATATCCTATGGTGGAAGTGTAGATCGGGCACTTGTCACCCAATCCCGAGCAAATCAACAAGTTTGATTGGCTAGGGAGAGAGATCGAGTGAAAATGGAGCTTGGAGCAACAATGGAGCTTAGAGGTGGAAGAGGTAGTCAACTAGAGGTAGAAGACATCCCTTATATAGTCGTGGGAAAAATCCAACCGTTATCCACATGTTCAGCCCGCGACACGCGGTACTACTGCTCCAGGGGCGTGGTACTACCGCGAGGCTGTGCGGTACTACCGTGGCTGACCACAGTACTACCGCGACAGCAGCACAGGCCGGAACTAGCCTGACAAGGGGGCAGTACTACCACTTGCGCGGTACTACCGCACCCACTTGCGGTACTACCGCTAGGCAGGAAAGTCACGGCCAGGGAAGGGCGCGGATGAAATAAATTACATCCGTGCCTACTTCCGCTGAAACTGAGGTGGTACAAAAATCCGACACGGTACTACCGCTCGCGAGGCGCGGTACTACCGTGCGGGCGCGGATGTAAAAAATTACATCCGCGCCTACTACCGCGACACTGCGGTACTAGGTAGGAGGGCCACGGTACTACGACTCCTAGGGAGCGGTACTACCGTGGGCCCCCGCGGTACTACCGCGCTGGACGAGCGGTACTACCGTGGAGGGCGCGGATGTAAAAAATTACATCCGCCCCTACTACCGCACCAGAGCGGCACAAGGCCTGGGAGCCGCGGTACTACCGCTCCAGATGAGCGGTACTACCGTGACACACAGCGGTACTACCGTGTGTACTTGCGGTACTACCGCAAGTATAGCAGTAGTCATCAGATTTCCGCACAACCTAGATAACAAAGGGAAGCTCCAAAATGCAGGGAAAGGAGGAACAAGTGTACGTGTTGATTCCACCCAAACCTTTCCGACGCGGACCCCCTCTTAATAGTACGGCTCTCCTACGACTCAAATCCACCAAAGAGAAACGTAGAACAACGCCGACTTCAATAGTCTCTAAGGGGCACCGAATTGTCTCATGCCTAGAGATGAAGTATCTGAGAAACTCAAGGCACACGATTAGTCCGCAAAAGCATTGTCATCAATCACCAAAACACCTGAGGGATAAATATGCCCTTACAACCCGAGGACTACGTCGCGGACTTCGACGACGTCGCCGCCGCCATCGCCGAGCGGAGCGTGCGCAAGGAGGCGGAGCGCCGGCGCCACGCCAAGGAGATCGAAGCCCTCCGGTGGCAGCAGGCGGTCGCCGCCAACGACAAGGCTGAGGGGTGGCGCCGCATCCGCGCGGAGCAGGCGGCGAAGTACATCGACCTGTGCAGCTCCGGCGAGGAGGATTGAGCGTCGCTCAACCTCCATGACATCGTCCATTTTGCCGCGACCTCGACATCGTCAGATCCGACCCCCTCTACTACTAGTTAACATAGCATGTAGTATGATCTATGCTTAGTTTGTTGACCATGTAGTATGTATGAACTGTGTAGTATGTGATGTGATGAACTAGGTTTGTGCAATTTCTCCACGAAAGAGTTTTTTCAAATTATGCAGGTTTAGATGCGGTATCTGATTGGCGGCGCATGTTTTCGACTCGCAAACGCGATCTTCGTGAAACCGCAAACGCGTTTTGCGGGTCGAATTTTTGCGGGGTCTGCTAGAGTTGCTCTAAAACCCACGACTATTATTCTATGAGGTTGAATATTTCAAGCCCGCGTCATTGGATTTGGATTCAGATGTTTCTTTGCTCTCAAGTTTAATACCCCAGAGGCCCAGACAATAGGCACTATGTTCATGACCTCATCAACTCAAAATTTATACTCCCTCCGTTCCGATTTACTCGTCGTGGTTTTTGTTCAAATTTGAACAAAAACCACGACGAGTAAATCGGAACGGAGGGAGTAGGTTCTAAGGCATGTCGGTGATATTTACAGTCATTAGTTTGCTTTTATATATTGATAATGGCATTCCTAATGTTCTTGCCGGTCTTCTTGTACTAGCCAGGAAACATTCTTCATATCTTACCTCGTGCTGAAATGGAGTTGCCAATATGCAAAAAAAATATAGATGACATGGTTGAGAACTGGAAAATGGCTTCACAGCCTACAATGTTTAACAAGTGGATAAGGGACTATACAGTACTAAGAAGTGCAAGCGTAGCCTTGAAGTTACAGCTATATGTCCAGTGTGTGGTGTTGAAGAGGAAGACAACTTTCACCCATTTTGCCGGTGTCCGCTAGCAAAAGATTTGTGGCGCTGCATGTCCTCCATTTGGTCGCTTCCCAAGTTGGACGAGATTCAAAATTCTGGAAGGGAGTGGTTGTTACATTTGATTGACCGGGTGCCTGCTGAGACGAGAAACATGATCTTGATGACACTTTGGCGTAGCTAGTTTGTCCGTAATGAGGTCGTTCATGATAAGAATCCGCCACCTGTAGAAGTGTCAAAGCAGTTCTTGTGCAGTTATTTGGAGACCTTGATGAACATCAAAATCAATTCAGTCCTCGATCCTTGCAAAGGTAAAACCCCAGTTTATGTTGTGCCTATACCAAAATCTTCAGTTTTGTCCACAGAACTAGTTCCATCTTGGCGCCCGCCGGGTGCGGGGAAAGTTAAGTTGAACTCTGATGGTTCCTTTACCATGGATGGAAGAGCAGGTGCTGGTATGGTTTTGAGAGATTTTAATGGTGCAATTATCTTTTCTGCATGTCGTACATTGTATAGATGTCGTGATGCCTTGGAAGCAGAATTGTGCGCTTGTATGGAGGGTTTATCTTCTGCCCTTATGAGAACTGAGCTACCTATCGAATTGGAGGTTGATTCTTTGGAAGTAGTCAAGATGGTGCAGACAAATGACATCAACAGATCAATTTATGCTTATCTTATTAGAGATCAAGCTGATGATGAGTCTTCGGAAGACTAGTATTACTCATATTCGTAGACCCCAAAATAAAGTTAGTGATTGTTTAGCTATCTTTGCTAGAGAGGAAGGAAGAACCATGACTTGGTTAGGTTCTGGACCTCCCAGAGTTTTGGAACTTGCTGCTTTAGATTGTAACACTGTTGGAGTTTGAGTAATACAAGTTTCTATTCGCAAAAAAAAAGAAAGAAGCAGCAACAACTACTCCTATATGCTTAGATAAACAGCAGTACTGAACCCAAATTTCATTCCTTTTCTTTTGTATTTTTTCTACTCTTTTCTTGTTGTACCGAAACAAAAGTGTAATTCTTTTTCTACCCCCAAAAATTATTTGTTTCCTTTTCATCAATGGGAATCATGCCAATTTTCTAATTAGTTTGATTTGCTTTCACATCAAGAGATTCTTTTATGCAAACTATTTTTCTTACTCCCTCCATCCCACAATATAAGACCGTTTTGCAAGCTACTCCCTTCATCCCACAATATAAGACCATTTTGACACTACGCTAGTGTCAGAAAACGTCCTAAATTATGGGACGGAGGGAGTAAAAATTATCATGTGTTTTTTTTAATCTTTACTCACTGAGACACCATTCTTCAATACACCAGGCTCTTCCACTGTGTTCTGTTCGACTGTTTCTTGGTCTGTGATCTCTGAAACTATGATGAGAAACCTAAACAATCAGCTGCACACTTCGGACATGCCTATGATCTCTGAAACGACTGAGCTACGTACTACTCCCTCCGTCCGAAAATACTTGTCGGAGGAATGGATGTATCTAGACGTAATTTAGTTTTAGATACATCCATTTTCATCCATTTCTCCGACAAGTATTTCCGGACGGAGGGAGTATATGTTATCTGTTTCTTCTCAGTTGAGCATGTCTGGTTGTTCTGATGTGATGGAAGTGGACTCTGCTGTCTCCCATAAACACCGTCAAACTGAAGTTCGACCTAGCAACAGGCGACTAGATATATATGATTCAAGGCCCCCTCCATGGCAGATACTAAGAAGAAAATCCCCCATGTTAAGCCTAGGAGGGTGCCTGGTTTGCCATGCTCTGAACTCCAGCTGAGCCTGTGTCTGTTGTTACCTCCTTGACTGCTAGAGGTTTTGCAGCACCTGGGCGTCAATGAGTGCGGTATTCCAGCTGAAGAATTGTCTGACGCAAAACTCCTGAAGGTTCCTCGTGGCAATGCCAGTGGCGACAGTGCGTTTCAGTAGAAGTGTCTGCTCTACTGTCTTTTGTTTTGAGGTGTGTCTGAACCTTCGTTTTAATTCCTGAACTGCTATCATGTCGTCTATTTTATGGAACATCCTATATTGGAATGAGCGTGGGTTGAACTCGGAAAATAAATGTTTGGCTTTGCGTGACAAGATAGATATAAACAAACCGGATAAAATTTAAACAAACATGACCGATTTCATTCAAGTTTGGACATAATTATATAAAAAGGTCTATATATCGACCGTTTAACTAAAAACTTAAAAAGAAAGTAAACCCTATACCGGACGACCACCTCGTAGGCGTGGCCGCCCTGCCCCGCCGCACTACCGTCGTGTCATCCCTCTAGCGGCGGAAGGGTGCCGGAGGGCCGCGACAACCTTGTCCGACTGTCTGGAACGTTTACATAGTTTTAATAGTTGACATGTTTTTGGATTCATCATTGCACGAATATCGTAATCAGGGCCATGTCCATAGAGAATTAGTGAAATGGTTTCTTCTATTTGCACTTTATAATTTTGAGCAAAACATAGGATATGAACACTTCAAAATTACCCAAAAGGATGACTGTGGCACGCAGAACTTCTCTTGAAATTAAATTACACAGAGGAATAAAGAATATTTCCATGGCTTGTAAAATAGCATGAAACTAGTATGAGACTATGTTATTCACTTATTCCTCCTCTACGTGGGCCATGCCGAAACAAAATCAGGCGTCGTCCTTGATTGACCTAGCTCTCAATGGAGGGGTCAAGGACATGCCCTGCAAAGACAACTGCGCCGGTTGTCTCCTCCACTATTAAGTACGCAAACGGATGGTCGGCTACAAAATCTACTCGAGGAGGTGGCGGACGCATGAAATTACAACCACCGAATAACATTTCTTCTATGGACACAGCCGCGGCTATGGTGCCTTCTTCGTTTACCTCGATGACCGCCTTGTGGATTACGTCGTTCAAGACCAATGGCAAGCCAGATTCATCATCCTCCACCATGTCAGACAAATCGGCTTGATCACTGAACGACAACTGAAGCCCCAGCTTCTTGAGGATGGCGACGACACTGTCATGGAAGGAGAGCTTGAACTTGGGCACCCGGAACTCCCTAACATCGATCTTCTCCCCCGGCAGGTGCTTTTCCAAGAAGTCAGCAGGCTGGGATGCTATCATGTCAACCAGGCCCGGCAAGCCGTCGAGGGCATCCGGAAGGAAGATGCACATAGAAAATCGATCGAGAAACCAGAATCGCGGTTCTTTTCCGTGATCCGTTGGAGATTGCTAGTAAGAATCGGGTTCTTTATGTATCGGTTTGAAAGAAAGAAGAAACGAAAACGGAGCTTGGTAGGTTTGGTTCCAGAGTTGGTTCCGGTATCTGTTTCCTTGGGTTTCTCCTTGACTCACGAGATAGAATTTTGAAGGAGGCCGTGGGGCGTCGTATCGTGTCAGCATCGGAGTCCTCTTCCGATAAAAAGGGCAGAGCACCGTTGTATTCCAGTTCCAATAGGAAGGCCGGTAAACCCCGCAACAGAATGGAACACGGCTGGCATCGAGATCTCAACGGCCTTCCATATATACGCGGACGCCCCACCACCCCGTGGAACCGCAAACAGTCGTACGTAGCCCGAGACGATCGATCGAGAAGCCATGGCGACGGACGACGCCGCAGCCGCGGCAGCAGCAGCGGCCGCCGCAGCCCACGACGCCGACGCGGTGGAGACGGGCAACCTCCTCCGGCGCCGCAACGTCGGGAGCAATGACGACGGGGAGGCGGCGGAGGAGGAGGCCTCCGTGGAGCGGGCCTTCTTGGACAAGCCGGTGCCGACGTGGCGGGAGCAGCTGACAGTGCGCGCCTTCGTGGTGGGCTTCCTCGTCGCCGTCATGTTCAGCATCATCGTGATGAAGCTCGGCCTCACCACCGGCATCATCCCGTCGCTCAACGTCTCCGCCAGCCTCCTCGGCTTCTTCCTCGTCCGCCTCTGGACGTCGGCCATCGAGAGGATGGGCTTCCTCAAGCAGCCCTTCACGCGCCAGGAGAACACCGTCATCCAGACCTGCGTCGTCTCCGCCTACGGCATCGCCTTCAGCGGTAAAACCCAAAACTAAGCTTCCCGCCCGTCGTTTATTCCTTCCGTTTCCGCGCCCTCGATAGGAAGATTGGTGCGTCTGCTCTCTTTAGGCTTGTAGGAAGCCGTGCTGTTTTTGCTTGATTTAGCTGATTCAACCACACCGGAAAAATAGCACATCTTGATCTGCTTTTTTAGATATACAAATAATAATAATAATCTAAGATTCGTGTAGATGAATTTTGGCTCTTCTTCCTGATGCCAATAATAGATTTAGGTTTGCGGCTTTTGCCTGTTGCATGAAGATTTCTGCAAAAGAAATTGGCGATTCCAAAAGTTTTGGAATAACGATCCACAATATAACATCTACTCCGGCCAGTTTTCTTTTTGTGATTATAAAGAACATGAGCGTGCACACACACATGCACACTTATGCCAAGTACTAGCAGGGTTTCTAAATCAGCGACACTTATTTTAGGTCAGAGAGAGTAGATTTTATATGAAGATTTTACCTTTTCACTGCTCTTCCTAACACCAAGAAAATATTTAATATTTAATTTTGCCATTGCACAAAAAAATCTGCTATAAGAAATAAATACAATGTTGGAATGTTGACCCACAAAATAATCATCTACTAGTAGTTATCTAATTCAATGCACTTGTTTTCCCAGCGTTTATATTATGCTAGACCACGGTTGAATTTTGTTTTATGCTCTTCCCAACGCCAAGGCTGATTTAGTTTGGTCGCTGCATGGAATTTTTTATGCAAAATAAAAACTGCTACTGTCAATATGTTTGAAATACCGACCCACAATATAATCATGTAGGCCATGCTCTGATTCAATATTAATTCGAATTTGAACAGGTGGGTTTGGCAGTTACCTGTTTGCTCTGAGCGACACCATAGCTAAGCAAGCAACAGAGGCTAACGATGCTCTGAACATCAAGAATCCCCATCTCGGATGGATAATAGGATTTCTGTTCCTTGTCAGCTTTGTCGGGCTTTTCGCTCTAGTGCCCATGAGAAAGGTAGAAACTTGACTTCCCCAATCTTCATATATACAGTATATTAAAAAATACTTGGCGCCGTTGCCAACTGGAATACTTTGTTGCAGACTATGATTGTGGACTACAAGCTGACGTATCCGAGTGGCACTGCAACTGCTTACCTTATCAATGGATTCCACACACCCCAGGGTGCCGAGCTTGCAAAGTGAGTAACATGCCTTTCTATCCATCTTTCTGTCGTTTCTATAATATGTACAAGTCACAAGAATTATTGACTGACAGAATGCCTGGCCTGTTTCAGGAAGCAAGTTCGTACATTGGGCAAGTACTTCTCGATGAGCTTCGTTTGGGCCTTCTTCCAATGGTTCTACACTGCTGGGAATGACTGTGGATTCAGTTCCTTCCCATCACTTGGCCTTGAAGCTTACAAGAACAGGTTAGCATCATCTTGGTTTCAGCATCAGCTACAATTGTTATGCATCATATATATCCTTATGCCATATGCGTGTCCTCAAATTCAACTATCTGCATCAACCAGGTTCTATTTTGATTTCTCGGCTACTTACGTTGGTGTGGGAATGATCTGCCCCTACATTGTCAATGTATCTCTTCTGATTGGAGGCGTCTTGTCGTGGGGCATAATGTGGCCACTCATAAGCAGCAAGAAAGGAAGTTGGTATCCTGACTCTCTTCCAGAGAGCAGTCTACATGGACTGCAGGCTTACAGGGTACTTGGCTTTTTTGACACAGGCTGCAATGTTTTGCTTTTACAACCACATGTAACTGTTGAGAACTAATAACATCTTAACATCGCAGGTGTTCATAACCATAGCAGTAATCCTTGGGGACGGCCTGTATAACTTCCTGAAGGTATTTGGCAAAACAGTGAAGGCTTTCTACGGGATGTATAAGGAGAAGAAATCGAAATCACTTCCTGTCTCTAACAACGGAACTCCTGTCGCCGCCGTGGAAGCTGAGTCTTTTGATGACAAACGCCGCACTGAACTGTTCCTGAAGGATCAAATTCCCAAGAGAGTTGCAATTGGGGGTTATGTCATTATTGCAGCAATAACGACTGGTTGCCTTCCGCTCATCATCCCACAGCTCAAGTGGTACCACATTTTGGTTGCATATGTCTTTGCGCCTATCCTGGCTTTCTGCAATGCCTATGGATGTGGCCTGACCGACTGGTCCCTGGCCAGCACCTATGGTAAGCTTGGAATCTTTGTGTTCGGTGCTTGGGCAGGCGCTTCGCACGGTGGCGTGCTCGTCGGGCTCGCCGCCTGCGGTGTCATGATGAACATTGTGGGAACAGCTGCTGACCTGATGCAAGACTTCAAAACCGGGTACTTGACTTTAGCCTCACCAAGGTGGCAGGCACTGCCATGGGCTGTGTTATCGCCCCCTGCGTCTTCTGGCTCTTCTACAAGTCCTTCGACATTGGTGTCAGCGATAGCGCTTACCCAGCACCTTATGCCATCATGTACCGCAACATGGCGATCCTGGGTGTCGATGGCTTGTCGGTTCTCCCGAAGAACTGCCTCATGCTATGCTACATTTTCTTTGCGGCTGCATTCGCCATCAATCTCCTGAAAGACTGTGTGCCCGCGAAGGTGGCGAAGTTTGTCCCGATCCCCATGGCGGTCGCGATCCCGTTCTACCTTGGACCATACTTCGCCATGGACATGTGCATCGGCAGTGTGATACTCTTTTGCTGGGAATGGATGAACAAGGCTGAGGCGCAGGCGTTCGCACCGGCAGTTGCATCTGGCTTGATGTGCGGCGACGGGATTTGGGCCCTGCCACAGGCCTTTCTTTCTCTTGCCAACGTGAACCCTCCAATCTGCATGAAGTTCTTGTCAAGGGCCACCAATGCCAAAGTGGATGCATTCCTAGGGAACTAGTCATAGCTGTTGAAATAGCGTCAGATTGTTTTGTTATGAAGTCGAGTAGTGATGGCTTGTCTAAATAGTGTTAGATACTTTCTTTTGATATTTATTATAGATATAGATTATAAGCATAATCGGTGTGTAAAGATAGCTGCTGCTATGTAAAGTAATTTCTTAGTTTGCTTCTAGAAGTATCTCCTGCTGTAAACAATTCACTGCTTTATAATACTGCAAATTGTCCTATTGGCTATGCTTCTTTCATAATGTACATATATTCCAATTTCAGATCAGCCGGCTGAGACATAGATATATCTCTAGTCTTGTTGATAAAGTTCAGAGTTTCAGTAATGTAAACAGGTTTGAACACTTGCAGAGTTGCAGTTCGAGGCCATTGTAAACAGAAACGGTGTATGTTCAGAAAGGCACATCGGCACGTACTCCCTCCGTCCGGAAATACTTGTCATCCATTTTGATGACAAGTAGTATTTGCAAAGGATTTAAGGCTGGAGGAACATACTTGCTTGCTCTCGAGCTAGATCTGCCCTTTCTCCCCACGCCTTTGCTTCCGCCAGAACTGCAAGTGGACGTGAGCGGCGCCGGAGCGCAGGAATCAGCCTCGAAACCGGCGGGGAAACTATCGGCTCGGCGGGGAACAGCTGCGTCTGCGTCCCTCACGGCGCTGATGCATCGTGGTCGGTCGGCCGAGCGCCGGCAGCCGCTGGCTCTGGCCGGAGCGGAGCCATTGAGATGGGTTTGTTTCTTGGTTGGGCAAGCTTTTTTTTTTTTAGAACTTGTTGCTTGGGCTAGTTAGAGCATCTACCACAGTTTATGTTAAATTGTTGGGACAGCTGTTTACGTCAGCAACCAACAACACATCATACAAGCTCTTTAATAAATCGTATGTCAAGAGCAAGTACAATAGAGCTGAGTCATCGGGCTATAAGGAATAAACTAATATATTTCTGCTTAGTTGGAGGAAAGAGAAGATGAGAGAGAAGGTAAGCAGGCTCTTCGTGAAGAGCCAGCTCTAGCACGTGCTCCTAGACATTTTGTGAGAATGAAAGGTGGGCCACATAATAAAAAAGTAGTACACTCTTTTGATCTGCTATTGTACATATTGACTATAAGATGGGCTGTAGATGACATGACACTAGCTTATAGCCAGCAGCTAGCTATACTATTAACCATGCTCTAAGCTGTATGTAAAAGAGAGATATATACCAGACGGGCCCACTCAATGCCTAAGAAACAAACGGGCTTGCCTCGGAGCTTGTGTCTGGAGCGTTGGTTCAGCATCATACGATGTCACTCTCTCTGCTATTATTATGTGACATGTCATCAAAACAGTCTATATGGAAAAATTATTAACATCATCATACAGATGTTGAAGATGCCCTTAGTATACAGAACAAGATTGGGCTTCTAATAAATTTTTGCATTACTCAACAAATCAAGTATTACACATTCCTCAACAAAAGTAGGAAATTCGTAAATGTATGTCCACATTTTTTTTGTGCCATTAAAGCTACCACATTTTTTTGACAAAATGTAATTTTTTTTTGGTGAATAAACTCTTGCATTACTCAACAAGAAAATTTATGAAAATTATTTCTCTCATACATGTCTTTGCAAAAAAAAAGTCTGAAAATCAAGCGGCAAATTTTGGGGAAATTGTTTTCGTAAAGTAAATGTGTGTAAGTTTGCCATGATGGAAAAATTAGTGTAAATGTGTCATGTGTGGGATAACAAAAATTCTCAGATTTACCACAATAAAAATTCCATAAATTTTAAAATAAAAATAAAAATTCCATGATACAAATATTAAAATTGGCATGCTGCGTTTTCTTTGCTAAAAAAAAGAACAGACAATTATTTTTTGCCATGGTTCAAAAATTAAAATTACCATGCATTAAAAAATATATTTACCATGCTACAGATAAGAAAATGCCATGCTCTTAATAGTAAAAATGCCATTTTTAATAAAACTGCCATCCTCCTAATAATAAAAGCGCCATGTTATTAATAATAAATATGTCATGCTCCTAATAATAAAAATGCCACCCTCTCGAGTGTGTGTGCCTCTACCTGTAGTCGATGCCTGTGGTCAGCTCTACCTCGCCGCCCTGTGGGCCCCGTCGCTGCCATCCCTTCCTTCGACAGGCCTGCCGCCTAGCCTCTCCACTGGCCCTCCCGCCTCCCCTTTTGCCAAGCCCCCTACCAAGTCTTCATGGCTACTGTTGCCTAAGCCCATCTCCTCTTCTTGCACCCTAGACCATCGCCCATGCGCAGTTAGTGCAGGAGATGGGTGAGTGGGGGAATGGATAAGTTTGACGGGTGGAGAGTCTCAAGCGAGATGGTTTGCTGGGTTTTTTTTCGAAACGGAGGCATAAGATTTGTCTCATCTATTAAATAAGCAGAGAATAGAGTTTAGAGTTTTACATAACCCCCCACACACAAGCAGCATGAAAAATACTTGCACAAAATTACAGTCCCAAGTTTCTTTGCGTCGGTAGAAATCCATAACTTTGCCTCTTCAAGAATGGATCTAAGAAGAACCGGTGGTGGAGCAAAATTTTGATAAAACACTCTAGCATTCCGCTCGTTCCAAATGGTCCATGAGATGAGAATGGTGAGAGAGGTCATGGCATGCCAGTTTGACTGTCGGTTATCGGTTCGTTTGTCCCACCACTCGTTGACGGATTCATCAAGATGCCACCCAGAGGTGTTGACGTGAGCTAGACCAAGCTTCTCGATGATAGATTTCCATGGCCTAAGCGTGTACCAACACTTGAAGAAGTAGTGAGGCCCCGTTTCTTGTTCTCTCTTGCATAGTTGGCAAAGGCCACAGCTAGCCCAACCACGCCTCTCCAACCGATCGGCGGTCCAAATACGGTTTTGTAGACCTAACCAAGCGAAGAATTTAACCTTTGGGGGGGGGGCAAGCCTTCCAAACCATGCGGTCCATGGGTGAGAGAGTCAAACCAAGGAATTGAGCCTTATATGCGGTGGCCGTCGAGTAGATCCCATCATTCGTGTGCTTCCAAATGATATCATCTTCTGCTTGCCCATCAAGGTGGAAGTCATGAACAAGCATCCAAATTAAGAGTGAAGAATTCGCGAATGTGACCAACGGTTGCTGGTTTTTGTTCTAGAGTGAACGATGCTTTTGGAGCTGAGGTGGTAGGGGACGTGTGCCTAGATCCAACGGCTCCCTGGTCGTTCGCTGACAGTTCCTCCACATGAAACATCACCAAATAGCATTTCCCTACGTTTAGCATCTACAAAATCAAGACTAGGCTTCCTATGCATTGTGCTTGTATACTGAAACTAGATGTGCTTCGGCTACAGTGGTCAACAACATCTGTGAACCTGCATGCCTTGAAGCTCTTGCTTACTAAGAAGGGTTACTCCTTACGGAGGACCTTAATCTCCGCAATATCGTGGTTGCATATGACTGCTTGGTGGTGGCGAGGAATATTAATCAGGGATCTAACAGAAGCTATGGTGCAAAGCACGCTACTTCTTAGGTATAGACCATCATGTTTGGTTGGGTCTTCCGTATACCCTATCATTGTACCTGTAAACATTGTTATCTCTGAGTAACAAACAAAGTGTGTTTGCCAAAAACGGCAAAAAAGGGTTTTGGTTCCTACGATCCCATCCGTCAGATTGGCGTTCCTCCTCGGCTCTGGCCCCCTCTATGACGTCATGTGGTTGTGGGGACCTTGATCTAGGCTTGGGTGATAGATAGGTAGGTTAGGGTGTCTAGGGTATCTAAGGAAGGAGTTAAGACAATGCCGATGGCCTCTCTGGCAAATAAGTCCTTCCTCTTTGTCCATGTCTCACATGTGTCTTCTGCCACCGGCAGGGAGCACGTGGAGGTTGGTCTTCACCGTTTCAAACATCTGTTTGATCGGGCAATGCGTCATTTCCCCTCTTGGATGGAGTTTTCCTCGATCCGGAGGGAAATCTTTGTGTTCCTTCGCAAGGTAGGGACGTCCTTCTTCTTCCCCGGTGGGGTAGGCGACGGCTTGCTTCCTCGCCGATAGAGGTCAAGCTGATCGGAGGACCCATCCTTCATGGACAAGGTACATCATTTATTGAACAAGCCCGGGTGATTCAAGCGGCTTTGAATACTTCAACGAGGACTCCCTGGCAGCCCTCATGGCGATGCTGAAGGATCCTTTTTGCGGCGATGATCTTTTTGGTATGAGTGGGCCTCGTCGTCGGCTTCTCAGGGTGATGGGAGTTTTGTTTTTGTGTCTTGTAGGCTCTTTGTTGTGTATGCCCTTATATATGAATAATAAAGCAGTTGTTCCTATAAAAGGAATAGAGGGGAGATAGGTGGAATTGATGATGTATTGCTTGAGCCACGTGGGTATATATATAGGAGTACATGATCTTCTTGGAGTACAAGACAAGGCACCCCCACCTCGCGCGCAGCCACAACGGCAGAGACACAGACAATGAGACTGGAGAAGAATCTGAAAGTTGTAAGCCAACGGACATCCTCCCCACCCTCCCACCCACCCACCACCACCATAGTCGTAACAGTCAATGCATTGCGGAAGTTGTGGCTGGAGTGAAAACCGACAAAGTTGCTCAAGCAAGGCGCACTACAACAAGAACCCCCCTATACCAACGCATGTCTAGCAACGATATAACAGGATGTGTTGTTTCATCCCGGAAAAAAATGATGCGTTGTTTCCCACCTTCCCCACTTTAGCGCTAACCTCTCCGTGCCCACACCTCCACCTCTTACGCATGAAACGTTTTCCTATTCCCCCATCGTTTTGGCCTTCATCCTAAGCGAGGGACGCACCCACAGCAGCTAGGGTTCCAACCACCGCCGTCCTTTGCCCTCGACTGCCTCCCCTGTTCCCTCGGTTCGTTCAAGAGCCTCAGCCAAGCCATCCTCCCTCGCCACTTTCTCCGCGCGTCGGGGACACACTGGACATCGTCGCCCATCCTCCTTGCGTTGGGGAACGCGTCGCCGCCGTCGTTTCATGCGCATGACCGGAGATGCAGACGCCGGCGTTGTTTCTCCACAGTCCACACAGCAAGGAACCGATGCCCTCGTCTTCCAACTGCAGTAGTTCAGCAGGTCCTATTCTGCTCTCCCGCATCTGTATTTGTACTCTGTCAAGTAATATTGCCCACTGTCCTCGCCCATCTTTGTTTTTCCTTGCCGGCCGCATCTTACAAGCTACAACACCAATGGACCACATCCTCATTGAGGCCTGTCCCTGCATGCGTAGCTGCATATGCTGATTTCAAACCTACTAAGATTTCCTATTTTAGCGCGCATCACTGAAGGGGACAGTTTAACTGACCCACAAGTTTCTTGTTGAAATAAATGTGGGATTCTTCTACCCAAACGTTGAACAAGAGATGATTTCTGCAGAGAGAGAAGTTGAGAACGTGCAAGGTATTTTGCTTAGTGTGGACCGCTGCTTTCTCTCTCTCTCTCTCTGTGTTTGTAAATATTGTGCTCATGTGTTTGTATATCATGCAGGTTTGCAAAGGATATGACCATAATTTCGTGATCAACCAAAAAGGCATCTATTCCTCATCCCTTGATCTCCCAGCTAGAGTTGAGGTAACCAATTCTTAGTTGTTACTTCACGATGGTTCTAATTCACTTACATTCAACCTTGATCTGTTATGGGTTCCGGTTTAATTAAGAACATGTGGCAGGTCGGCAGCAACATCGGCTGTATTACCTTGCCAGCCAAGGTAGCACCGTAGCAGTATAAGTGGAAAAGTAGTATAGTAAATCATGTACTGTAGAAAGTGGTCAGCAGTGACGTAATTTAGAATATGACGTGTGTGCTTATGTCAAGTAGCTACTAGGTCAGTTCAGTTAGCTATAACCGGTTGTAATCAGACCATTCCACTTTCAATACAAATATTCAGCTCAAGTAGTACTCCAACTCTAGTCTCTGGTGTGTGTGCGTTGCACTAGTCTGTGGACATAGCTAGTGTGCAGTCGCTGGTTACAGTTTTCCTCTGCTAGATTGTACTCCAAGAGAGAGCTAGCTACTTGTAGTTTAAGCTAACACTTTTTACTCAACACTCATTTCTTGTGATGCATTACATTTTAATTTTCTTGCAGCTATGTGTGTGCATCAACCGTTACTGATTTTGTTGCTGCTTGTGGCCCGAGTCTTATCTCTGCTTGGGGTGGAGCTGCAAGATCGGACGGAAACCAGCCTTCTTATGGTAGGATCAGTCTCGTATGTTCTTTCCCCCACAGCTAATCAATTATTTTGTGATGTCCTGTCTTGTATACTAATTATGGCATGCTCTTGTCTATACTAATTAGATCACGCATTCCTTCAAGGTGAAGTCAGGGGCTCAGGGTAGACAGTTCATAGTTTTCTTGCTCTTTCCCCTTTCTGTTTGTTAGTTCATTATGCACGTCTTTTTCTATGCATGTGTTGATAACTCCAGTTGTTCCAATCTGATGATGCTTTTTTTCGTTGTGCTGCTTCTGCAAGTTGTGAGAATTTTATTCATGGATCAGGAAATTCTAATGTGTGACTTTGTAGTACTCAGGTAACAACGACATTTTGTCTAATGTATATTATTTACAGATTTTTTGATTTGTTGGCACTAATAAGATTTCTCCTAATACACCATAGCAAGCATGACTAATAAGTCGTCCCAAGAATCGGTAGTACAGGAGTGATGTGACCCAAAGCTAACTAGTGCAGAGACCATTGGAAAATGGAAATATTCAATTATGTATAGTTGGTATAACTGGTTACCTAGAATACTTATCATTTAGCCGGTTGCTGAATTCATCTCACTATTACTATAATATATTTTTTGGAGATAATTTTTTGTAGTAAATACAAGCTGATGATTGTTCACAATGAATAGCCATCCGATTGGTCAAAGGTACTCGGTGTTTCAATACGTAGTTTTTTATCTTAACGAGCCATAGTTATTCAGAACACGTGCACGACAATTAAGAGAAATATAATGGCCTCAGTTTACAAAGTAAGGGTGAAGACTCAAAGTCCCTCTGTTTGTACTACATAGCATGGCAATGACCCTTTCGCTAGTGTGTATTTTTATTATTTCTTTACAGAGCGATGCTATAGATGATGCAAGTATCTGCACTTTGCACTTCTGCATTTTGGTCTTTTTTATAGAAAATGGACTGGAACAATAAAACTATATAATGATAGTTCATATAATATTGAATTGACGCGAGATGCAAAAAAAAACAATTAGTACACGGATATAGGTCGCATAATCTACAATGTTGTTTAATAATTGTTGTAGATGTTTTTACAATCAGATTATTAATTAGCCTAGGGGTGGCTTTTGAACCGAAAACCGAAAAACCAAACCGAACTGAACCATATTAACCAATTTATCTATTAATTCGGTAATATGATTTTTTGTTCGGTGGGAAATTTTAAGGTTGTTCGGTGTTTGGTTTTTTTCGGTTTCCAGTGTCCAAAAACCGAATACACCGAAAAGACCGATATGTACGATACCCCATGCAATACCTTGTTTTCGAAAGTGCAGCGGGGGCGCGTCCTTTGGCAAATACTTGTTGGTTGTGGCAGACGTCAGGCCAGCCGCTAGATGAGTTTCTAATCTCACAATCTAACTAGTACTCGTAGGAGTATGTATGCATGCCAGGCGCTTGGTTATGGAAGTAACTAGCAATTAGTGTATCAATTAGTGCATGAGTTGCTTAGTTTACACGCATCACACATATTCTTCCGTACATAATACATGTAACGCCCCATGTGATTTTACACTTAGTTATGTTCACTAGTTTGCTTGACTGAATAAAGCACAGACTGATGTTAAGGTTGCTAGCTCTTGTGATATATACTGATGAGTGCATGTATTTTGGTTTTTCGGTTAACCGAATAAACTGAACCGATATATTATAGTTAATATGGTTCGGTTTCTAAATATTGTGTGATTAATTCGGTTTCCATTTCTTCAAAACCGAAATTATAAAACACCGAATAAACCGAACCGTATTAATCATATAAACCGAATGCCCAGCCCTATTAGCCCACCTCTGTGTACAAATCTTAGTCTTGGTAAAAAAACATTTGTACAGTGCTCCTTTAAATTTTACTTCTCTATTAACCTGATTTTCTTTACTGTAATTGCTCATCTCCTATTGTTATTTTGTAGATTACCAAGATAAATTGAGGATGCATGACTCAGATTTTGATTGAAAGGCTAAGAAGATTTTGTTTCCAAGGCAAACAGTTGGGCTACTACAAGACAACTAGAATGTAACTTTAAGTATCAATGTTTCAAACATTATAGTTTGACTGTGTTCTTTGTAATGCCACATATTTGATTTAATATATGAGACTTGTTTGTTTATTATATTGTTTGTTGATTGCAAGGTCAAGAATTGGCTTACTACTAGATAGTTTCACCTCTTGTAATTTTTGGACCATGTTCTTTGTAATACCACATATTTGATTTAATACATGAGACTTGGTTGTTTATTATATTGTGGGTCATATGCACTATCGGCGTTGACCTAATAATTTTTGATGCAATATATGAAAATCATTAATTGTTCGTGCTATCTAGAGAAGCTTCTAGAATCCTTTTGTGCAATGTCATCACAAACGCATATGAAGTGTTGTTGGGCCCTAGCTTTATATGTTGCTACCTAACAACGCTTCTACATGCTGTTTACCAACGCATGTATATATGTTGTTGTAGATCCTTCCAACGCCACCAACGGCAACGCATACTAATACGTTGGTGTAGACCCTAGCAACATATATATGGGCATACGACAACGCATTGATGCGTTGCTAAAGGGGGGGTTCCTGTTGTAGTGGCGGTAGCCCTTTGTGCCATTGTCGAGGTAGCTGAGAGGGTAGGGTGGTTTAGTCATGATCAAGGTAGCCGTGCAAGGGATACCGTGATCGATGTCGAGTCGGGGATGGTCGGTGTCGAGGTAGTCACCGTGGAGATGCGGGCGCAAGGAAGCACCATGTAGTCAGGGGCGCAGTTGTGTGCCACGAAGAAGATGGTATTGACGAGACGCCACACCAGGTTGCCTAGCCTGGGGATACGTTGTGGACGAAGGCACGTGTCAGTGTTGGCAGCACAGGGCATGCGTAGACGGGAAGAAGTCGGTATTGACGAGGCGCCGCACCAGGTTTGCCAAGCCCCGGGACACGTCGTGGACGAAGGCACACATCGGTAGTTGCCAGCTCCGGGCATGCGTAGACGGGACCAGCACGAGTTGTACGCCATGTTGGAGGGACCAACAGAGGAGGAGTCGACGACGGTTGCGGCGCCAATCGGCGGGGTAGAATGTGCCGATGCGTTCTCGGTTGTCGGAATAAATGAAGTGGTCGGGGAAGATGACGACGACGCTGACGATGAGTTGGTGCTGGACGAAGACGAAGAGGTAGTCGGCGGAACCAGAGGCTGTCTGTGGAGGCAGCCCTAAATAATCATGATACTCAACAGTTCTAAAGGAAATTTGTGAGCGGAAACATGTATGAGTAAATCCTTGCAAGAAAAATCAGTAGCCTTGAAAAACAAGCCGTAGTTGTGGAATGACTTCTGAATTCATATATTCCTCAAAAGAATATTCTGATTTCATACATAGTTTCCCACAGGAAATATATTCGAGGAAAGAAAAAATGGTTTGTTATAGTCTAGTACAGTAGTCTCTGTGAGTATACAGTTAACTAAAGTATTATGGAGAGAAGCAATCACTGGATAACCATGTCCGTTGATTAATCATCCGGTCACACGAGCTTTTTGTTCGATATATCACACTGTGGCATTCATATCAGATAATCAGTGGCATCGAGTTGAAACTGCATCGCCAACAGTAATTTAGCTGTGCGCCTTATCCAGAGTTCTCTTGAGATCAAGAAGTTTTGACCACGTTTGGCTGTAACGCTTCTTCTGGTTACCAGCACCTGCAAATTCACAAGATGAACAACTGTTACAGCGATGTACAGTAAAAGCAACCAATCCAATGTACTAGTTGTTGCAGCTCGTCTTAGTCCTTACGTTTCCACACGACAGGAGACTTCTCACACGCCTCCGAACATGAACTCTGAATGATGACAATCAGTAAGAGGTTTGTTTGTCGACAATCGACAGTTCGACATGACATGCTGCAAGTGCATACCTTGGCTGACGCTGTTAGTCGTATTGTCTCTTGGATTGACGAGTCGATATCGATTTCTGTTCCTGGCTTCACATACATGACCTGCTCTAAAAGAAATAAACGTAATGGTTACGGTAAATTACATATAGCATCAGAGCTAGGTAAATCATATCACGTACTGACGGATCGCTGTCTCCGATTTCAGGCAACCCGCTCTGGTCTTTCCTGGAGGAAGACAGCACCGTAATGTCGAACTGCTCATCAATCTGCAACGGGGTCCCAGGATCTAATGCTTTCAGTTAACTTGAACAGTTTCCAAATGTGCCATCTTTTCTCTGAACATGGAATTTTTTACAGCTGATCAGCAGTGTGGTGTACCTTTGTGCAGTATGGGGCGGAGCAGGAATCGCATATTTTGGTGAGCGATGTGACCACTCGCCCTTTGATCGACATTCCGAACTGGGTGTGCTGAAAGCAGACGAACATCTCACAGCTATCAGTCAGCTGCTCACTTGCTCGGTGCATATTTTCTCTGTCAGTTACCTGCTGGACTAGAAGGTGCACCAGGACGTCGGCGTCGCTCTGCCCCTCCTCGATCAGGTCGTCCAGCCTCAGCTGCCGGAGCGTCAGCTCGAAGTCGCTGCTCCACTGATCCCCTCCGCCGCGCGACGTCCCGACGGACACCAGGCTCTGCCGCGCGCCGGGCCCCCTCCGGCGGCTCCTCCTGAGGCTCTGGATCGAAGCAGATGATGCGGTGAGCAGCTCATGGACATTCAAACTCAAACTGCTACCCACGAGTTATTCAAGCACTGGCTACCAGTAGATCAGCAATTCACCTGTGTAACCTGGACCCTTTTCGGTGACTCGGCGGGGTAATCATCCTCGGTTGGGAGCTGCGCGTGAACGGCGAGGCTTCTGCATCTTCCGTGGCTCCTGCTGCCCGCCAGCTGTGCTGTGATCGGATACGGCAGCAGCCTCACCGCGGGGCTGCACTTGCAGGCTCTCGCCATTGTTGTCGAGCTGAGAGCAGAGCTTCGGCCGGCTGTGCTAGCTGCATGCGTACCGTAGCAAACGGAGTCATGGGGATACGATTGCCTTATCCTCTTGCAACTCCCTGGCGTCACTGATGTGTGGTACTGGTGCATGGTGCGTTTACGTACGTGACCGGTGCTGACTGAGCCACACCCTGCTCTCCGGACCGATAAACGCCACGCCTGGCCGTGGATGAGCTTGACCCAGCTCAAGCTCGACGGCAGGTTTTGGAAGAGGTTCAAAGCCCCCATGATTGCATGATGATATGGTCAATCCGGCTCTGAGCATCCACCAGGACATGTCGTTCAAATGGTGGGGGGCACGGAATGCACGGTCAGGAGAGTCAGGGCCCGTCTCTGCTCCGGTTCCTGACCATTCACGAACAAATGCCGTCGAGACAGGAGGGAGCTAGCGGGATATACAATCCGGATCCCAGCTTCCATGCCTGCAAACACATGGGAAACGCACGCAGCTTCATCGTCGTATCAGTTCAGTGGGCATCGTCTGCTCACATCACCATTCCAAAGCTCCGCACTACCAGCCGACTCTGCTTTTGGTATCTTCGAATCGTTGACGCTCGCTTACTCTCGATCGGATTCCATGTCTTCCTTTCTACTTTTCGGCCTTCAGACGTACCGCTAGATCATCACTTTTCTGGCGTGTGCAGCAGACTGCCCGTATCGTGGAAATCCACTCATCCGAAGGGCAGGCATTTCCACGTGAGAGCAATCTATAAGGGATCGGCTATAGGTCAGTCGGTTCAAAATGAATTTTCGGTCAGTTGATTGACCCCAAAATCGTTTCAGCCAAGCATATAGAGATTGGATAGAAACTCGTTTCAGAAAAAAATAATCAAATAATAAAAAAATTCGCCCATATTTTACACAGAAATTGGGCCTTTTATAATATACACAAAAATAAGCATATAATAATGAAAAATTGCACACAGTTCGCACCTAAATTGCGCTTTTTCATAGTATGCAAAAACAAACATTGGTACTACCATTTAAAAGATCAAATAATGGAGTTTTCTAGAAAAGAATGAATTAGTGGTTTTTGTATCACCATTTAAGAAGAAATAAAAATAAAAAAATAAGTTTCTAAGAAAGAATGAATTGATATCATTAGTATTACCGTTTAAGAAAAAATAAAATAAAAAATAAAACAAATAATGAAAAAATATGCACACAATTTACACAGAACGTGTCTTCTTATCATATGCAAGAATACACAGATAATAGAGGAATTTTCAGAAATAAGAAGTTTTCGAACAAGGAATGGACTAGTGACATAGCAATTACCATTAAAGAAGAAAGAAAATGGAATAAAAACTAAAACAAAACCAAAATAATGAAATTTTCTAAGAAAGAAAGAAAGAATTAGTGGCTTTGGTATTACCCTTTAAGAAGAAAGGAAAATTAAGAAACCTAAAAAAAATCTAAGGAAGAGTGAATTAGTGGCACTGGTATTGCCCTAGAAGAAGAACGCAGCTGGAAAAAAAATCTAAACTGAGAAATGACAAAATTTGCACAATACACAAAAAATGTGCTTTTTAAAATATGCAAGAATAAGCATACAACAGTGGAATTTCCACAAAATTTAAGTTTCAAATAAGTAAATAACTAGTGGCATTGGTATTACCCTTAAATAAGAAAGAAAATAAAACAATAACTAAAATAAATCAAAATAATGATATTTACTAAGAAAGTATGAATTAATAGCATTGTTCGTACCGTTTAAGAAAAAACACAAACAATGACGAAATTTACATAATTTATATAGAAAATATGTTTTTTTTGTAATGTTCAATACACATATAATAGTAAATTTTCGTAGAAAGAAGTTTCCTAAGAAGAAATGAATTAGTGGAATTGGTATGGCTCCTAAAGGAAGAAAGAAAATGAAATATAAACTAAAATAAAATCGAAATAATAAACTTTTTAATGAAGAATGCATTAGTGGCATTGGCATTACCCTTGAGGAAAAATGATAATAAACAAACCAAATAATGACAATACATACAATTTACATAGAAATTGCACCCTTTTTTCATAGAAAGTGCAAGCATATAATACTGGAATTTTCTCATAAAGAAGTTTCATAAGAAGGAATGAATTAGTGGCATTGGCAATACTCTTTAAGTAAAAAAGAAAAAGAAATAATAAATTAAAACTAAAATCAAAATGATGAAGTTTTTAAGGAAGAATGAATTAATGGCATTGGTATTACCCTTTAAGAAAAATAAAATTATGAGAAAATATGCAATTTACATAGAAATTGTGTTTTTTAAAATATGCAAGAATAAACATATATAATAGTGAGATTTCGCAAAAGAAAGTTTACTAAGAATGCATGAATTAGTGGCATTGGTATTACCTTAAAGAAGATGGAAAATGAAATAAAATCTAAAATAAAATAAATAGTGAAGTTTTGTAAGAATGGATGAACTAGTGGCATTGGTATTACCCTTTAAGAACAAATGGACTTAAAATAAATACTTAATAAACTTGCACACAACTTTGTATTACAAGTACACTTTTTAAATATGCAAAGAATAAGCATATACTAGTGTAATTTTCACACGCCACGTGTGTACATTTTTACTCATCCAACATGCCAAAAATAACCATGCATATAAAAGAGAAAGCAACTAAAAATAAAAAGCAAAAACAAATAGACGCACAAAATAATTAGGCAATGTGTAACGGGCTTCAAGACCAACAGGAAAATTGACTTACCCCAAACAAGGACAAGTCAAAAAATTCATCGTAAGAAAAAAATTGACTTATCACGAACAGGAGCAAGTCAAAAATCAGCCTAAGAATCCATGAAACAACACAAGAAAAAAGAAACCCGGCACGGATCTTCATAAAAGAATGAACGGTCAGAAAATTGACTTACCCTTATAGCTAAAGTGTAGATATAATCCCCTTGAAGATTGGCTCGCGGGCGTTGCCACAAAAACCATGTTAAAAAATGCATAAATAGACGCTTGAGCACAACTAAAACTAATGAAACAACAAATGTATGAGTGTACCCGGTTTATCTTTGAAAACAATAAAATCTAGGAATCAGACCAAAAAATTATTACAAAAAGAGAATAACTTTAATTAAACTTTACGCCATGCCATCTTTCAACAAAAGCGTGAAGCATGAACGATATTTTTTTTCTCTCCAAGCGACCAACACATATATCACCGTGATCACACAAAAAAGGGCAAAAAAAATAACTTTGGACTCACATGCATGAGTTGACTCTTCGGCAAAAAAATATATACATGACTTGATGAATTGGCATGGTTTGCATGGATAGGTTAATCCTAAATAGTAAATTATGAGTGTATGCATGACTTAAAAAAAACATGCATGACTTGATGGATGACATGGTCTGCATGGATAAATTAATGCAAAAGAGTGACTTATGAGAACATGCACGACTTATTTTTTTTTGCGAGGATAAGGTAGTTTTATTAATGAGTAACATTGTTACAATCAATAGGCCATATTTCCTCGATACATGGTGGAGCCGAGGTCAACCACACAGCAGTTGTGCTCTCGGTGCGGCTATAATTGGCCAAATGATCTGCAACTCTATTTTGACTACGAGAAATTTTCTGCGGATAAAACTCCCTACCAGACATTAACTCTTTGATCTCACTTATTGATGTTACACAATTTTGTTCAAATGATTTTTAATAATTGAGGCGATGTTCGAAGCACGCATGTGCAAAGAAATCTAGTAGTGAGGCCTAACTATTTGGATATACTCACTCTGTATCAAAATATACAACGTATTTTAGGCTCAGTCTAAGCTAAAAAAGTGGGAAATACACTTTGGTTCCTGGTTGTATCTACTCCTCATATGGGATTTTTTTTTACAAAAAAGTCAAAATAGTTCAGAAGTTTTTTTAGAATAAACTCGACTATTCTTTTGCACTAGTATAATAGATTTTTCACGAATAAAAAACCAGTGTTCACTTTAGGGCAAAAAGATAAAAATTATTTGCTATTTAGGTCACTATTCACATTAGTTTGGCCGAAAATTTGTTTTTTAAAAGAAGTCGAAGGGTTTTATTCTTTGTGGAATGCTTTTCACAAGTACAATGGAAGATCAAGTTTATTTCAAAAATATTTTCAGAATTTTTTAATCTTTTATTTAATTACTACTTTTTATATAGTGTGTAGATACACCCAGGAACCAAATGTATGTGTCCTCGAAAACATCTTATATTTTGATAGAGAGGGAGTATAGTAGAAGATAACTGGGCTACATGGTTCCAGCTTCAATTGCCTAACTCTTACATATTCAAAGTCCACCTAAAGCTATATGCACACTTTTTTTTTTGGCGACAAGCTATATGCAAACTTAAACACGAATTCCAATAAAAGTCATAATAAGTTTTTTTTTTGGAAAATTTTTTGATCTATTCATAACTGTCAAGATAGTATAAAGAACAACAGAAAAAAAATTACATCTAGGTTTGTAGACCATCTAGCGACAACTAAAAGTATTAGAGCGAGCCAAAGACGCATCATGGTGGGTGAATGAAAAGTTCCGGTCGAATACATTTTAATCAAAATATAACTGAATGAAGCAAACAGGAAGTTCGGCCGGTGTTCAAGTCGTTACCTAACATTGTTGCGGAGTGGTGAACGAAACTGAACAAAATATCGTACCACCTTCCGTCATGTTTTGTTTTCTTCATGCCTTTGCTAGCATATGGCCAAACGTGCCACTTTATAGTTTCCATATCCTTTGCCTAGTAGTGCGTACACTACATCCTATTACGCACGTGCCGCGCGCAGCTATCTCAAAACCAATAGGCACTAGTAGTACTATGGCATACTGACATTGACTTAGAAACCTCCAAAACGTGCCATTACATTACGAAGATATTTGGGCACTGCTTTGGCACACCGCAATGAAAAAAGTCGTGAATGCTTGGAGGTTGCCACCAACTTGTATGCAAGAAATAATCTATAGAAACGAAATATCATAAAAATTATTCCTTTTGTGAAACAATGAGTACAATGTAAATATGTGTCAGCGCATGCGCACGCACACACGAAGTCACCAGAAATGTATTGATGAGGTAATAAAATGTTCTGATCATTGAATTAATGGTGGCTCTTTATGTACATTAGATTTTGGTGGGAGAAGTCACTGATAGGTCAAAGAGATACAAATACTATAAATTATATAATAAGTTTTATTTTTGTAGGGGGTGGGTTTATATGTTTGCTTGTATGGAATTTGGCCATTGACCATTCAGATAGTTTATGCATTACATTCTTGTTGCATCGCAAGAAATGCATTTCAAACCCTGT
The DNA here is from genome assembly GCF_002162155.2 of Triticum dicoccoides. NCBI lineage: Eukaryota > Viridiplantae > Streptophyta > Magnoliopsida > Poales > Poaceae > Triticum > Triticum dicoccoides. The sequence continues at coordinate 574,418,817 of NC_041383.1, read as the reverse complement.
TTAAGAGTAACCAACCGAAAAACTTTTAAGAGCGCACACAACTATAATCTTTTTGTTGATTCTTAGTTGTCTGTTTTTTTTCAGTAAATCTAACTATGGCAAATATGTTGTAAATGTTACGGTTCTTATTTATGGATTTCTTTTGGTATGGGGATGGTATTTTTTTTTTCATTAACTAGAGGATACCCTGTGCATTCCTGTACGAATTGGTTGATGAAAAATCTGAGTTGATAACATGAAAACCAAAATTAAACACACATATGAATTATTATATTTGGTTATGTATAGTTGTAAATATTTATTGAATATAAGTACAATAATTGAATGGAAAACATCTTCCCATGCATGGTTCAATCTTGTGGTGGGTACTTTATGCATGGTTGCATGTTGAGGTGGGCCTTCTCCCATTCATAATTGTATGGTGAGATGACATGCTTGCAGGTTTAGATAATTAAGTTAGTGGGAATAACTCTTAGGTATATATAGGATTAATTAGTTTCTTATGGGTCTGTAAAATGGCTACAAGAGGAAAACTAAAGCCGAATAACCCAAAATTATGACACCAAAATGTTATCTCTCGCTAAAAACCATGAGGTGTGATCTTTTATCTTTTGCAGAGCACTTGGTAAACTGGGATGAGGACTAGCAAAACATCTCATGTTTCTTTCCGAGTTCTCCAAATAGCAAGCATGGCGATATATTTGGTGCCTTACTTTGCAACCTTGTATCTTATGATATGAGAGTCCATCAGTTGACAACCAATTATAAGATACTCCCTCTGTCCCATAGTATAAGAACGTTTTTGACACTACACTAATGTCAAAAACATTCTTATATTATGGGACGGATGGAGTATAAGCTATCCAAACCACAACCTTGGTCCAAACCTTGATTGTGAAGTGACGTCGGAAAAGAAGGGGGACTTCGGTTCTGTCTTGAAAAGGGGGTAGAGACCATACTTTATCCAATCCTCATGGGCAAGACGGTGGGTGGGCATTCGGCTATCTATTTGAAGGCACGAGGCACAAATAATTTTCACGCATGAAGGGCCCAAGCTTATAAAAAGGAGGTGAGGCCATATGGATGTGTGTCACAGCGGAACCCTTGAATTGTGCTTTGTATGCTCAAACGATAATGTACATATATGGGGCATGTCCAAACTCCAATGTACCTTCTCTAGAACATAAAGATTCTCTAGACTAACACAAACACAAGCTAATTCTAGGGCATGCTCCCTCCTACTCCCCTCTCGACGCTAGTGGCAGTGATCTTCCATTTTTTTGTTGGTTGTCTCGTGCACATGTTCTTCCTAGTAAATATGGCACATCACACACAACCTATAGGTCTAGCGGAGGTTGAACAAGTCACCCGTTTGGTGGGTTGGTTCATTTCTGGCGATATTTCACTTGAAAGGACATGCGGCGCCCCCATGTGTGGTTTTGGTAATTGATGACATTCTCTATGGACTAATGGTTGCATTGAGTTATATTTGAAGGATTTGTCCATGGGCATTTCTTGAAGTACATGTGTTGGTTTCAAGGAGTTTATGAGTTGACCAAGGTGTTATTAAGGAATTATCCAAAGATTGGTCACGTGAGTATTGAGCTTATTTCAAGCATGTCTTGAAGAAGAAGATTGTGTGATCATTCATGTTTACCTTCAAGACATCATCCAAATGAAGAGAGTTGGAAAGAGTCAAGGTTGATCAACACTAAGTATAGAGAGTGATTCAAGTTGATCATAACACAAAGCATAGAAGATACACCGAGTGGGATCAAGTGATCTCACAGTTTGGTAAGCATTGTCCATTGCGCTTTGTGTACTAACCCATGGTCTTTGTGAGAGTTCTGTGTGGGGTTAGGTTTGCTTCCATGGGCTTGCGTCAAGAGGAAGATCACATACAACCCATGGAGGATGACATCAAATCAAGGTTGTATTGTGCAAGTTCAAGTGGAGCATCACAAAGAAATCATGCTTTTAGCTTGCCGTCCATTATGGTATCAATGGACTTGTGAAGATGTGCCAAAGAGTGTCTCACCCATAGTGGAGTATGGGGGAGCAATCAACTAGTCTTCATCGAGCAAACACAATCAAGAAAGGTGGTCAAACTTGAGGGAGTCAAGATCGTCATCATCTAGCTGAAGTGGACTTCGTGCAAGGCAAAGGTTTGCCCTTGATAGGTTTTATATTTTACCGGTCTCATGGTGATAGTTTGGAGACCGGGTTATTGGATCGATAGCCATACTATCAAGGGGGGCTCTCAAGTGAGTAGCTTGACCGTATCGTTCGTCGAGAGCTCAAACCATTGCATCCTTGCATCATCTTTCTTGATTCTTATTTGCTTTGTCTTTTGAGGTTTTAGAGCTTGTGGTTATCTCCGTTAAAAGCTCTAGTACTTCGAAAACGGATTTCATATGCCTCTTCTATTGCGTTTTCGGTGTTGGAGGTTTCACCGGTCTTATTTGAGGAAGGATTTTTCTCTTGGGCCTTTTCCAATTTCCTTCCTATTGTTATTTCTATCAATATTGTGTTAGCCCTTGTCGCTAGCTTTTCAACAAACTTGGTTTCATTGAATTCGGAGTCCGTTTGCAGAAGTTTTGGTGTTCTGAAAAGGCTGCAGCGGTACTACCGCAGACAGGAGCGGGTGTAACTTTTTACTACCGCTCCAGAGCGGTACTACGATGGCTACTATAGCGGTAGTACCGCTCTGGACCAAAAACTCGTCACAAGTCCAGCGGTGGTAGGCATGGATGTATTTTTTTAGTACCGCTCACAAGCAGTAGTACCGCTAACCGTTGAGGTAGTACCGCTACCCCTACCGGTAGTACCGTGAGGTCGAGTGGTAGTACCGCTCTGTGCGGGCTGTGAGCATAACGGTTGGATTTTTCCCCACCTATAAAAGGGGGTCTTCTTCCCCAATGAACCTTATCCTTTGAGCTCGTGTTCTTCCCCCATTGTTGACCTTCTTCGAGCTTGCTAACTCTCAATCCCTCCAATGATTATTGCAAGTTCTTGAGGGAAAAGAGAGAGGAGATCTAGATCCACGTTTCCACCAATCACATTCTCCTCTAAGTGAGGGGAACCCCTTGGATCTAGATCTTGGAGTTCTTCGTGTTCTTCTTTCGTTCTTCCTCTCATTTTCCTCCCTAGCATTAGTTGCTTTGGTGGGATTTGGGAGAGAAGGACTTGGGCACTCAGTGTGCCCTTGCCATTGCATTTGGTGCATCGGTTTGAGTTCTCCACGGTGATACGTGGAAGTGAAGTTTGAGAAGCTTATTACTCTTGGGTGTTTGTGCACCCTAGAGCTTGTTCCTCTTGGGTGCCTTGGCGCCCTAGATGATTGGTGTTGTTCGGAGCTCAATCATTATGGTGTAAAGCTTCGGGCAAGTGTCGGGGTCTCCAATTAGGTTGTGGAGATCGCCCCGAGCAATTTGACGGGTACCGGTGACCGCCCCCAAGGGTTGCCAAAGTGTACGGGTTCGGTGACTGTACCCAAGGGTTGCCATTTGTACGGGTTTGGTGACCGCCCTCAAGGGTCCCTTAGTGGAATCACGACATCTTGCATTGTGCGAGGGCGTGAGGAGATTATGGTGGCCCTAGTGGCTTCTTGGGAGCATTGTGCCTCCACACCGCTCCAAACGGAGATTAGCATCTGGAAGGGTGTGGACTTCGGGATACATCATCGTCTCCGCGTGCATCGGTTATCTCTTACCTGAGCCCTTTACTTATGCACTTTACTTTGTGATAGCCATATTGTTCTTTGTCATATATATTGCTATCACATAGTTACTTATGTTGCTTAGCTTAAGTTGTTGGTGCACATAGGCGAGCCTAGTTGTTGTAGGTTTTGTGCTTGAAAAATTAACCGCTAGGTTTATTCCGCATTTGTTCAAGCCTAAACAATAATTATTTTAAAGCGCCTATTCACCCCCCCTCTAGGCGACATCCATGATCTTTCAATTGTTATCAGAGCCTCGTCTCTCTTTGTTAGGCTTAACCGCCTAGAGAGTAAAGACGTCGACTAGGGGATTAGGATTCTCTCACACTCTTAGTTTCGATGGCACAAATTTTGATGTTTGGGTAATTCGCATGCTTAATCTCTTTAGGGTCATGGACCAAAATTTAGAGCGAATTGTAGATATGGGTTTTTCTCCTCCAATTGAGCCCCAGATATTATCTTTAGAGGATGAGAAAAACTCTTATCTTAATGCTCAAGCTTCTAATGTGCTTTTAGATGCTTTGAGCAATGTAGTTATATTTCAACTCATGCCGTTCCGGGATGCTCATGAGTTGTGGACAAAGCTTCAAGATAAATATGGTGCGTCCAAGATTTGTGGGAATGATTGTTCTCCCTCCACCTCCGACCGTGTTGCCTTCTCAACTTCTTCTACTTCACATACATGTGGATTGCCACAAGGTAATGCTATGGTGAGTAGTGTTGGTCATTGCAATGATGATAGTGTGCTTATCGTTGATGACTCTTCATCACTATCTTGTTGCAATGCTCCATCTTTGGACTTTAACACTTCATGCACCTTACATGTTTCTCATGCTTGTGTTGATAGTCCGTGCATATCATGTAGAAATTGCTTGACTAAATCTCATGATGATATGCTTGTTATATCTTGTTGCCATGATAAAAATGCATGTATTTCCTCGAGTTGTTGTGCTAACAATGTAGAGGAAACCCAACACCCCATGGAACAAGATGTGCTCTTGAACAGTGCTTCAAGGGATCCTAAATCATCATATATTGCTTTTTGCCTTATGGCTAAGGCTTCAAAGGTATCTCCTACTTTGAACCCCAACATGTCTCTTGATGATGATGTTAATGGTAATGATGATGAGGATAATGATGAAGAGAATGATAATGTTGCTTCCTTAAAACTTAAGGGAGAAATGATTTTTAGAGCTCTCCATAAGAATAAAATTGCTCGTTCCAACTTCATGGAAACCATGTCCATTGCCATTGAGGGCAAGAAATATATTTAGGAGTTGGAATCTCATCTCGAGGAGCATGAGGTCACCATTGAGAAAATGGAAGGTCATGAGCGTGATTACGCTAATGAGATTGCCGACCTCTCTCAAGCTCTTGAACTTGAACAAACCACCAAGGAATCCCTTGCGGAGACTTTTGCTCTAGAATTATCTAGTGTGAAGGAATATCATGATAGAGCTCTTGAGGTGGCCAATGTTTTTGAAACTAAAATGCTAACCTTGAAGTTTCTCATGCTAGACTCCTTGAGGATTTTGAGCACCTCGAAAATGGCTCAAGGGTCATCAAGGGTGAGCTCATCAAACTCACCGAGTCTCATGCCCAACTTGAAGCTTCTTTTTTAAAAGAGCTTGCCAAGTTGTCCTCTGCTATTGTTGTAAATCATGATGCTTGTGCTACTAACTCTATTACTTGTGAAACATCCATTTTGAAGGAGAATGTTGAGCTATGGGCTCAAATTGAGGTGCTATCTAGCAATTATGGGAAATTGAAGAAAGTCATGAAAAGCTCTCAAGCTCTCATGATGATCTTCTAGTATCCCATAATGTGCTAAAGATAGCTCATTAGGCCATGATTGCGAAGGTAACATCTAGTGAGCCTCATGTGGATACTAGCACTACTTCTAGTCAAAATACTAATTGCCATGTGCTAGTCCTTGTAATTCATCTACTCACAATGTTGGTACATCTTGTGATGAATTGCTTTCAATGCCTTGTTGCTCTAAAGATGAAGCTTATACTTCCTCTAGTACTTGTGTTCAGACTAACCATGCAGAGGAAATCAAAGAGCTCAAGGCCCAATTCACTTCTTTGAAGAAAGACTTGGAAAAGAGTCATGAAGGGAAATCCACACTCAACAATATCTTGAGTGTGCAAAAATCCCCCAATGACAAAGGTGGACTTGGATTCAACTCCAATAAAAAGAAGAAGTCCAAGATGAACAAAAAGAAGGGCCAAGAACAAGTCAAGAATTCGACCAAGATTGTTTGCTTCAACTGCAAAGTAGAATGGCATCATGTTAGATCTTGCCCATTGAAGAAGAAGCCCATTAGTGACAAGCAACAAGGGAAGCGGCCACAAGTTCACTCTTATGATCAACCTCAAGTTGAAGAAAGGCCTCTTCCCAAGAAAACTCAAGCTAATGGTTCTCAAGTTGAGAAATCAAGTGAGAAGAAAGTGAAGAGTAGACGTTGCTACCTATGTCGTGAGAAAGGTCACCTCGCTTCTCCATGCACTAGTGGTAACTTATCCAAACCAATTATTATTGATGATCTCTATTCTCTTGGGAAGGATAAGGTTGGCAATGTGTTTGCCAAAGTTGTTGGTACTCAAAGTGGTGTCAAGAAAAGAACCATTTGGGTAGCCAAGCCTATTGTGACTAATCTCTTAGGACCCAACTTGGTTGGGGACCAACTAGCTCAAACTTGATCAATAGGTGTTGTTGGAGGGCATTGGAGACTTGGCTACTTTATGAACAATTAAGGGGACTTCATCATTCTTAGTGTCTCAAGCCAAGTTAATTGGGTTATCAAGTTTCTATACTATATCCATTGTGCCTCCTTCTCGTAACTTGTACTTACATTGTTTACACTGAAAGTTACTTGACCGTTTGCATGTTTTGTTTTTTTCCTTGCATGTGTTTGTATATGTTGTGCCTCCAATTGATTATCTTGAGTAATCAATTATGTGTGTGTTGGTTTGCACATCATGTACCTGTGTGTCATACATTGAGCCCTTATGCATCTTGTTTGTATCTTAGTTGGCTCTTGTGAGAGATTAATGGAATATCCCATTATAGGGAAGTGGTGTGGTTTGTACACCTCACAATCCTATAAATGTGTGTACATGAGGAATACCATCTAGTATTGATATTACAAGATTATCTATTCGCTATGTGGTATGTCTTCTCATGAGAAATTCAAATTCTAAATAGTCCATTAATTATCTCTTGTTGGATCCTCTTATTGCCTCTTGTTAAGTTCTTATTGGTATCACATTATGGGGGAGTAATATGCTATATGCATATTACAAGCCTAGAAAATGCGTACATTTGAGATATTGTCACCTAGAATTGATATTGTAAATTATCTTTTTCCTAGGTGCCATGTTAGCTCTACAAGTTGCAATTTGCTTGTGTGTGGTGTGAAGATTATGTTGGATATCCTTGCTATCTACCACCGGGAATTATTTCCATTTACTTCTTGTATTTTGACAATTGGTACTCACTTGTGTGGTAGAATTTATTGATCTTCTTTACATTGGTTTTTGCTTTTATTTGCCTTTTTCTCTTGCCAAGGAACGTATCAACTCCCTTTGTATTCCATACCACTTGTGGATCTTGTTAATTTCTTGATCTTGTCTAGTGTTTTCTAGATATAGTGAAAGTGGTGATACCACCTTGTGCATTTTGTATTCAAATGCAAATTCTCTATAATGCACTAGTCTTGGGGGAGCTATCCTATTTTCTATAAAACACTCATCTTGCGATCCTTATCAAGTGTGTGTTGGTGGAAGGCAAGCCATTTTCTTTTTGGTACTTTGTGCCATCATGAAACTTTCTAGAGAGCTTGGTTTGTTTGGAACCATCCTCTCTTTTGGGAGTTTGATATCTTTTATTTAGTGTGTATCAATAGATATCTCATTCCTCGATGTATCTGTTATGGATATCCTCCAAGTGTTGATTTATTCATTTGGTATCTTTTCTTCACTTGGTATTTCTTTGTCAATTGGTTTCAGTTCTTGAAAGTATAGAGCATGTATATTAACTTCGTGTAGTCTCTTTGGCATGCTTTCTTTCTTTGACCCAATATATAGGGGAAACTCCACCAAGTCTCAAATTGGATGACATGTGCATGAAATTCATTTTCATATCTATATGCACATATTTATGTGGAGTTTGTCCTATGTATTGTTGGTTCTCTAACTCTTTGGTCCCAATGAGGTCGGGTACCATTTTGTTTGTGTTCTTGTTCTAGGAACAATTGGAGATACATTGGATGCTCGGATCACTCACAAGGAAGGTGGTGTCACCATGAGCTTATTGGAGTCAAGCTAGGATTCTCAATGAACTACTATCTACTACCTTCATTTGGTTTCTTCTACATCCTTCCAATGATATCTCGGTAACAAGTATCTTCTAATGCATTATCTTCTTGCATTCAACCTTGTGTAGGTTGCATCTTGGCATGCTATTCATTCCATCTTGTGATACTTGTTTCCTTTCTCAAAGCATCTCAACGATTATCTCATGTTGCTAGTTGTGATGTCTTTGATGGTTGTGTGGTAGGAATTCATTTATATACAATAAGACCATATATAGCCATGTGCTATGCTTCCAAGCAAATATCTTGTCGTATATGTATGACTTCCTTTTGGATATCTTGTTCCTTCGTGTTGTAACTATTTTGGGTGTTCATTCTTCTTTGTAGATATATATCATCATGATTTCGTCTACCTAGAATCTTATACACTTGAGAGAAGTTGCATATCTAGATGATATCCTTTCTTTCACGTCCACCTTGTCTTTGTTATGTTATTTCTTTGGTGGCTCCGTGAAAGCTTTTGCCTTGAGTGTGTGTCTTATATTGTTGCATCTTGATTCACTCTTGTGTGGTGAAGATTATTTTCCTCATGCTTATCTTTATGAGGCTTTTGCCATCTTAATTGGTATCCCTTGTCTTGATGAGGCCTTCATCTTCTATCTTTACCATGGGTTGTCGCAAGCTTTGTTGTTATCATTTTAGTGAGCTTGTGAACCCATTTTCTAGCTGGGTGTGTGTGGAGAGGACATGTCATGTGATACGTGTCCAACGTATCTATAATTTTTGATTGTTCCATGCTATTATATTACCTGTTTTGGATGTTTATGGGCTTTACTTTACACTTTTATATCATTTTTAGGACTAACCTACTAACCGGAGGCCCAGCCTGAATTGCTGTTTTTTTGCCTATTTCAGTGTTTCGAAGAAAAGGAATATCAAACAGAGTCCAAACGGAATGAAACCTTCGGGAGCGATCTTTTTGGAACAAACGTGATCCAGAGGACTTGGAGTGGAAGTCAAGAAACAAGCGAGGCGGCCACGAGGGTGCCCGGTGCGCCCCCTATAGGTGGGCACGCCCCCACCCTCGTGGGCCCCTCGAGCATCCACCGACCTACTTCTTCCTCCAACATATACCCATGTACCCCGAAAATATTAGAAGCGACCACGAAAAACTATTTCCACCGTCGTAACCTTCTGTATCCGCGAGATCCCATCTTGGAGCCTTCGCGGGTGCTCCGTCGGAGGGGGAATCGATCACGGAGGGCCTCTACATCATCTCCAAGGCCTCTCCGATGAGTAGTGAGTAGTTTACCACAGACCTTCGGGTCCATAGTTATTAGCTAGATGGCTTCTTCTCTCTGTTTGAATCTCAATACAAAGTTCTCCTTCCTCTTCTTGGAGATCTATTCGATGTAACTCTTTTTGCGGTGTGTTTGTCGAGATCTAATGAATTGTGGGTTTATGATCAAGTTTATCTATGAGAAATATTTGAATCTCATCTGAATTATTTTATGTGTGATTAAGTTATCTTTGCAAGTCTCTGCGAATTATCAGTTTGGTTTGGCCTACTAGATTGATCTTTCTTGCAATGGGAGAAGTTCTTAGCTTTGGGTTCAATCTTGCGGTGTCCTTTCCCAGTGATAGCAAGGGCAGCAAGGCATGTATTGTATTGTTGCCATCGAGGATAAAAAGATGGGGTTTATATCATTTGCATGAGTTTATCCCTCTACATAATGTCATCTTTCTTAATGCGTTACTCTGTTCTTCATGAACTTAATACTCTAGATGCATGCTGGATAGCGGTTGATGTTGTTGGGGAACGTAGCAGAAATTCAAAATTTTCTACGCATCACCAAGATCAATCTATGGAGATTCTAGCAACAAGAGAGGGAGAGGATGAGCATCTTCCTACCTTTGAAGATCGCTAAGCGGAAGCGTCACTAGAACGCGGATGAGGGAGTTGTACTCGCTGCGATTCAAATCATGGAAGATCCATCTAATGCCGAACGGACGGCGCCTCCGCGTTCAACACACGTAAAGTCCGGGGACGTCTCCTCCTTCTTGATCCAGCAAGAGGAGAGGATAAGTTGAGGGAGAACTCCGACAACACGACGGCATGGTGGTGGTGGAGCTCGTGGTATTTCTGCAGGGCTTTGCCAAGCACTACGGAGGAGGAGGAAGAGTTGGAGGAGGGAGGGGCTGCGCCAAAAGCAAGGGTGCTTCAGCCCTCCCACCCCCTCTATTTATAGGGTGAAGGGGAGAGGGGGCCGGCCCCTCTAGATCCCATCTAGAGGGGGGGGGGGGGCAGGAGGGGGAAACTTGCCCCCCAAGCAAGGTGGAGGTGCCCCCTTCCCCTAGGGGTTTCAACCCTAGGCGCCTTGGGCCCTTGGAGAGGGGCGCACAAGCCCACTAGGGGCTGGTTCCCTCCCATATTCAGCCCATCAAGTCCCCTGGGGTAGGTGTCCCCACCCGGTGGACCTCCGAACACCTTTCGGTGGTCCTGGTACAATACCGATAACTCTCGAAACCATTCCGGTGACTGAAACTGGACTTCCCATATACAAATCTTCACCTCCGGACCATTCCGGAACTCCTCGTGACGTCCGGGATCTCATCCGGGACTCCGAACAACATTCGGTAACCACATACTAATTCCCATAACAACTCTAGCATCACCAAACCTTAAGTGTGTAGACCCTACGGGTTCGGGGATCATGCAGACATGACCGAGACAGCTCTATGGCCAATAACCAATAGCAGGATCTGGATACCCATGTTGGCTCCCACATGTTCCATGATTATCTCATCGGATGAACCACGATGTCGGGGATTCAATCAATCCCATATACAATTCCCTTTGTCAATCGGTACGTTACTTGCCCGAGATTCGATTGTCGGTATCCCAATACCTCGTTCAATATCGTTATCGGCAAGTCACTTTACTAATTCTGTAATGCATGATCCCGTGACTAACTACTTAGTCACATTGAGCTCATTATGATGATGCATCACTGAATGGGCCCAGAGATACCTCTCCGTCATACGGAGTGACAAATCCCAGTCTCGATTCGTGCCAACCCAACATACACTTAGCAGACGAACTACACGATCTTGTGCTATGCTTAGTATTGGTTCTTGTCCATCACATAATTCTCCTAATGATGTGATCCCGTTATCAATGACATCTAATGTCCATGGTCAGGAAACCATAACCATCTATTGATCAACGAGCTAGTCAACTAGAGGCTCACTAGGGACATGTGGTAGTCTATGTATTCACATATGTATTACGGTTTCCGGTTAATACAATTATAGCATGAACAATAGACAATTATCATGAACAAGGAAATATAATAATAAACATTTTATTATTGCCTCTAGGGCATATTTCCAACAGTCTCCCACTTGCACTAGAGTCAATAATCTAGTTACATTGTGATGAATCAAACACCCATAGAGTTCTGGTGTTGATCATGTTTTGCTCGTGGAAGAGGTTTAGTCAACGGATCTACGACATTCAGATCCGTATGTACTTTACAAATATCTATGTCTCCATCTTGAACATTTTCACGAATGGAGTTGAAGCGATGCTTGATATGCCTGGTCTTCTTGTGAAACTTGGGCTCCTTGGCAAGGGAAATAGCTCCAGTGTTGTCACAGAAGAGAGTCATCGGGCCCGACGCATTGGGAATAACTCCTAGGTCAGTAATGAACTCCTTCATCCGGATTGCTTCATGTGCTGCCTCTGAGGCTGCCATGTACTCCGCTTCACATGTAGATCCCGCCACAACGCTTTGCTTGCAACAACTGCTTACTGCCCCACCATTCAAAATATACACGTATCCGGTTTGTGACTTGAATCATCTAGATATGTGTCTAAGCTAGCATCGACGTAATCCTTTACGACGAGCTCTTCGTCACCTCCATAAACGAGAAACATATCCTTAGTCCTTTCAGGTACTTCAGGATATTCTTGACCATTGTCCAGTGTTCCATGCCGGGATTACTTTGGTACATCCCTACCAAACTTACGGCAAGGTTTACATCAGGTCTGGTACATGTCATGGCATACATAATAGACCCTATGGCTGAGGCATAGGGGATGACACTCATCTTTTCTCTATCTTCTGCCGAGGTCGGGCATTGAGCTGTGCTCAATTTCACACCTTGCAAAATAGGCAAGAACCCCTTCTTGGACTGATCCATATTGAACTTCTTCAATATCTTATCAAGGTATGTGCTTTGTGAAAGACCGATGAGGCGTCTCGATCTATCTCTATAGATCTTGATGCCTAATATGTAAGGAGCTTCTCCAAGGTCCTTCATTGAAAAACACTTATTCAAGTAGGCCTTTATGCTATCCAAAAGTTCTATATCATTTCCCATCAATAGTATGTCATCCACATATAATATGAGAAATGCTACATAGCTCCCACTCACTTTCTTGTAAATGCAGGCTTCTCCATAAGTCTGCATAAACCCAAACGCTTTGATCATTTCATTAAAGCGAATGTTCCAACTCCGAGATGCTTGCACCAGCCCATAGATGGAGCACAAGAGCTTGCACACCTTATTAGCATTCTTAGGATCGACAAACCTTCTGGCTGCATCATATACAATTCTTCCTAAAGGAAACCGTTGAGGAATGCCATTTTGACGTCCATTTTCCATATCTCATAATCATAGAATGCGGCAATTGCTAACATGATTCGGACGGACTTTAGCTTCGCTACGGGTGAGAAGGTCTCATCGTAGTCAACCCCTTGAACTTGTCGATAACCCTTAGCGACAAGCCGAGCTTTATAGATGGTCACATTACCATCCGCGTCAGTCTTCTTCTTAAAGATCCATTTATTTTCTATGGCTCGTCGATCATCGGGCGAGTCTGTCAAAGTCCATACTTTGTTTTCATACATGGATCCTATCTTGGATTTCATGGCTTCAAGCCATTTGTCGGAATCTGGGCCCGCCATCGCTTCTTCATAGTTCAAAGGTTCACTGTTGTCTAACAACATGATTTCCAGGATAGGGTTGCCATACCATTCTGGTGTGGAATGTGTCCTTGTGGACCTACGAAGTTCAGTAGCAACTTGAACCGAAGTTCCTTGATCATCATCATTAACTTCCTCTCTAGTCGGTGCAGACACCACAGAAACATCTTCCTGAGCTGTGCTACTTTTTGATTCAAGAGGCAGTACTTCATCAAGTTCTACTTTCCTCCCACTTATTTCTTTCGAGAGAAACTCTTTCTCTAGAAAGGATCCATTCTTGGCAATAAAGATCTTGCCTTCGGATCTGAGGTAGAAGGTATACCCTATGGTTTCCTTAGGGTATCCTATGAAGACGCATTTTTCCGACTTGGGTTTGAGCTTTTCAGGTTGTAGTTTCTTGACATAAGCATCGCATCCCCAAACTTTTAGAAATGACAACTTAGGTTTCTTCCCAAACCATAATTCATACGGTGTCGTCTCAAGGGATTTAGACGGTGCCCTATTTAAAGTGAATGTGGCTGTCTCTAAAGCATAACCCCAAAATGATAGCGGTAAATCGGTAAGAGACATCATATATCGCACCATATCCAATAGAGTGCGATTATGACGTTCGGACACACCATTACACTGAGGTGTTCCAGGCGGCGTGAGTTGTGAAACAATTCCACATTTCCTTAAGTGTGTACCAAACTCATGACTCAAATATTCTCCTCCATGATCTGATCGTAGGAACTTTATTTTCCTGTCACATTGATTCTCCACCTCACTCTGAAATTCCTTGAACTTTTCAAAGGTCTCAGACTTGTGTTTCATCAAGTAGACATACCCATATCTACTTAAGTCATCAGTGAGGGTGAGAACATAACGATAGCCACCGCGAGCTTCAACGCTCATTGGACCGCACACATCAGTATGTATTATTTCCAACAAGTTGGTTGCTCGCCCCATTGTTCCGGAGAACGGAGTCTTGGTCATCTTTCCCAAAAGGCATGGTTCGCACCTGTCAAATGATTCATAATCAAGAGACTCCAGAAGTCCATCTGCATGGAGTTTCTTCATGCGTTTGACACCAATGTGACCAAGGCGGCAGTGACACAAGTATGTGGGACTATCATTATTAACCTTACATCTTTTGGTATTCACACTATGAATATGTGTAACATCACGTTCGAGATTCAATAAGAATAAACCATTGACGAGTGGGGCATGACCATAAAACATATCTCTCATATAAATAGAACAACCATTATTCTCGGATTTAAATGAGTAGCCATCTCACATTAAATAAGATCCAGATACAATGTTCATGCTCAAAGCTGGCACTAAATAACAATTATTGAGGTTTAAAAACTAATCCCATAGGTAAATGTAGAGGTAGCGTGCCGACGGCGATCACATCGACATTGGAACCATTCCAAACGCGCATCGTCACCTTGTCCTTCGCCAGTCTCCGCTTATACCGCAACTCCTGTTTTGAGTTACAAATATGAGCAACTGCACCGGTATCAAATACCCAGGGGCTACTACGAGTACTGGTAAGGTACACATCAATAACATGTATATCACATATACCTTTGGTGTTGCCGGCCTTCTTATCTGCTAAGTACTTGGGGCAGTTCCGCTTCCAGTGACCATTTCCCTTGCAATAAAAGCACCGAGTCTCAGGCTTGGGTCCATTGTTTGGCTTCTTCCCAGCAACTGATTTACCGGGTGCGGCAACTCCCTTGCCGTCCTTCTTGAAGTTCTTTTTACCCTTGCCTTTCTTGAAACTAGTGGTCTTATTCACTATCAACACTTGATGTTCCTTTTTGATTTCCACCTCCGCTAATTTCAGCATTGAATATAACTCGGGAATGGACTTCTCCATCCCCTGCATATTGTAGTTCATCACAAAGCTCTTGTAGCTAGGTGGGAGCGACTGGAGGATTCTGTCAATGACCAAGTCATCTGGGAGATTAACTCCCAACCGAGACAAACAATTGTGTAACCTAGACATAGTGAGTATGTGCTCATTGACAGCACTGTTTTCCTCCATCTTACAATTGTATAACTTGTCGGAGACTTCATATCTCTTGACCCAGGAATGAGCTTGGAAAATCATTTTCAGCTCTTGGAACATCTCATATGCTCCGTGCTGCTCAAAATGCTTTTGGAGCCCCGGTTCTAAGCTGTAAAGCATGCCGCACTAAACCAGGGAGTAATCATCACTATGCGACTGCCAGGCATTCATAACGTCTTGAGTTGCTGGGAAAATGGGTGCTTCAACTAGCGGTGCTTCTAGGACATATGCTTTCTTGGCAGATATGAGGTGTTGGAAATATGCCCTAGAGGCAATAATAAATTAGTTATTATTATTATATTTCCTTGTTCATGATAATCGTTTATTATCCATGCTATAATTGTATTGATAGGAAACTCAGATACATGTGTGGGTACATAGACAACACCATGTCCCTAGTAAGCCTCTAGTTGACTAGCTCGTTGATCAATAGATGGTTACGGTTTCCTGACCATGGACATTGGATGTCGTTGCTAACGGGATCACATCATTAGGAGAATGATGTGATGGACAAGACCCAATCCTAAGCCTAGCACAAAGATCGTGTAGTTCGTATGCTAAAGCTTTTCTAATGTCAAGTATCATTTCCTTAGACCATGAGATTGTGCAACTCCCGGATACCGTAGGAATGCTTTAGGTGTACCAAATGTCACAACGTAACTGGGTGGCTATAAAGGTGCACTACGGGTATCTCCGAAAGTGTCTGTTGGGTTGGCACGAATCGAGACTGGGATTTGTCACTCCGTGTGACGGAGAGGTATCTCTGGGCCACTCGGTAGGACATCATCATAATGTGCACAATGTGACCAAGGGGTTGATCACGGGATGATGAGTTACCGAACGAGTAAAGAGACTTGCCGGTAACGGGATTGAACAAGGTATCAGCATACCGACGATCGAATCTCGGGCAAGTACAATACCGCTAGACAAAGGGAATTGAATACGGGATTGATTGAATCCTCGACATCGTGGTTCATCTGATGAGATCATCGTGAAACATGTGGGAGCCAACATGGGTATCCAGATCCCGCTGTTGGTTATTGACCGGAGAACGTCTCGGTCATGTCTGCATGGTTCCCGAACCCGTAGGGTCTACACACTTAAGGGTCGGTGACGCTATAGTTGTTATGGGAAATAGTATGTGGGTACCGAAGGTTGTTCAGAGTCCCGGATGAGATCCCGAACGTGATGAGGAGCTCCGGAATGGTCCGGCGGTGAAGATCGATATATTGGACGAAGGGTATTGGAGTCCGGAATTGTTCCGGGGGTACCAGGTGATGACCAGCGTGTCCGAAAGGGGTTTCGGAGGCCCCGGCAAGCGTTGGGGGGCCTTATGGGCCAAGGGGAGGGGGCACATCAGCCCACTAAGGGGCTGAGCGCCCCTCCCATCCCATCTCACGTAACCTGGAGAGGTGGGGGCGCCACCCCTAGGGCAGCCGCCCCTCCCGGCTTGGGGGGCAAGTTTCCTAGGGGGTGGGGGTGCCCAAACCCATCTAGGGTTTCCCCTGTGGCCGCCGCCCCTCCCCTAGGGAACCCTAGGGCACCTCCCCCTCCTCCCTTCCCCCTATATATAGCGAGGGAGAGAGAGGGCAGTGGCACCCTTCCCTTGGCGCAGCCCTCTCCCTCCTCCAACACCTCCTCCTCCTCCGTAGTGCTTGGCGAAGCCCTGCCGGAGAACCACAAGCTCCATCACCACCATGTCGTCGTGCTGTAGGAGTTCTCCCTCAACTTCTCCTCTCCCCTTGCTGGATCAAGAAGGAGGAGATGTCCCCGGGCTGTACGTGTGTTGAACGCGGAGGCACCGTTGTTCGGTGCTTAGATCGGATTCGGCCGCGATCTGAATCGCTTCGTGAACGACTCCACCGACCGTGTTCTTGTAACGCTTCCGCTTAGCAATCTACAAGGGTATGTAGTGCACTCCGCTTTCTCTTGTTGCTAGTCTCTCCATAGATAGATCTTGGTGACTCGTAGGAAAATTTTGAATTTCTGCTATGTTCCCCAACAGTGGCATCATGAGCTAGGTCTATTGCGTAGTTTCTATGCACGAGTAGAACACAAGTTGTTGTGGGCGTTGATTTTGTTCAATATGCTTACAGTTACTAGTCTAATCTTGTTTCGACGGTATTGTGGGATGAAGCGGCCCGGGCCGACCTTACACGTACTCTTACGTGAGACAGGTTCCACCGACTGACATGCACTTGTTGCATAAGGTGGCTAGCGGGTGCCAGTCTCTCCCACTTTAGTCGGATCGGATTCGATGAAAAGGGTCCTTATGAAGGGTAAATAGCAAGTGACATATCACGTTGTGGTTTTTGCGTAGGTAAGAAACGTTCTTGCTAGAAACCCATAGCAGCCACGTAAAACATGCAAACAACAAGTAGAGGACGTCTAACTTGTTTTTGCAGGGTATGCTATGTGATGTGATATGGCCAAGAAGAATGTGATGAATGATATGTGATGTATGAGATTGATCATGTTCTTGTAATAGGAATCACGACTTGCATGTCGATGAGTATGACAAGCGGCAGGAGCCATAGGAGTTGTCTTAATTTATTGTATGACCTGCGTGTCATTGAACAACGCCATGTAATTACTTTACTTTATTGCTAACCGGTAGCCATAGTAGTAGAAGTAATAGTTGGCGAGACAACTTCATGAAGACACGATGATGGAGATCATGATGATGGAGATCATGGTGTCATGCTTGTGACGATGATGATCATGGAGCCCTGAAGATGGAGATCGAAAGGAGCAAAATGATATTGGCCATATCATGTCACTTTTTGATTGCATGTGATGTTTATCATGTTTATGCATCTTATTTGCTTAGAACGACGGTAGTAAATAAGATGATCCCTCATTAAAATTTCAAGAAAGCGTTCCCCCTAACTGTGCACCATTGCGAAAGTTCGTCATTTCTAAGCACCACGTGATGATCGGGTGTGATAGATTCTAACGTTCACATACAACGGGTGTAAGCCAGATTTACACACACGAAACACTTAGGTTGACTTGACGAGCCTAGCATGTACAGACATGGCCTTGGAACACAAGAGACCGAAAGGTTGAGCATGAGTCGTATAGTAGATACGATCAACATGAAGATATTCACCGATGATGACTAGTCCATCTCACGTGATGATCGGACACGGCCTAGTTGACTCGGATCATGTAATCACTTAGATGACTAGAGGGATGTCTATCTGAGTGGGAGTTCATTAGATGAACTTAATTATCCTAAACATAGTCAAAAGCCCTTTGCAAATTATGTCATAGCTCGCACTTTAGTTCTACTATTTTAGATATGTTCCTAGAGAAAATATAGTTGAAAGTTGATAGTAGCAATTATGCGGACAATAGAAGGCTTATGTCCTTAATGCACCGCTCGGTGTGCTAGACCTCGAATGTGGTCTGTGGATGTTGCGAACATCTGACACACACGTTTTGATGACTACGTGATAGTTCGGTAATGTTAAACGGTTTAGAATTGAGGCACCAAAGACGTTTTTGAAACGTCGCGGAACATATGAGATGTTTTGAGGGCTGAAATTGGGATTTCAGGCTCGTGCCCACGTCAAGAGGTATGAGACCTCCGACGAGTTTTCTGACCTACAAACTAAGGGAGAAGATCTCAATCGTTGAGCTTATACTCAGATTGTCTGGGTACAACAATCACTTGAATCGAGTGGGAGTTAATCTTCCAGATGAGATAGTGATGTTTCTCCAAAGACATTGCCACCAAGCTACTAGAGCTTCGTGATGAACTATAACATAGCAGGGATAGATATGATGATCCTTGAGCTATTCACAATGTTCGACACTGCGAATGTAGAGATCAAGAAGGAGCATCAATTGTTGATGGTTAGTGAAACCACTAGTTTAAAGAAGGGCAAGGGCAAGAAGGGGTACTTCATGAAACGGCAAATCAGTTGCTGCTCCAGTGAAGAAACCCAGGGTTGAACCCAAACCCGAGACTAAGTGCTTCTGTAATGAGGGAACGGACACTGAAGCAGAACTACCCTAGATACTTGGTAGATGAGAAGGCTGGCAATGTCGATAGAAGTATATTGGATATACATTGAATCAAATGTGTACTTTACCAGTACTCCTAGTAGCACCAGGGTATTGAGATACCGGTTCGGTTGCTAAGTGTTAGTAACTCAAAACAAAAGCTACGGAATAAACGGAGACTAGCCAAAGGTGAGCTGACGATATGTGTTGGAAGTGTTTCCAAGGTTGATGTGATCAAGCATCGCTCGCTCCCTCTTCCACCGAAATTGGTGTTAAACCTAAATAATTGTTATTTGGTGTTTGCGTTGATCATAGACATGATTGGATTATGTCTATCGCAATACAGTTATTCATTTAAGGAGAATAATGGTTACTCTGTTTATTTGAATAATACCTTCAATGGTCTTGCACCTAAAATGAATGGTTTATTGAATCTCGATCGTAGTGATACACATGTTCATGCCAAAAGATATAAGATAGTAATGATAGTACCACCTACTTGTGGCACTGCCATGTAAGTCATATTGGTATAAAACGCATGAAGAAGCTCCATGTTGATGGATCTTTGGACTCACTCGTTTTTAAAAAGTTTGAGACATGCGAACCATGTCTATTGGTGTATATGCATGAAGAAACTCCATGCAAATGGACCGTTTGGACTCACTTGATTTTGAATCACTTGAGACATGCAAATCATACCACATGGGCAAGATGACTGAAAGCCTCAGTTTCAGTAAAATGGAACAAGAAAGCAACTTGTTGGAAGTAATACATTTTGATGTGTGCAGTCCAATGAGTGCTGAGGCACGCAGTGGATATCATTATGTTCTTACTTCACGGATGATTTGATTTGAGTAGATACTGAGTATATTTACTTGATGAAGCACAAGTCTGAATTAATGAATGGTTCAAGTAATTTCAGAGTGAAGTTGAAGATCATCGTGACAAGAGGATAAAATGTCTATGATATGATCATAGAGACGAGTATCTGAGTTACGAGCTTTGGCACACAATTAAGACATTGTGGAAATTGTTTCACAATTAATACCGCCTGGAACACCATAGTGTGATGGTGTGTTCGAACATCGTAGTTGCACCTTATTGGATATGGTGTGTACCATGATGTCTCTTATCGAATTACCACTATCGTTCATGGGTTAGGCATTAGAGACAACCGCACTCACTTTAAATAGGGCACCACGTATTTCCGTTGAGATGACATCGTATGAACTATGGTTTAGAGAAACCTAAGGTGTCGTTTCTTGAAAGTTTGGGGCTGCGATGCTTATGTGAAAAGGTTTCAGCCAGATAAGCTCGAACCAAAAGCGGATAAATACATCTTCATGGGACACCCAAAAATAGTTGGGTATACCTCCTATTTCAGATCTGGAAGCAAAAGATTGTTTCTAGAAATGGGTCCTTTCTCGAGGAAAAGTTTCTCTCAAAAGAATTGAGTGGGAGGATGGTGGAGACTTGATGAGGTTATTGAACCATCACTTCAACCAGTGTGTAGCAGGGCACAGGAAGTTGTTCCTGTGGCACCTACACCAATTGAAGTGGAAGTTGATGATAGTGATCATGAAACTTCGGATCAAGTCACTACCGAACCTCGTAGGGTGACAAGGATGCGTACTACTTCAGAATGGTACAGTAATCATGTCTTGAAGGTCATGTTGCTAGACAACAATGAACCTACGAGCTATGGAGAAGCGATGGTGGGCCCGGATTCCGAGAAATGGCTAGAGGCCATAAAATCCGAGAGAGGATCCATGTATGAAAACAAAGTGTGGACTTTGGAAGAACTACTTGATGGTCGTAAGGCTGTTGAGTACAGATGGATTTTAAAAGAAAGACGGACAATGATGGTAAGTATCACCATTAAGAAAGCTCGACTTGTCGTTAAGATGTTTTTCGACAAGTTCAAGGAGTTGACTGCGATGAGACTTTCTCATTCGTAGCGATGCTAAGAGTCTGTGGAAATTATATTAGCAATTACTGCATGATTGATGAAATCTTGCAGATAGGATGTCAAAACATTGTTTCCTCAACGTTATTCTTGAGGAAAGGTTGTATGTGATACAACCAGAAGGTTTTGACAATCCTGAAAGACGCTAACAAGTATGCAAAGCTCCATCAATCCTTCTAAGGACTGGAGTAAGCATCTTGGAGTTGGAATGTACGCTTTGATGAGATGATCAAAGATTTTGGGTTTATACAAAGTTTATGAGAAACTTGTATTTCCAAAGAAGTGAGTGGGAGCACTATAGCATTTCTGATGAGTATATGTTGTTGACATATTGTTGATCGGAAATGATGTAGAATTTCTGGAAAGCATATAGGGTTGTTTGAAAGGTGTTTTTCAATAGAAAACCTGGATTAAGCTGCTTGAACATTGAGCATCAAGATCTATGAGGATAGATCAAAAACGCTAAATGGTACTTTCAAATGAGCACATACCTTGACATGATCTTGAAGGTGTTCAAGATGGATCAGTCAAAGAAGGAGTTCTTGCCTGAGTTGTAAGGTATGAAGCTAAGACTTAAAGCTCGACCACGGCAGAAGAGAGAGAAAGGACGAATGTCGTCCCCTATGCTTCAGACGTAGGCTCTATAGTATGCTATGTTGTGTACCGCACCGGAAGTGTGCCTTGCCATGAGTCAGTCAAGGGTACAAGAATGATCCAGGAATGGATCATTGGACAGCAGTCAAAATTGTCCTTGGAGTAAATAAGGATATATTTCTCGATTATGGAGGTGATAAAGAGTTCGGCGTAAAGGGTTACGTCGATGCAAGCTTTAACACCTACCTGAGTGACTCTGAGTAGCAAACCGAATACGTATAGTGGACCAACCATTTGGAATAGCTCCAAGTGGAGCGTGGAAGCAGCATTTACAATATGACATAGAGATTTGCGAAGTACAAACGGATCTGAATATTGCAGACCCGTTGACTAAAACCTCTCTCACAAGCAAAACATGATCAAACCCCAGAACTCATTGAGTCTTAATCACATGATGATGTGAACTAGTTTAGTGACACTAGTAAACTCTTTGGATGTTGGTCACACGGTGATGTGACCTGTCAATGTTAATCACATGGCAATGTGAACTAGATTATTGACTCTAGTGCAAGTGGGAGACTGTTGGAAATATGCCCTAGAGGCAATAATAAATTAGTTATTATTATTATATTTCCTTGTTCATGATAATCGTTTATTATCCATGCTATAATTGTATTGATAGGAAACTCAGATACATGTGTGGGTACATAGACAACACCATGTCCCTAGTAAGCCTCTAGTTGACTAGCTCGTTGATCAATAGATGGTTACGGTTTCTTGACCATGGACATTGGATGTCGTTGATAACGGGATCACATCATTAGGAGAATGATGTGATGGAAAATACCCAATCCTAAGCCTAGCACAAAGATCGTGTAGTTCATATGCTAAAGCTTTTCTAATGTCAAGTATCATTTCCTTAGACCATGAGATTGTGCAACTCCCGGATACCGTAGGAATGCTTTGGGTGTACCAAACGTCACAACGTAACTGGGTGGCTATAAAGGTGCACTACGGGTATCTCCGAAAGTGTTTGTTGGGTTGGCACGAATCAAGATTGGGATTTGTCACTGTGTAACGGAGAGGTATCTTTGGGCCCACTCGGTAGGACATCATCATAATGTGCACAATGTGACCAAGGGGTTGATCACGGGATGATGTGTTACGGAACGAGTAAAGAGACTTGCCAGTAACGGGATTGAACAAGGTATCGGCATACCGACGATCGAATCTCGGGCAAGTACAATACCGCTAGACAAAGGGAATTGAATACGGGATTGATTGAATCCTCGACATCGTGGTTCACCCGATGAGATCATCGTGGAACATGTGGGAGCCAACATGGGTATCCAGATCCCGCTGCTGGTTATTGACTGGAGAACGTCTCGGTCATGTCTGCATGGTTCCCGAACCCGTAGGGTCTACACACTTAAGGTTCGGTGACGCTATAGTTGTTATGGGAAATAGTATGTGGTTACCGAAGGTTGTTCAGAGTCCCGGATGAGATCTCGAACGTGACGAGGAGCTACGGAATGGTCCGGCGGTGAAGACCGATATATTGGACGAAGGGTATTGGAGTCCGGAATTGTTCCGGGGGTACCAGGTGATGACCAGCGTGTCCGAAAGGGGTTTCGGAGGCCCCGACAAGCGTTGGGGGGCCTTATGGGCGAAGGGGAGGGGGCACATTAGCCCACTAAGGGGCTGAGAGCCCCTCCCACCCCATCTCACGTAACCTGGAGAGGTGGGGGCGCCACCCCTAGGGCAGCCGCCCCTCTCGGCTTGGGGGGCAAGTTTCCTAGGGGGTGGGGGCGCCCAAACCCATCTAGGGTTTCCCCTGTGGCCGCCGCCCCTCCCCTAGGGAACCCTAGGGTGCCTCCCCCTCCTCCCTTCCCCCCATATATAGTGAGGGAGAGAGAGGGCAGCGGCACCCTTCCCTTGGTGCAGCCTGTCCCTCCTCCAACACCTCCTCCTCCTCCGTAGTGCTTGCCGAAGCCCTGCCGGAGAACCACGAGCTCCATCACCACCATGTCGTCGTGCTGTAGGAGTTCTCCCTCAACTTCTCCTCTCCCCTTGCTGGATCAAGAAGGAGGAGACGTCCCCGGGCTGTACGTGTGTTGAACGCAGAGGCACCGTTGTTCGGTGCTTAGATCGGATTCGGCCGCGATCTAAATCACTTCGTGAACGACTCCACCGACCGCGTTCTTGTAACGCTTTCGCTTAGCGATCTACAAGGGTATGTAGATGCACTCCCCTCTCTCTCGTTGCTAGTCTCTCCATAGATAGATCTTGGTGACTCGTAGGAAAATTTTGAATTTCTGCTACGTTCCCCAACATGAGGATGATCCTCAAGTTCCGGACCCAGTCTGTATAGTTGTTACCATCGTCTTTCAGTTTGGTTTTCTGTAGGAACGCGTTGAAGTTGAGGGCAACATTAGTGTGGGCCATTTGATCTACAAGACATATTCCAAAGATTTTTTAGACTATGTTCATGATAATTAAGTTCATCTAATCAAATTTTAATGAACTCCCACTCAGATATACATCCCTCTAGTCATCTAGGTGATACATGATCCGAGTCAACTAGGTCGTGTCCGATCATCACGTGAGACGGACTAGTCATCATCGGTGAACATCTTCATGTTGATCGTATCTACTATACGACGCATGTTCGACCTTTCGGTCTCTTGTGTTCCGAGGCCATGTCTGTACATGCTAGGCTCGTCAAGTCAACCTAAGTGTTTTGCATGTGTAAATCTGGCTTACACCCGTTGTATGCGAATGTTAGAATCTATCACACCCGATCATCACGTGGTGCTTCGAAGCAACGAACGAACTTTCACGATGGTGCACAGTTAGGGGGAACACTTTCTTGAAATTTTAGTGAGGGATCATCTTATTTATGCTACCGTCGTTCTAAGCAAATAAGATGTAAACATGATAAACATCACATCCAAATCATAAAGTGACATGATATGGCCATTATCATCTTGTGCCTTTGATCTCCATCTTTGAAGCGCATCATGATCACCTTCGTCGCCGGCATGACACCATGATCTCCATCATCGTGTCTTCATGAAGTTGTCTCGCCAACTATTACTTCTACTACTATGGCTAATGGTTAGAAATAAAGTAAAGTAATTACATGGCGCTTTCAATGACACGCAGGCCATACAAAAAATTAAGACAACTCCTATGGCTCCTGCCAGTTGTCATACTCATCGACATCCAAGTCGTGATTCCTATTATAAGAACATGATCAATCTCATACATCACATATCATTCATCATATTCTTTTGGCCATATCACATCACATAACATACCCTGCAAACACAAGTTAGACGTCCTCTAATTGTTGTTGCATGTTTTACGTGGCTGCTACGAGTTTCTAGCAAGAACGTTTCTTACCGACGCAAAAGCCACCACGGTGATATGCCAATTGCCATTTACCCTTCATAAGGACCCTTTTCATCGAATCCGATCCGACTAAAGTGGGAGAGACTGGCACCCGCTATCCACCTTATGCAACAAGTGCATGTCAGTCGGTGGAACCTGTCTCACGTAAGTGTACGTGTAAGGTTGGTCCGGGCCACTTCATCCCACAATACCGTTGAAACAAGATAGGACTAGTAACGGTAAGCAAGTTGAACAAACCAACGCCCACAACTACTTGTGTTCTACTCGTGCATAGAATCTACGCATAGACCTAGCTCATGATGCCATTGTTGGGGAACGTAGCAATAATTCAAAAATTTCTACGCATCACCAAGATCAATCTAGGAGATTCTAGCAACAAGAGAGAGAGGATGAGCATCTTCATACCTTTGAAGATCGCTAAGCGGAAGCGTTACTTAGAACACGGATGATGGAGTCGTACTCGCGGCGATTCAAATTGCGGAAGATCCGATCTACACCGAACGGACGGCGCCTCCGCGTTCAACACATGTACAGCCCGAGGACATCTCCTCCTTGATCCAGCAAGTGGAGAGGAGAAGTTGAGGGAGAGCTCCGGCAGCACGACGGCGTGGTGGTGGAGCTAGTGGTTCTCCTGCAGGGCTTCACCAAGCACTATGGATCAGGAGGAGGTGTTGGAGGTGGGAGGGGATGCGCCAATGGAAGGGGTTAGGCAGCCCTCTCACCCCCACTATTTATAGGGGAAGGGGGGAGGGGGCCGGCCCCCTTAGATCTCATCTAGGGGGGAGGCGGCCAAAGGGGGGAGCTTGCCCCCCAAGTTTGGTGGGAGGCGCCCCCACCCCCTAGGGTTTTCGACCCTAGGCGCCTTGGGCCGTTGGGGGGGCGCACCAGCCCACTAGGGGCTTGTTCCCACCCTTTGTTCAGCCCACTAAGTCCCCTGGGCAGGTGGCCCCACCCGGTGGACCCCTGGACACCTTTCGGTGGTCCCGGTACAATACCGATAACCCCGAAACTATTCCGGTGACTGAAACTGTACTTCCCATATATAAATCTTTACCTTCGGACCATTCCGGAACTCCTCATGAAGTCCAGGATCTCATTCGGAACTCCGAACAACATTCGGTAACCACATACTAATTCCCATAACTAGTGTCACCAAATCTTAAGTGTGTAGACCCTACGGGTTCGGGAATCATGCAGACATGACCGAGACAGCTCTCTGGCCAATAACCAACAGTGGGATCTGGATACCCATGTTGGCTCCCACATGTTCCACAATGATCTCATCGGATGAACCACGATGTCAGGGATTCAATCAATCCCGTATACAATTCCCTTTGTCAATAGGTATGTTACTTGCCCAAGATTCGATCGTCGTATGCCAATACCTCGTTCAATCTTGTTACCGGCAAGTTACTTTACTCGTTCCATAATGCATGATCCCGTGACTAACTACTTAGTCACATTGAGCTCATTATGATGATGCATTACCGAGTGGGCCCAGAGATACCTCTCCGTCATACGGAGTGACAAATCCCAGTCTCGATTCGTGCCAACCCAACAGACACTTTTGGAGATACCTGTAGTGTAACTTTGTAGCCAACCAGTTACGTTGTGACGTTTGGTACACCCAAAGCATTCCTACGGTATCCGGGAGTTGCACAATCTCATGGTCTAAGGAAATGATACTTGACATTAGAAACGCTTTTAGCAAATGAACTACACGATCTTGTGCTATGCTTAGGATTGGGTCTTGTCCATCACATAATTCTCCTAATGATGTGATCCCGTTATCAATGACATCTAATGTCCATGGTCAGGAAACCATAACCATGTATTGATCAATGAGCTAGTCAACTAGAGGCTCACTAGGGACATGTGGTAGTCTATGTATTCACACATGTATTACGATTTCTGGTTAAAACAATTATAGCATGAACAATAGACAATTATCATGAACAAGGAAATATAATAATAACCATTTTATTATTGCCTCTAGGGCATATTTCCAACAAGGACACCCGGAAGTCTTCATGCATGAGCCCCTAAGGACCATCTCCTTGAAATTGCAGTCATCTCCATTGAACCCTTGATCGATTTGTGAAATCTGGCATCAAATCTCGTTGTCATGTACGCACTGTGAGAAACTCTAACCTCGCCACCCGAGGAACTGGCAGGAATATACGCCAAAGCTCCGTCTAATCTATACTGATCGATTAACTTGAGGAGGGTAGGATCCCGGAAGATTGACTCAATAAAGAAGCTCCGCCATTCGTCCAGGAGCTGCCCTTATGACGATTAAAATCCTACCTATCTACTTGCAGGAGCCGAGGCAGCAAATTCTCCTACCCTCAACCGGTCGCCGACGTGGCGGGCACATGGGAGACGAATTTATGGGCTAGTGACAGAGATTGAGGGGACGGAGGCTTTTGTAGTCACGCTGAGAATGCGGAAAGAAAATCACTTATAAGAGCATCTCCAACTATAGACCATAAAACGCAGCCGATTGGTAAACAAATGAAAATTTTAGTTTTTAGGGCCAAAAAGCGGCTCCAACAGTAGAAGCAAACCTGCATGGCAACCAAAATTTTGTAGGCTAATACCTAAATTTTTCTATAGGATTGAGAAATATGAGTCTCCACCAGTTGAAGACCAAAAACACCAAAATTGGCGCCAAACCCAACCAATGTTTGGTGAAATTTCATGAACACCTCACCCGCCTCCATGCTGACCGATTCTGGTCATCGCTGTCATTCCTGCGGTCGCCCCGAGCCTGCTACTACCCCGCCGCTTAATCCCATCATCCAGGGGCCACCGTCGCGACCCTCACGATCGCCATTGTGTGGACCCACCAAATTTGATCGCTCCACAATGTTGATCCCGCCCCGCCGCCAGCCCTAAGCTCCTCATCGTTGTCTAGAGCTCCCCTCCTCCGCCCCTGAACTTCCCCGCCGCTAGATACTGCCATCAAAGTCTCCATCTGTGCCAGACAGATCGTCATGTTTTATGTGGTCCTGAAAATATGGGTATCAGTTTTGGGCCTGTTGTAAAAGGAGACAATTTGTTTTCTACCTAAAACCTTGTGTCTCCAGAACAAAAACTAATTTTAGGTATCCAACTATTGGCCTGCTGTAGAAGATGATCTAGGTCTAAAATCATCTCTAGTTGATTCCTCAAAATTTAGGCCCTCAAAATCCCCTTATACCTTAACTCCTTATATTGGAGGAGTTAAGAAAAAGCCGTTTCTAGAAAACCCCTAAAACCTAACTCTTCAAAAAAAATTAGGGAAACCAATAGAGTTGCTCATGAACCAGCTAGGTTAGCGGGAGTTTTCGAGACAAATTAGTGGATTGAGGAGCCTATAAGTGGTGTTGTATCTTTTCCTATAGACGGTGTAACCCTTATTTCCAACTAATAAAGTAATTCATTTTTTTTAAAATAACAACTCAATTTTATTATCACAAATTCGTTTATTTTTAGGCCATCAAAGTTAAGCCTTACTAGTCAGTTACTTCATTAAACGGCATCTTGGGCATATACTTTACCAGTTCCTCACTAGGAGAACTCATCCAAAGAAAATGACAAGGAAACTCACACACTTCAATAGAAACACAAGTCCCTTGACTGCTCCTACAAATCAAATCAATAGTTTGTTCATCTCCGTATGTTCATTGCCAATATTTTTGCTCTTCTCTAATGACTTCTCTAGCTTGTACACTTGTTTCTTTTTCGCCTCCTCAAACTTGGACAC
>NC_041383.1:574336320-574389563 GCF_002162155.2 Triticum dicoccoides | reverse complement strand
AACAATGAACACAAATTGATTTAAACCAAAGAACAACTACACAAAATTGCACTTAGAGCGTGTTATTAAACTTCCTAGCTTCTTCAAAACCTCCAAAGTTTGGTGTCACGCGTGGCTTCTCGCTTTATGTGGCAAGTAGGAAATTGTTCGGATACGTTCGGCATGACAACTTCTCGATTTGGTCACTGTACCAGGCCTCCCGCCCATTTTAGCGCATGTGGCCCAGTCTGATTTGGGGAAAAGAGACTAGCCTTTGAGCCCGTTTGCTGCCAACGTCGTCTCCTCGTGCATGTGTGGAACATCTAGTCGCGCAGGAGAGAAAAAGAATGAGCGAATCGGTTCGCTACAAACTCACTTAGCGGTGGCATCTGGTTGTGATATGTCTCAACTCTTGCTTCTTCAATTGCAGCTGGGAAAGGCCAGCTTCTCAACTCCTCCGTTTTACACTACACGGACAACTGGCTTCTCAATTTTAAACTCAACGAAGTCTTTTTTGCGAGGAAAAGAGAGTTTATTCCATAATGAGAGAGTTACAGTCGAGAGGCAAAAGATCCTCAATACATTGTGGACCTAGGTGCAACCACACAGCCGTGGTGCACTCTAAACGACTATAATTTGCCAAACTATCGGCAACTCTATTTTGATCCCTAGATAATTTCCGGGGAATAAACTCCCGGTCTTTCATCAACTCCTTAATTTCAGCCACCAAATGTCCATAGGCAGAATGAACTAGTCCATCTCTTGTAAGAGTAGACAAAGCTTCACTTGAATTAGATTGGACAATGACTAGAATGTTAGATTGTTGTAAAGCAAGCATCATTCCTTACATGATTGCATGTAACTCCGCTTCCAGTGCATCGTTGCAATTGAAAATAAACCGATATGTAGCAAAAATAACTGATGCATTATGATGTCAGAGAATCATCCCTGCCGCCGCTGCACCAGACTCCCCTGAAAAGGACCCATCCACTGACAGAGCAACATAATCAGTAGGAGGAGGCAACCAAAGCTTAGGAGCTGCAACCATACTTACTTCAGGCAAAGTCCAACTAGCAACCGGCATTTTACCCTTAATAATTTCCTCTATGTTATACTTACTAGCATCTCCAATTGACTTCATATAACTCTCCAAATAGTCCACCATAGCAGCCACCGGGGGAACCTCTTTATCATGAGTAAGATAATTCCGTAATTGCCAGATGTGCCATATAAGCATAAGAACACGGTCGCGCTCGGCATTGTTATAATTAATCAGCAGGTTTAGCAACCACTCTTTCCCATTGTTATTTTTTTCAAACTCGGAGGAGTCAGAGCGTCTGGCTCAGCTCCAACCGTGGAGTTGGAGAAGTTGGCTTCCGGAACCGAACAGGCCTTTAGTTTGTCCATTTCACACTTGTAGAAAACCAATCTGTTCTACCATCTTTAAGACACGATGCATCACCGGTCGCCAGCAATGATCACACTTGATGATTGATATTAGGCTTGCCGGCAATTTGTTGGGCGAGGGATGTGCCCAGTCGACCGGTGGATGGACGATGAGCGAGATGCGAGCGTCGAGAAGTGGAAGACATACCGTGAGGTGGTACAGAGCGCGGTGGCTGCATGGTTCGGTTTTCGACAAATCTTGACGATACACGATAGTGTCGGGACCTAGGTGAGTCGAATCCGGTGACAACGTCGAGCGGTGATCGAATCTAAGTGGGCCGGAGGAGCAGGAGGTGCTACGAGGTGTTTGTAGTGGTCTGTGGTGGCCAGCGGAGGTAAGGACGGCCACGCCGGAGTGGATACCATCGAACAGGGGAGAACAGCGACCATGGGGAAGGAGAGAAATTATCCTGAGAAGTGGCGCCGGTCGAGCAAATATAAGCGGCGGCCAATGCGAGAAGTAAAATTTGAGGAGTCTTCTAGATCCGGTTTAACTCCTCGAAACGAAAATTTTAGGGAGTTACCCGATTTTGAGGGATCGACTAGAGATGCTCTAAGCCTTCCATCAGCATCATCTCTTATTTGTACTGTTGACCATTTAGGGCTTTATGAAGTCATATTAAAGCCGGGCTCATCTAAGCATTCTGTCTAAAATGATAATGTACTGTACTAGATAGACATAACATTGTTCGACCTCTACAATATGCTGTACATCTGCATCGACAAAGGAGGATGGTCCCTCCTAATTTCGTTCACGAAGGACTTAACGTTCCGTTGCGCCAAGCTCGTCGCCTCGGCCGTCACGACTCTCTCCCTCAGCGCGTCCATCTTCTCCTGCAGACGCCTCCCTTCATTGCCGTCCATGACCCTCTCGATGCAGTCCTTCACCTCGTCCCTGCTCATGCCGCCGCCGAGCCTGATCCCGATCCCCCACACCCGAGTGATGTACGCGCAGTTGATGAACTGGTCCCCGGAGACGGGGCAGCACAGCAGCCGCACCCCGTGCCGTATGGCCTCGACGGTGGAGTTCCAGCCGCAGTGCGTGAGGTAGCAGCCGACGGCGTCGTGCGTGAGCACCTCCTCCTGCGGCGCCCAGCCCACCACCTTGCCGCGGCCGGCCGCGGCCACCCTCTCGGCGTAGCCGTCGGGGAGCCCCGCGCGCCACGACGGGTCCTTCTTGAGCGCCCACAGGAAGGGCCGGCCGGTGGCCTCCAGCCCCAGCGCGAGCTCACGGACCTTCTCGAGCCCGATCGGCCCCACCCAGCTGCCGAACGAGACGTACACCACTGACGCCGCACGTTGCCTGTCCAGCCAGCCCATGCACGTCGAGTCTGCCTGCCACATGCTGCTGGGTTGCTGCTTGCACGGTGCCACCGGGGGCCCGTCGCCTTTCGCTCGCTGCTCCGTGCTGTTGTCGCCCCCGCCGGCCGCCAACAGCGGCCCCACAGGGAAGACCCGCGGGCCCTGCCGCGCCGGGTGGCCGTCGTCTGCTGCGGCGGCAAGATCGCCGGCCTCGCCGGGGAAGGAGTTGACGAGGACGGAACGGAAGCTCCGCGCGCGGTGCAGAGCCCGGAGCCAGAACGCGAACCTCGATTTCTGGGTAGCCGAGTCACCCACGAGCCATGGCAGCTCTTCGTTCTTGAGCTCTACCTCTGCCGGCAAGATGTTGAGGGCTCGAAGCATCTTGCCCTGGCTGAGCCCGTCGTCGTCGGACTGATTCTGCGATGATTGAGGGGTGCCTGCACGTTCGGAATCATGAAATATACGTACAAAATTCGTCGATTATTATGTGGTTGATCACATGCATGCAGACATGAAGTGCACTCGTGCCGACATCACTAGATCAGAGTCACGAACTTTGGAGCTCAGCCCGGGGCGCCACCATCTGGCTCACGTGCGTGATCGGTGAAGTTCAATCATGCACCCCAAGCTCATCCGATCTAGTGGTGCCAAGGGACCGAGTTGGCAACTGCACTCACATCGCTTGATGTAGTACATGTACTGCTCGTACGTCAGTACGTGATTGCTCTTCTCGACCGGTCGATGGATCGGCTGGTCAGGCCAACTGGCCAAGTCGATCGTGTTGTCGTCTTCCGCATCGTCTACTGCGCATGGTGGTTGCTTGCTACACCATAATCGGAAGAGAAAGACTATTCCCCGCTCCATATATGAGAAAAGGTTACACTGCACTGCACGAGCCAGCCAGGCACAGGGCTCAGGTTGGTTCGTCGAATAGCCTGTGTCTATGTCTAAAGAAAAAGGACGCATGCAGCTGATTTAGTTTCTCTACTACGGAAAAACCCGTGCATGGATCCCACAAATTGCTAGTACAGACGTAAAAGAGGGGCAAAAAATCAATCGCCCAAATGATTCGACAAGATCTGTTAATCGGCCGAGGCGACTCAAGCATCAATTATTCGTTAAATATTATCCCCGCTACATGTGCGAGCGTACTGCATGGTGCATGCACATCTCGCCGTGATATTATACCCTCCGTAAGCGCAGTGTATGGTGGAATGAAAGAACCGTATCATGTGTCGACTGCCCATTTGCCGAGGGAGAGGGGTCAACTTGGTGAGTTATCATCTGGTCCAAATGTGATCTGCTAGAAAAAGGCTGCCTCAGAAATGTGTTTGCTGGCCCTGGCCGGCCCCAAGACAAGATGGATCAGATCCACAGAGCACTCGGCTGGAGAGGGACCAAACCAAAACAAAGACGGGTCCCTGATGAAATCTATATTTTCACATGCGAAAGCTAATCATGTTTGGCCATTATCATCAACTCTCCAAGCAGCTGTAGCAAATACTCCAAAACGGAGGAGTCGGCCGGGTCGGACGCCGCAAGGCCCGCGGCCGGGGCGGACGCCGCCAACCCCGCCAGCGGGGCGGTGTGATCCGCTTGCGGCAGGAGCGGCGGGACGACGCCCGCGGAGTCCGCAGCGGACGGCGGCGCCGCGGTGTGGACCACGAGGTCGCGCCCAAGCGAGGGCGCCGGCGGCGTGGAGTAGACGGAGCCGATGCTCCTGGTCCCGATCGGAGCCGGAACGGCGACGGCATCGAGCAGGAGGTTGAGCAGAGCCGCAAGAGAGGCCGGGAGGAACCCCGCAGCAGTGGAACCGGTGGTGGCGGCGCTCGACATGGCGGCGGTGAAGGCGGCGGCGGCTGCGGCGGCGGTGCGGGTATTAGGGTTTGGAAGCGGAAGCGATCGTAACCTAGCTCTGATACCATGTAAGACAATAAGTTTTGGGGGAACCAGCACAACCCTCTAGGGGTGGCTTGTCTCATTATATATCATGGATGTGTTACAATACGTACAATATACGTACATAAGTATAGAAGCTATACATAGTCTAACACCACTTATCCTCCTGGGCTCCTGGCATGTTCAGTGTGGTTGGTAACAATATGCATGCATGCGTAGATCATGAATAGTTTCTGTGATTTTCATGGTTTCCCGGTCGTGTATCAACAACTTTCCTTTCCTCACATGGTGAATATGTTGTGGAGCTAGCTCCCCTCATGATCTCATCTAATTAAGCTGAGATGTTTGACGAGTATGGTGTGGTGCGTGGAGACTTTTTTTTTGGCATGATAAGTGGTGTGTGGAGACTGAAAGATCTCAGAGACACATATTTCTATCTGGGGGAGGATCGTACGTAGTGCTTCGAGCCTTAGATTTAGGATCATGCCTGACGTACCACTAACACTTTTGTTGGAACTTGCGACCGTACGTACAAAAGCATGTGGGGGCGTGTGGCATGCATGCCACACCAAGCATGTTAACTTCTTAACCTTATAGTTTATTATTCCCGATTAGAAAAGATCTTAAGCTCTTAGTTTTTCGATCGCCAGGTCAACTCTAACCATGTTACGCGCAGTCCAGTGTACGTCGTAGGGAAAGAGAGTAAGGGAACCAACTGCATGGCGTACCAGATTCTGAGATGAGCCCCTCCTCCATGAGCTCCGGGATGGCGGCCACGACGCGGTAGCTCGCCAGCATCGCGGGCCAGAACCCGGCCGCCGGCACGCCGCACCGCTCGGCCACGGGGACGGCCCACGACGCCAGCACGTCCACCACGACGCACGCCACGCGGCGGCGCGCCAGCAGGCGCTCCAGGTGCGCGGGCATGTGGTGCTCCATGGCGTGCCCGAAGTCTGCGAACCCTGGCGGGTCGCCGTCGCCGACGTCCGCGACGCCGCTGGGGATGGACGTAAGCGCCACGCCGTCCTCGTCGCTGCCGGCCGCCGTCCCCGCGATGCGGCGGTAGATGAAGTCCGGCACGGCGACGGTGACCGCGGCGCCGTGCGCGGCGAGGGCGCGCGCCAGGCGCAGCATGGGCGTGACGTGGCCCTGCGCCGGGAACGGCACGAGGAGCACGGCCGGCGGGGTGGCTGCCTCGGCCCCCATGCCGTCGACGTCTCGCGTCTACGGATCGGCTGTTGGATCGTCGATCTCCGTGCCTCGGCTCAATTAGTTTGGACACATGTGGCTGTGGCCAGCGGATGCGTCGTGAGTGGAATTTATAGTGGTGATCGCGTGCTGAGCCAATTCCCTGCTGGCTCTGTCGCTTTCCGTTTCTTTAAAAGCTACACGTTTTATTTCCCTCGCTCTCCCCGACAAAGCTTATTTGGCCAATTGGGGAATGAGTTAAATTTCTGGCTGCGCGTGTTTAACCAACCTCAGGGTCCGTAAAAAGGGCAAATCAAGATGGCTGGCCGTCCGCTTTTAGCAGTGGGTCGCAGCAAATGCGCGCGCGTGCCGTTTCTTTCCAAACGGAGTATCGAATTGAACACGTGACCGATTAGGGACAGTTTTGTTTTTTTAGCTGCTCCGAACACCCCCGAGCTTTGCATGCATGCATGCGCGCCACTGGCAGAACCGTACCGCATGCCCGATCGATCAGAGTGCCTTCTCGCCGAACCAGCCTTTTGCGTTGTATCCATGCCGGGTCACGATTTTTGACCCGAACGGCCCCTCAAACGGTCCTTAAACATCCGGACTGAGCGGCATCTCTCATATCCAGTCTAAATATGGAGTAGATACGAGGCACGCCCGTCACGTCGGACTCGACAGCCTGACCGGCTGACCCCATCTCAAATTGTACCAAATTCATCAAACCCTTCCTCCTTCTCCCGCCGCCCTCCAACCATTCCTGCGCCCGGACCCTCGCCGGCCTCCACCCTTGCTCCCAATCCTCACCGCGGAGTATATTCCCGACATAATCCTCACCACCGGTCCCGATCCACCGCTGGAGATGTCGTCCATCCCGACGCACACCACCGGGACGGAGACGCAGCCCGCCTCATCCGTCGGCGGCGTGATATCGTCCACGGCGACTTGCAAGGCGGAGAGCGGCACCCGCAAGTTGCGGCGACGCCGGCAGCGAGAGACAGAGGCGGCAGCGGCGTCACAGGGAGGTTCGGACGTGCTGGGGCAGCTGACTCCTCCGCCGCGCCCGGATCCCCGCACCCCTTCCATCCGAGCACCTACGCGGATAATGCTGTCTGAGCCCCTTGGGACGCAGAATGATCCGTGCGTCGGCTGGGCCATTCCGGAAAGCTTTCCGCCCACGACGATGCCGGCGGTCGACGTGTGTGACTCGCCGTAGCTCGTTCGGGCATGGAGTGGGACCGAAAGATGGCGAAGAAGAAGATGAAAATTGAGAGGGAGAAGATCGAGTTGGAGAAGCAACAAGCGGCGATCAAATGGGAGCTCGAGAAGCCAGGATATTTGGCGACACAGAGCTTGAGAAGGAGAGGTTGCAACTCGTACGGGACGCGGAAGATACGAGGATCATGTTGGCGGACGAGACCCTCTATGGTGAGCATGCGAAGAAGTGGCTTGTGGACAAGAAGGTGGAGATCAACGACCCTAGGAAGTACGAGGCGGCAAGGGCGACTGCGGTCCGGATGCACGCGGAGGAGGCAGCCCGAATGCAGGCGGAGCAGGACGAGCAGGACGCATTCTGCTCGGAGCAGGCACCCAGCCAGTGATCCGAGGCCATCCGTCACGCTCGGACATTGATTTCATTTTGCCATGTCTGGTTTGTTGAACTATGATTTGCATTGCTTTGTTTCAAACTTCGGCATTCAGACAGTTTGTACCGTATGATCGACGTGCATGGATTGCATGGATTTGAGGACCGGAATTTGCGGTATGTGGATGTGTGACGCAACATTTGAGGGGTGCCCGGCCAGTGCCCGCGGATGCGTTCAGGCGTGTCCGTGGGCGTTTGAGGGGCCGGATTTGCCAAGTCCACCGCGACGGGCGCGTCGCGGCACTGACCGGGCACTCCTCAAATTCCGTTGTCCACATCCGTGTATCTCATATCCGATACCTCATATCCATACTAAGCATACAACGTTGCTAAAATCAATGTAGATCATCACACAAACATAGAATCAGATATAGAAATGCATATTTCGATCACCAAAAGATCACCGACGGATGTCCAAAAGATCACCAAAATTCACATAAACAATTGACAAGTTTAAACTAGATTACTAAAAATTTGAGATTGAAGACGGAGACGACAGAGCTTCACCACTTCCTCGCCAGCCCTTTACCCTTCCAGTCGCTAGCACAACTGTAGGCGTCGGCGGCGGGTGGCAGATCGTCCGATTCATCGGACGAGAAGCCGTGGTCGTCATCATCGCCGGAGGTCCAGGAGAGGATGATGAGCTCTTTTAACCGCCGGACCTCTCTGTCCTGTTGCCACTTGAGCTTTGCGAGTCGAGCAGCCTCCGCCGCTCCCTTTGCCGCGTCGCGGTCATACTGCTCAATGGCAAGCCGGAGCGCCTTGGCGTTCTTCCTGTAGAGCCGCCGCGCGTCCGTCTTCGCGGTCGTAAGTGACCGATAGTAGTCCCATTCGAGGAGCCACGTGTTCTCGCCGGGCTCTGCCTGCATCCCGCGGCGGCAGTGCACGGACTGCTCCGCCTCCTTACTCTACCTTTCCTGCTGCCTCTCGCGGTGGGTGGCGTGGGCTCTGATTCCGGCGTGCGCATCCGGGACGGCGGGGCGGGCACAAGCACCCACCGCTGCCCACGTGGGGGGTGCAGCAGCCGGCGGGGGCAGGGGACGGCGTAGGGGAGGGGCGCAGATTGCGTAGGCTGCCTGTTGGAACTGTGAATGGGCCGGGAGGGGCCAGCACCGGCGTCCGAGATGCACCGGCTGGGAAGCCACGTCTGCAGTGAGGTTGCAGATGCGGAGCTACCCCCGTTCTCCACCTTGGACCGCTCCAAGGTGATGGGGAGGGCAAACTCATAGTCCGGATCCAGCTCAGAGTCGGAGCAGCTGCCGGAGCTCAACATTGCGCCGTATTCGATTGGAATCGGTGCGGCAAGAGGAGATGATGGAGCGAGAGAGGAGAGTGTGAGTGAGCTAGGGTTTCAGTGCGATGAGTCGGATGAGGTTTTTTGTGGGACAACTATGGGGTCGATGGTGGGCCGGCCTTGTCAGGCGGACGTACCCAGGCGTGCCCGGGCCACTTCATATCCACCTCATATTTCGGCTGGATATGAGTGATGCCGGTCAGCCCGATCATTTGATGCCTGTATGAGGCGTTCATCTGGGTCAGAAAATTATGACCGGACTGTTGGGAAACGTAGCTTGTAATTTTAAAAAAATTCCTACACTCAGGCAAGATCTCTCTAGGAGATGCATACCAACGAGAGGGGGAGAGTGTGTCCATGTACCCTCGTAGACCGAAAGCGGAAGCATTAACTTAACGCGGTTGATGTAGTCGAACGTCTTCTTGAATCAAACGATCAAGTACCGAATGTACGCACCTCCGAGTTCTGCACACGTTCACCTCGATGACGTCCCTCGAACTCTTGATCCAGTAGAGGTACGAAGGAGATGAGTTCCCTCAGCACGGCGGCGTGGTGACGGTGATGGTGATATGATCTGCGCAGGGCTTCGCCTAAGCGCTACGACAATATGACCGGAGGAGTAAACGGTGGAGGGGGCAACACACACGGCTAAGACAATTGATGTCCTTTTAGGTGCCCCCTGCCCCAGTATATAAAGGAGGAGACGGGAGGAAGCCGGCCCTAGGGGCGCGCCAAGTGGGGGGAGTCGCACTAGGACTCCTAGTCCTAGTCGCCCCCCTTCCTTTCCAACGGAGGGGGAAAGAGGGAAGTGGAGGGAAAGAGAGAGGGAGAAGGAAAGGGGGGCTGCGCCCCTCCCCCTTGTCCAATTCGGACTCCCTATGGGAGGGGGGCGCCACCTCCTGCAGCCTGCCTCTTCTTTCCCCTATGGCCCAAGAAGGCCCATTACTTCCCCCCGGGGGGGGGGGTTCCTGTAACCCCTCGGTACTCCGAAAAATACCCGAACCACCCTGGAACCATTCTGGTGTCCGAATATAACCTTCCAATATATCAATCTTTACCTATTGACCATTTCAAGACTCCTCGTCATGTTCGTGATCTCATCCGGAACTCCGAACAACCTTCAGTCACGAAAACACATAACTCATACAATACATATCATCATCAAACGTTAAGCGTGCGGACCCTACAGGTTCAAGAACTATGTAGACAAGACTGAGACACCTCTCCGGTCAATAACCAATAGCGGAACCTGGATGCTCATATTGGTTCCCAAATATTCTACGAAGATCTTTATCGGTCGAACCATAATGCCAACATATGTTATTCCCTTTGTCATTGGTATGTTACTTGCCCGAGATTCGATCGTCGGTATCTTCATACCTAGTTACCGGCAAGTCTCTTACTCATTTCGTAGTGCATCATCCTGTAACTAACTCATTAGTCACATTGCTTTCAAGGCTTTATATGATGTGCATTACCGAGAGGGCCCAGAGATACCTCTCCGATACTCGGAGTGACAAATCCTAATATCGATCTATGCCAACCCAACAAACACCTTCAGAGATACCTGTAGAGTGTCTTTATAATCACCCAGTTACGTTGTGACATTTGATAGCACACAAGGCATTCCTACAGTGTCCGGGAGTTGCATAATCTCATAGTCGGAGGAATATATATTTGACACAAAGAAAGCAGTAGTAATAAAACTGAACGATCATTATGCTAAGCTAATGGATGGGTCTTGTCCATCACATCATTCCACTAATAATGTGATCCCGTTTATCAAATTACAACTCATGTCCATGGCTAGGAAACTTAACCATCTTTGATCAACGAGCTAGTCTAGTAGAGGCATACTAGGGACACGTTGTTTTGTCTATGTATTCACACATGTATCAAGTTTCTGGTTAATACAATTCTAGCATGAATAATAAACATTTATCATGGTATATGGAAATATAAAATAACAACTTTATTATTGCCTCTAGTGCATATTTCCTTCAGTCCCCTACTTGCACTAGAGTCAATAATCTAGTTCACATCGCCATGTGATTTAACACCAATAGTTCACATCTGTATGTGATTAACACCCATAGTTCACATCACCATGTTACTAACACCCAAAGGGTTTACTAGAGTCAATAATCTAGTTCACATCGCTATGTGATTAACACCCAAAGAGTACTAAGGTGTGATCATGTTTTGCTCATGAGAGAAGTTTAGTCAACGGGTCTGCTACATTCAGAGACGTATGTATTTTGCAACTTTTCTATGTCTACAATGCTCTATATGGAGCTACTCTAGCTAATTGCTCACACTTTCAATATGTATCTAGATTGAGACTTAGAGTCATCTGGTTCGGTGTAAAAGCTTGCATCGACGTAACTCCTTATGACGAACTCTTTATCACCTCCATAACCGAGAAATATTTCCTTAGTCCTCTTAGGTAACTAAGGATAACTTTGACCGCTATCCAGTGATCCACTCCTGAATCACTATCGTACCCCCTTGCCTAAACTCATAGCAAGGCACACAACTGGTCTGGTACATAGCATGGCATACTTTATAGAACCTATGACCGAGGCATAGAGATGACTTTCATTCTCTTTCTATCTTCTGTCGTGCTCGGGCTTTGAGTCTTACTCAACTTTACACCTTGTAATATAGGCAAGAACTCCTTCTTTGACTGATCCATTTTTGAACTCTTTCAAAAATCTTGTCAAGGTATGTACTCATTGAAAATCTTATCAAGCGTCTTGATCTATCTCTATAGATTTTGATGCCCAATATGTAAGCAGCTTCACCGAGGTTTTTCTTTGAAAAACTCCTTTCAAACTCTCGTTTATGTTTTCCAGAAATTCTACATCATTTCCGATCAACAATATGTCATTCACATATACTTATCAGAAAAAATGTAGTGCTTCTACTCACTTTCTTGTAAATACAGGCTTCACCGTAAGTTTGTATAAAACCATATGCTTTGATCACCTTATCAAAGTGTATATTCCAACTCTGAGATGTTTGCACCAGTCCATAGATGGATCGTTGGAGCTTGCACACTTTGTTAGCACCTTTAGGATTGACAAAACCTTCTGGTTGCATCATATACAACTCTTCTTACAGATATTGATGTAGGGTAGAACCCTAGATGCCCGATCTTTCATGATTGGAGGGGATCCTACGAAGAACATGAAGAACACGAGGGAAAAATGAGGGAAACACGAGGGGAAACACAAGAGAAATTACTCAACCAACAAGATCTGGTCACACATATGCTAGATCCTCGAAACACAAAGAGTGATACACGATTCAAGGTCAACAAAGGACAATACAAAGGGTCTTCTTCGTGAGGAGGTCTTGAAGGGTCTTCCCGTGATGGGGTCTTGAATCCGCTTGGGGGATCTTCTCCGAAGAGGTCGTGAGCTCCAAGGAGAAGTAACCAAGTGTATGAGCAGAGCTCTATCTCAAAAATGAGCTATCACAATGCTAACCTAACCAGGAGGAGGGGGTGGTCTATTTATAGTCTGAGCCACGAAGGGGTAAGTGGGAAAGGGATACATGGGCCCTTGGCCCGTTCTCTGCGCACAGTCAGGTGCCGGATGTCCGAGCTGGGGGGCGGATGTCCGGAGGCTCACGAAGAGTCAGATGTCCGGGCCTCCGGCTGGATGTCCGTGCTGGTGTTGCCCGATTCATGTACTCTCTGGATAGGTGGGCCGGATGTCTGGGAAAAGAGGCCGGATGTCCGGGGCTTTAGGAGGAGCCGGATGTCCGGGGCATGGGGCCGGATGTCCGGGCTGTCGGGGTCGCTTCCGGAGCTCTCTGGATAGGAAGGGGCTGGATTTCTGGGGGGCGGGCCGGATGTCTGGGCTGGTGTCGGTGTCAAAAACGGCAGATCTCGGGTAGGGGGCCCTGAACTGTGCGTCTAAGGCTAATGGTAACAGGAGGCTGGGGACATGATGTTTACCCAGGTTCGGGCCCTCTCGATGGAGGTAATACCCTACTTCCTGCTTGATTGATCTTGATGTTAGGAGTATTACAAGAGTTGATCTACCACGAGATCAGAGAGGCTAAACCCTAGAAGCTAGCCTATGGTATGATTGTTGTTATGTCGTACGGACTAAACCCTCCGGTTTATATAGACACCGGAGGGGGCTAGGGTTACACAGAGCCGGTTTACAGAGAAGGAGATCTACATCCCAATCGCCAAGCTTGCCTTCCACGCCAAGGAGAGTCCCATCCGGACACGGGATGAAGTCTTCAATCTTGTGTCTTCATAGTACAACAGTCTGGCCAAAGCATATAGTCCGGCTATCTGGATACCCCCTTATCCAGGACTTCCTCAGTAGCCCCTGAACCAGGCTTCAATGACGATAAGTCCGGCGCATAGATTGTCTTCAGCATTGTGAGGCAGGTTCCATCTCCGAATACTCCAAGATAAATTCCGGACACAAGGGACGTGTACGGCTCTTCACATACCGCCATAGAGAGAACAATAATCCACGAATCTAATATGCTGACAGTCCTTCATAGCGTAACAACACGTCGTGGCCCAATAATTATTCGAACCATTTTTCACATCCAGCTCCCGCACACATCGCGAGGCGGTTTCCTTGGCATGTCTTGTCAAAGCAGAGATCGTGTCCCCTTATCGTGGGATCTCCATCAACACGGGTATGGGTAACCCAACCAGCGCCATCAATCGAGGCGCTTGGAAAATAAATGATTTAGAGAGGCAAGTGGGGAGGCGCACATTCTGTACCACCTTTATAAAGGGACAAGGATCTCCCGTTTTCACCCACGCCTTCTTCCTCCTTTGCTCATCCGTTCTCGCACCCTTGAGCTCCAGCGCCCAAGTTCCCACCTTCTCTGTAAGACCGCAGCATGTCCGGAGAGGGAGGCAAGTGGATGGCCTCCTCTTTCATAGAGGAGGACATTACCAAGCTTCGGGAGGTCGGATACCTGGCCGAGAGCATCGCGCACAGGCTTCCGGAAGAGGGACAGATTACCCCCACCCCAAAGTCTCAGGAGAAAGTAGTATTTCTCCCTCATTTCGTCCGCAGACTAGGATTTCCACTCCACCCGTTTGTCCGCGGGCTCATGTATTACTACGGGCTAGATTTTCATGACCTAGCCCCGAATTT
Source organism: Triticum dicoccoides (assembly GCF_002162155.2). Lineage (NCBI taxonomy): Eukaryota > Viridiplantae > Streptophyta > Magnoliopsida > Poales > Poaceae > Triticum > Triticum dicoccoides. The sequence goes on along the minus strand of NC_041383.1, from coordinate 574,375,666 downwards.
TGTCCTCAACATCTCAGCATTCATCGTCGTGTGCGAGGCCTTCCTCCGCATAAAGCCTCACTTCGGCCTGTGGCTGAAAATGTTCTGCGTGAAGCCGAAGATCGTGAGCGGCCAACAGGCGGAGTGCGGAGGCGCCATGGTGGGCAAGATGCCCAACGTCACATGGCTTGCCGGCTCCTTCATGGAGACCATAAAAGGGTGGCAATCAGGGTGGTTCTACATCACCGAGCCGCGCGACGCCAACTGGGTGGCGGCACCCAAATTCAGATCCGGAATCCCCATGTGGCTCACTTCTTGGGAGAAGAAGGGCCTGGCCTGGGGCGAACCCACGGAGCTGACCGGACTCGAGACCTGCATCAGAAGTATGAGGGACAAGAAGATCAAGCTCATCAACGTAGTCCAGGTCATGCTCATTCGCCGGATTCTCCCGTGTCAGAGACGGGCATTTGATATGTGGGAGTTCGACCCGACCGAACACCAGATGCTGCTGGAGCTTTTCGACACAACGCACAAAGAAATTTGGAAGGTGCTGTTCAAGACCAGCGAAGTTCCTCCTCCCCTTTCCGAGGACCGTGGGCTCAGCGCAAGGCGCCTTACCAGTCCGGTAAGTTCTCGGACTATTACAAGATGTTCCCTTCCTAGTACATGCGGGGGAGGATTTTTAATCCACCATGCTGACGAAACAGGATTGGGTGGAGACGGCGGAGCGGATTGACTGTCTGGCTCCATTGCCTGAGGACACAGTAGACACACTCTTGGCGGAGATGCTGGTTCCGGCGCCTTACAAGGTGCTAGAGAAAAAGACCGAAAAGAAGGCCATGGGGACCCAGAAGGGTCTTCGGCGCGAGGCCGTGCCCGACGCCTCGCTCGAAGATGACGAGGCGCACTCCTCCCACGAAGGGGAGGAGAGAAATAGGAAGGCCGCCTCAACTGAGGGGGCCGAAGGGTCCAAGAAGGCGGCCGCGGGGACCAGAAAAGGTCTCCGGCACAAGGCCGTGAAAGAATCGTCATTCGAAGATGACGAGGAAGATCCCCCCCCCCCCCGAAGACGGGGGAAAACATGAAGAAATGCCCCCTCCCCGTACTAGGGAGGAGAAGAAAAGGAAGGCCGCCCCGTCGGGGGAGGCCGGGACGCCGAAGAAGGGAAAGGCGTCCCTTCCAGATCACTCCTCAACTGCTGCTTATAGCGATGAGGAGTGGCTGCCCAGGGGCAAGCCCCGGGAGAGGTCGTAAGTATCCGCATTCTATATTATTTTTTTGTGCGGTTTTGACCTTATGGCTTTCAATAACACCGAACACGTATATGCAGTCCGGCTGGGTCCAATCTCAGGGTGTCCTCTTTGGAGGAGTCTTTGGGCGAGTCGGAGATGAATTCACTCCCGATGGCCACCTCCCCGTGACCTGAGGATGACACCATGGTGTTGTCCCGAAGGATACCAGAGCAGGAGGCGACAGCTCCGGAGTTGCCCCAAGGTGAGATCCCAGACGCCGGGCGCATGGGGGGTAAGACCCCCATGGATTATGCTGACGGGAGCCATAGCAAGTCTGGCTCCCAGCCGGTTACTGCGCCGGAGCCTCCAAAGGCTCCGGATTCCAGAAGGCAGCCCCTCACGAAGGAGAGTGAGCCGGCCGTGCCGATGACCTCCGCCCAGCCGGAGGCATCAGATAATTTGTTGGAAGTGCTTCGGGGCGATTCCATTGATGATGAGCACCGTACTCTTATGAGTGCGGTGATTGAAAAGGTTCGGTCCGCCAAGAGCGGATTGACCGAAGCCTGCGCCAGCCTACTAGCAGGCTTTGAGGTAAGTAGCAAAAAGGTGTGAGGAAATATCACCCAATAGACAGTAGCCCCTGATACTCCGATTGGTGTTTGGGAGAAAAAGCCAAACAGAGGGTCAACTAAAAAACCACAGGAAGCTAATAGTACTTGTCTTTGTGAACAAACAGGCATTGCTGCTGACCGTTGCCGCGCGCACAGCTGAGGTTGCCGGACTCAAGCGCGAACTAGGGAAGCCGAAGAAGAGCTCGGCCTCATGAAGAAGCAACTCGAGGAGAACAAGGTAAGTGAAACCCCGTCTGTGTGTCATATAGAGGAGAAAAAAGTAATGATGCTAACAAAAAGCATCATGGTTTTTGATAGGAGCCGCGACCGAAGTGGCGGCCTTGAAGAAAGCGCTATCCGCAGCTGAAGCCAAGGCGGCTACGGAGCGCACCGAGCGCGAGAAGCAAGACGCTCGGGTGGGAGAGGTACAGCAAGAGCTCCAGGAGCTCGGCAAGAAGTTTGAGTCTTTGGAGCATGACTTCAAGACGCAAGAGTCTGTGCTTGCGAAGGCCCTCCAGAGTGCGACAGACGCCAAGGCCGAAGCCCAAAGGGCCCTCCAGGAGATCCAAGTGGCCAAGAAGATAGCGGAGGGTAAGGCATTCTTTATGCAAAGCAAGCATGTGGAGGAGTCATTTTTCTTACTTACACGAATTCGGAGCTCTCCAGGGGCCTTCGCAGATCTGCCACGCAGCATTTCGGATGCCGCGGAGTTCTATCATGCTGAAGAGGGGAGCTCAACGGAGAAGCTGTTCTGGTCCCAATACATTGGAACCGGACACCCGATGCCTCTAAGTGACCAACTGAAGCAACTGGTCGAACTCCATAATGCGGCTGAACGGGCCATGAAGGACCTCATAGTCCGGATGTGGCCTTGCGAGCCCCTACCCGACAGCTATTTTGGCCTGATAAAGCGGATGGTGAATGCCTTTCCACGGCTAGAAGTTATCAAGCAGTCCGTCTGTATTGAAGGTGCCTGACGGGCCTTTGCTCGCACGAAGGTGCATTGGGGCAGACTGGATGCTGAGAAGCTCGTGAAGGATGGACCCCCGAAGGGTAAGGAGCATCTCTACCCCAAAAAATATTATGATGGCGTTATGAAAGGCGCTCGGCTTGTGGAAAATGAATGTCCTATGAACATAATTTTTGAGTGAATGTACTCATGTCGTCCTTGTAATATGAGAACGGGTTTTTTTGTGCTATATAACACTTTGTTTTATTTAAAATATTACCGTCTCTGCGGCCGTTTATCAAAATCTGAAAGTAGGCCAGTCATCGGCTTCTGCCCCCTTGTAACTAGTACTGGGGTGTTCGTGGAAACCCAAACACTCTTTATCCAAATTCTTGGTCCTTTAAGGAGGTGTTTAGCGCATCGAACAAGGCAATCAGACTATTCGGCTTTATAACTCTCACTTGGCCATAGAAGTCTATAATTTTAAATTTCGGCGAAGCCCCTAGTATTCGGAAGGCCGAACTGGGGCGCTATACATGCCTAAATCGGGCAAGGCCGATTCCTCGCCTTAAGCGGAAAAATCTTTAAGGATTTAGTACCTCACGAACAGCGACCAGCTCTCGCCACATCATGACGGTCAGTTTTCGGCTTTCTCTACTGAGGTGCTCGCCCGGAAGAACCGGAACACAATCGCAGTAGTTCTCCTTGCGCTACCTTAGCCGATATAACGAAACATAAGGTACCAAAACAAGGGAGTCGGGCTAACCCAACTATTGACCCAAGGCATGATTCGGAGCTGATGCATATAATGCTATAAGTTCGGGGTGCCGCACTGTCGAAAGTGTTCGGACTTTTCTTGCCATGTTATGGGGCTCGATAAGAAGCCCCTGGCAAATTGAGCGTACCAAAATGTACGGATGCAATATTAAATAAATATTCAAGGGAAAATATGAAGATATTAGTAAGAAGCTGACGCTAGTATATCGTTTCCCATTGTTATTTGTATAATACGTCAAGGCGTATGTTTACAATTAATGCATTAAGCGAAGACAAATAGGGCCATTTGACAGGTCCTATCCAAGGGCAGGCTGCATGCAGGTACGTAAAACAAGTATAACGATCATTAATAGAGACCACCTGGGTACTCCCTGTGTGCAAAGCCACCTGCCTCCTTGGTGTTGCATCCCGTGATGAGTCCGGTTATCCGATCTCTCTGAAGGGGCTGCTCGAAAGTAGGGTCCTGAAAGAAAGAAAGAAAAAAATGTTGTGCGGGCCTTATGGCGGCTGAACCGCACTGCAGGCCGCATGGTCATCTCGCCTCCACTTATGCCCATGGTGTTTTAAGCGCGTATTTGTGTACGCGTGGCACGAACGCCGCCTGAATGGGGTTGGGGTGGAGGCCAGATTGCTAATCGAGCTCCTGGCGTGCCAGATAGTCCTGTTGCGGGGTGCTCCAGACTCGCTTGACGGTGTTCGGGGTTGTTGTTGCCGAATTGGCTGTTTGTCAAAGGAGGCTGCTTTGTACTTCTGCCGCGAGGGCTGCAGTGTGCTCTTCCATACGGAGGGAGCGGTCTGTGTTTCCATTGACTGTTATAACCCTGCAAGGTCCTGGCATTTTGAGCTTGAGGTATGCATAGTGTGGTACCGCATCGAATTGAGCATACACGATTCGTCCAAGTAGTGCATGATATCCACTACGGAAAGGGACGATATCAAAGATTAACTCCTCGCTTCGGAAGTTGTCCGGAGATCAGAAGACCACTTCCAGTGTTATTGAGCCCGTACAGCGGGCCTCTACCCCTGGAATTACACCCTTGAAGGTGGTTTTGGTGGGTTTGATCCGTGGCGGATCGATGCCCATTTTGCGCACTGTGTCCTGATAAAGCAGGTTCAGGCTGCTGCCACCGTCCATGAGGACTCGCGTGAGGTGGAATCTGTTGATGATTGGGTCAAGGACCAATGTGATTGAGCCGCCGTGACGGATGCTGGTTGGATGGTCCCTACGATCAAAGGTGATCGGCTAGGATGACCATGGGTTGAACTTTGGGGCGACGGGCTCCATCGCATAGACGTCCCTAAGTGCACGCTTTTGCTCCCGTCTGGGGATGTGAGTGGCATAGATCATGTTCACCATTTTCACCTGGGGGGGGGGGGATTTCTTCTGTCCCCCAGTGTTCGGACGCCGGGGCTCCTCGTCATCATCGCTATGCAGCCCCTTGTCCTTATTCTCGGCATTTATCTTGCCGGCCTATTTGAACACCCAACAATCTATGTTAGTGTGATTGGCTAGTTTATCGGGGGTGCCGTGAATCTGGCACGAGCGGTCGAGTATGTGTTCCAGACTGGACGATCCCGGATTGTTTTGAACGGCTTCTTCCGCTGACCGGATTTGGAGTTGCTGAATCCGGCATTGACTGCCGTATCCTCAGCATTGTCGCCATTGTTTCGACGTTTGTGTCTGTTGCGCCATGACTTTCCGTTACTGTCACGGATATCTTAAGTGCCAGAGTTTCTTGGTGCGGTGTTACTGCGAGCTAGCCAGCTGTCCTCACCCGTGCAAAAGCGGGTCATTAGTGTCGTGAGGGCTGCCATGGACTTCGGTTTTTCTTGGCCGAGGTGTCGAGCAAGCCACTCGCCGCAGATATTATGCTTAAAGGCCGCCAGGGCCTCGTCATCCGGACAGTCGACAATTTGGTTCTTTTTAGTTAGGAACCGAGTCTAGAATTTCCTGGCTGACTCTCCGGGCTGCTGGGTAATGTGACTTAAGTCATCAGCATCCGGTGGTCGCACGTAGGTGCCCTGGAAGTTATCGAGGAATGCGTCCTCAAGATTTTCCCAACTGCCAATGGAGTTTGCTGGCAGGCTATTCAGCCAATGTCTGGCTGGCCCTTTAAGCTTGAGTGGGAGATACTTGATGGCGTGTAGGTCATCACCGCGGGCCATTTGAATGTGGAGAAATAAAATCTTCGATCCACACCGCGAGGTCTATTGTGCCATCGTATGACTCGATGTTGACGGGTTTAAACCCTTCTGGGAATCCATGTTCCATTACTTCATCAATGAAGTAGAGGGGGTGTGCGGCGCCTTTGTGCCGGGCTATGTCGTGGCGCAGTCCGATTAGGTCTGGTCGGTTGTGTTCGGCCCGGCCGGATTTATCAGTATTATATCCGGCATAACGATCAGTGGCGCGGCCCCGTGATCCGTAGATCGATCTTGGTTGTCCTGCGTTGTTTTCCAATATGTCTCGCAGGTCTTGCATATTGCCCCGGGCTGTAGTGAACCGACATGGGGGTGCGGGATGGTATCCGGCCTTATATGTTGTTTTGTCCCGGCCACGGGGTGGCCGGTCAGCCACATCTTTTGCTGGAAGTTCAGACTCGTCGGCCTCTTCTTCTAGCGATTTTTGCTTTGGGTATCCCCTGATGGGGGGCTCGAGTCCGTATTCCTCGGCCGCCAGGACTTCAGTCCATCTGTCTACGAGCAGATCCTGATCAACTTGGAGCTGCTGCTGCTTCTTTTTCAGGCTTCTTGTAGTGGCTATAAGCCGGCGCTTGAAGCACTCCTGCTCTATGGGATCCTCTGGTACACCGAATTCGTCATCACCGAGGCTCACCTCGTCTTCGGAGGGAGGCATATAGTAATCGTCCTCCATGTATCCATCCGTCGCCTATTCGTCTGGGCTGGCCTGCCCGTGGTCCTGTTCGGCTTGCTCGAAAGTGGGTTGATCAGGATCATATTCCTCTTTAGCACCATCTGGATTTTCTTCTCCAGTGCCGGTGTTGCTGTGGCGGGGCTTGGAGCGGCGCCGGTGACGTCCATGCTTTGATTTCTTCCCTGAGGCGTTATCTCATGTTGCCTCATCGCCATTGTTTTCTTTGGGAGTATCCACCATATATATATATCATATGAAGAGGTGGCAGTCCAGCGCCCTATCGGCGGTGGTTCCTGTTCTGCTCCCGCATCGTCGTCTATACCGTCGATGTATTCAGAATCAAAGTTAAGCACGTCGGTCAAGTCATCGACCGTGGCTATTAAGTGGGTGGTGGGTGGGTAACGGATTTCTTCGTCGCCAGCTTCCCACTCAAGCCAAACATGGTTTGGCCAGGAATCTCCTGATAGAGAGAGAGACCTTAATAAATCTAGCACGTCCCCGAAGGGTGAGTGTTGAAAGATATCCACGGCGGTGAACTCCATAACCGGAGCCCAATTAGATTTAATGGGCACGGGTGTGCGCGGTCCGGAACACACGGCCGGAGATAAGTCCGGGGGTCCGGAGACACAGATCTCCTTGGGAGCGGAGTCTGTGTTCGGCTCCAACACCGATGAGTACGCGGCCTCCGGGGCGGGGTCCACCCACCCGTCCTCGGGAGGCACGACCTGCTCTGGATCGAAGTCCGGAGCCATAGCAGGTGCGATGTTCCAAACACTGTCTGACGACAGATCTAGATCGTGCACGTCGTGATCGTTCGGTGCTCCTGACATGGGCCCGAATCCATCGAAGATCAAGTCTCCGTGGATGTCGGCAGTGTAGTTTAGGTTTCCAAACCTAACCTGATGGCCAGGGGCGTAGCTGTCGATCTGCTCCAGATGGCCATGCGAGTTGGCCCGCAGTGCGAAGCCGCCAAACACGAAGATATGTCCGGGGAGGAAAGTCTCACCCTGGATGGAGTTGTTGAAGGTTGGAGAAGCCATCGAGCCTTACAGTGACGACACAGAGGAACTCTCAATGAAAGCACCAATGTCGGTGTCAAAACCGGCGGATCTCGGGTAGGGGGTCCCGAACTGTGCGTCTAAGGCTAATGGTAACAGGAGGCTGGGGACACGATGTTTACCCAGGTTCAGGCCCTCTCGATGGAGGTAATACTCTACTTCCTGCTTGATTGATCTTGATGATTTGGGTATTACAAGAGTTGATCTACCACGAGATCAGTGAGGCTAAACCCTAGAAGCTAGCCTATGGTATGATTGTTGTTATGTCCTACGGACTAAACCCTCCGGTTTATATAGACACCGGAGGGGGCTAGGGTTACACAGAGTCGGTTTAAAGAGAAGGAGATCTACATCCGAATCGCCAAGCTTGCCTTCCACACCAAGGAGAGTCCCATCTGGACACAGGACGAAGTCTTCAATCTTGTGTCTTCATAGTCCAACAGTCTGGTCAAAGCATATAGTCCGGCTGTCCGGATACCCCCTTATCCAGGACTCCCTCAGCTGGGGCCGGATGTCCGGCTGCTGTAGCAGCTGGCTCTTCTTCCTTCTCCTTCCTTCGCTCCCGCGCACACTTGACCTTGGTCCTTGGGCTCTCCAAGGTCTCCTCGGGTGTACCTGAGTATGCACAAGGTCCGCGCTTGAGGTAGCATCCATCTCTTACATGCAGAAAGGGAAGATTCGGAAAGGAGCGAGTTCACCTTAGGTCGAATGGCGTATGCTCTAGGTCTCAATATGTGGGCACTTGGGGCTTGGAGAGTAGTCGTAGTGTACATGGGGATGATCGTAGGATGCTCCGCATCATCTCCCCTCCCTTGGGAAAGATCTGATCTCGGATCGAAAACCTCATCACCATGGAAACGGTTGTCGTTGACAGACTTGTAGTTGGACGGAGTTAAAGACATTGCACAAGCCAAGTACTCCAAGATGTATCCGAAGTGGTATACATGCAAAAAGAGCAAACACAAGAGACACTCGGAAATACAATGGTTAGCACACGCAAGGTGTCCATCAAGTAAGTATGAGTCCGGTCGGCAAGATTGTTCGTGATAAAGCGCATGAAGCTTATCAAGATGGTATAGAATGATATGCAATGCGTTCATGGAAGGAAAAACATTCATTGTGCAGACAAATGTGTTGTGAATATGAGAAATGCAACCACAATGCAAAAATGATGTCATAGTGAGACGGTTTATCAATAGCATGAACATGGTAATTGGTTCTTAATGTGGGTATGTGATCATGCAATTGATGGTGGGCAATGTGATCATTATGTATGAATATGCCATCAAGGAAGATTACAACAAATTTGCGAAGAAAATGCACAAGCTCATATATCATGGATGACATGGAAATAGATGCAACAAGGCAAGCATAATGTGAGTCAATGCATAGGGTGCAAACTTGCGGTGAGTATGATATGTCCATCGAGCATGACATGTGGGAGCACAATCAACAAATATGGAGGTGTGAGTGCAATGTGCCAAAGGAGTGTTGATGTACCAATGCTCGATGTCATGGCATGAGTGGAAGTCCGAAGGTGCATCCAATAATTCCGAGCGCTCCTCAACATGAAGGTACATATAGCCAATCGCCAATGTCGCTCCTCCATTTGCGAGATGTATCATGTAGATAACAAGAAGGAAACAACAATGAAAGAATGACCCGTCCAAGGTGTGTACTTTAGGATGGCTCAAAGGGAAGGAGTTCACCGTTATGAGGATGTCAAAAATGATAGTGTCGCACATCGTGTATGCCTTCACATGATCAAGTTGTCTCGTGATGTTACCACCTTGTGAATCCTTCAAAAAGAAAAAACATGACAAACACTCGAAAAAACAAATGAGGTTAGAGGAAGTGCAAAACCTATCATTCATGTGGTAAAATACCCAACAAGTGTATGCATCATGCTCATCATAAGAAAGGACAAGTGAACATTTCATAGTATGGAGGCATATGATGCAAGAACAACCAAATACAAGAGGCTCAAGTAAACAAGCATGCTTCACAAGTAATATGTCCAAGTCTCCAAGATCAATAGGCATAAACGCAACTATTGGAGGCAAGTGACAATGAGCAAGATATATCATGTGAGAGGCATGAGCATATATGTCATCAACCCAAGAAAGCGAATAAGATGGAACATGGGTGATGCAACATACCAAGCAATCATAGAGATCAAGTCAAGCAAGCTAGTAGTGCGAAGATGCAACATACTAGAGGGGATCATGGCAAGCATGTCATGTGTGCAAATAGTGGGCATGAATAATGCATATGACATATCACAAGCATGAAAGCATGATATGAGAAAAATATCATCAATGTATTGGCAAGAGGCCATGTGTAAATAGCAATGGGATAACATGACTCTCCCAACACAACAAGCATCAATAGCATGAAGCACATGGTAAACATGGCAATAGCAACAAGGATCTCCACCAAGCATGCAAATACACATAGGAGTAGCATAATGGTGAATCATGGGTAGATGCAAGCAAGGGTCACAATTGCATGGAAGAATCATGTAAAGAGGCGTAGCATGCAAAGTGAACACGATAGTATGGGCATAAGGTGACAAGTGGTAAATAGGCCATAACCGTGTGAGAGCCAAGTATAAGAGATGCGCGTAGTCCTTGCATGAAGGGAACGGTGGTAAGGATAATCCACGGGATCCCAAGTCATCGCTGCTCTCAAGAGCTTGTTTCGTCAACTCATGGGATTGTGAGGTTGACGAGTGTTCATAAGTACCCACGCAAAACAAAGACAAAGGAAAAATTGCGTGTGCATGGTATATGTTGTAGCGACACGACCTGAATGGATCAAGTCTCTATGCTTAAGTGGCATCCCTGGATCGGTATGCTGGCACACACAGTACTCGAGGATTTATAACAGAGGTAAATCACATGTATAAAATAACGTAAATACTATTACCTCAATCCATATAGCGGAAGTAACAAGGTTGTGGATTCCCATAAGCACCAACGACAAAGTTGAGTGTAGAAATCGTAACCCTAATGTTTCACTTACTCGTCGTAAGAAATCCTGCAACATGAGACGTTGCAGCCATGTAGGTCAGTACATTGAATGTACTAGCAAATTCACACCATAGAGCAATGATGAATAATAACTATCACTACATGCATATTTGGCTGGTGGAAAGCTCTACGGTTACAGTTTTGCATAAAGCCAATTTTTCCCTACTGCAAAGGAATAAATTTATTTAACCATCATGATGGTTGTTAAACATTGAGAATGGTTGACAGCATTCTCAATCCCAATTAAGCATCAACATTAAAACCCAACAATATTAATTAAAATAACATGATGAGATTCACATGATAATCCAAGTACTAGATACTCAAGATGTCCATAACCGGGGACACGACTAATCATGATTAGTTTGTACACTCTGCAGAGGTTTGCGCACTTTTCCCCACAAGACTCGATTTCCTCCGTTGGTTTTCTCGCACTACATGGTGTTTGAGAAACGGATGACCGAAACATAGTCTTTCAGAAGTGTTTACACCTTATGATGGGTAGACCGTTACACCTACTTTCCCCTACATCTGTTAGTCTACCACTGTAAGAGTTCACCCGACTTAATCAACTATGCTAGAGCCCATAGTAGCTTGTGGATGCACACGGAAGTTTCTAGCATGAATAATCTCATGATCCCTTTGAACCTGGGTGGCGGTCCATAAAAAAACAGGCAATCGCTGGAATACCCAGGTGCCTCAATCCACCCAGATGTGTATTAAAGTAGCCACCTTAAGTTGAACCATTAAGTAACAATCTCACATCTGTCATGGAATACACTCAAACCCAATCCACGTCTACGAGCATAGCATGGCAATATAAGCATATCGTAATAGTAACTCCCAAGGTTTGAATGCAGGGCAATAGGTTCCTACCTCATTGACTACTTCCCAATACCTACATGTTATCAATCCTACTCATGCAATGTTTGAGGGTTGAAACTAATGCATAAAAACTGGGTATGAAAGGGATATGATCAAAGTGTGAACTTTCCTGTACTGATGATGAAGATGATTCGCACTCAACTCTTAATAGTTCTATTCATCTCACTCTGTTCATTCTATCGTAAGCAAGCAATAGTAACCACACATAAGAAACCACTCAAAAGATCAGAGAGAACGAAGAAAACAATTCGGAAAACTTCGAAACCAAGCAAATAACTCATGAAACAGTATAAAATTTCTAATAGTACCAAAATTGAGTGAATTTGGCCTTATCAGAAAGTTTAGTTCAAGAGTTTCAATTTGCAAAAAGAATCAACTAAAACGGAGTTACGAAACTCAAGTTACGATCAAACGAAGTTCAAATACTAAACTATTTTAAATTCAAATTTTAAACTTTCAAAAACATGTTTAGGTTGTTTTACTAGATAGAGGGGATCATAACGAAGAAGTGAGCATTGGTTTCGTCTAATTCTGACTAACGAGCAAAAAGTAGTGATCGTTTTAAGACTAGGGACTAATCTGTAAATAAAACATCTACAAAGAAGTCCCTGACTAAAACTAACAGAAAAAGAAAAGTCTAAAAAGCGAACATTCGTTTTCTATAACTAACCAGCGTACGTTCTCTAAATAAAAACGAAGAAGAAAAAAACAGAAAAATCTGGATCATTGGATCCAGATCCAACGGCGAGGGGAGGGCGGTGGTTACCGCGGCGGCGGGTCATCGGCGACGAGGAAAAGGATGGCGGCGGCGACTCGGATCCGTTCGGGGCGGTGGCTCCGGGCGTCGGGGGAGGCAACGAAGAGGTCGGGGAGGGGCGGCGTGGAGCGGCGGTTGCGATGGTGGCGTAGGCGGTGGCTGTGGTGCAGGGCAGCGACGGCGGCGGCGGTTGACAATGGCGGCGGCGGCGGCGGGCTCCGGCGAGATGCAGGAGGGGGCGGGGGCGCGATTAGAGAGGGAAACGGCCCCCAGGACGGCGGCTTTATAGTAGGGAGGTTGCGACGGCCTTGGGGAAGGGGGCACGGAGGCTGGGGCGGACACGGCACCGGCGATGCCGTGGCGGCGGCGGACTCCCGAGCGGACTCCCGCTCGGGGACGGTGGCGACGGGCGACGTGGGCTGGGCCATGGCCTGGCTGAGTGCTGGGCCGGCCCAGTCGGGGAGACAAAGTTTTTTTTTTAAAAAAACAATTTTTCAGAGAACTAAAATAATAAAAACAAAATAACTAAAAATGTCATATAGTCATATAATATATCAAAAATTTCAGAAAAAGATTTCCTACAACCTGAACATTATTCTAGCTTCAAGTAAAATACACAAAAATTCAAATAAAACAAAGAGTGCTACTGGTGCAATAAAATCCAATCAAAATCATTTTAAAAAAATACCAAAATAATTTCAAATTAATTTCTCCAATTTTTGTGTAGGGAATCATTTTACCCAAATTTCCATTTATTTTATTTTTGGAGAAAAATAATTTGAATAAAACCCAAATAAGGCCAAATTGAAAAATAATTTTCAAAGGGACTTTAAATTGGATTTTCTTAGAAACTCCCAACTCATATTTCATATGTTTTGAAGAAATCATTTTATCTTCTCTCATGAAAATCATTGAGTTGCTTAAAGTTTCTGAATTGAAATAATTCCAAATGAAAGTCAAATCTTTTCAGAACCCTTTTCATTTATTTAAATGGAAGAAGTCACGTCATCTTCTCTCTAGAGTTTTGTGTTTGAAAAGAATTTGAATCCATGGAGATCAGAAGGCAAAGGTGAAAATTTGGGAAAGTCCTTTTATTCCCTCTCATTTAACTTTCAAAAGATTCCAATTTCACTCAATCAATCACACAACAATCAAACAAACAATCAATCTATCTATTTATTATAACATTCCAAATTTTAGAATTTTGGGATGTTACAAACCTACCACCCTTAAAATGAATCTCGTCGTCGAGATTCGGAGAGGCTAGAAAGAAATAGGTTAGGTTCGAGGGTCTTCTCAAAATCCATTGATCGTCACTCGGGATCTGGGGTGTTACCACCCTTAGAAACATTGTTACGGTTCCATCAAAACTCATATACTCCATCCTTATTGTTGACAGTGTCAGTCTTCTCAGATTCTCGAGAAAAATTCCTTCTCTGGGATCTTCGGGTAGTGGCATAACCTTTTCCTCAATTCTTTTGTCCTTTCGTCTTGGTACATTTCTTCTAGGACTGGGTATTCATAGCTGACAGGTCTGGTGCCAATACTAAACAACTATCGATATCTCATGGTGGTCAACAATTTATGGTTGCTCCTACAGGAAATGGGTATGGGTTGAACCTCACCGTATATCCTATGATTGGCAACAACTGCCTTGTACAAGGAAAAGTACTTATACCATTCTAAGGTTTAAACAAGGTTTTGATCGTCGTCTCTCTACAATGGGCAAGTCACTCAGATTTACCATCCCACATAGCAAGGCGAATAATAAGAGTAAGTCGGTATGGTGATCAATCTATCCCGCACCCAAATCATTACCTTGTATACGGTTTAGCGAATCTCGCATTCTAACACTCAGTCATCCTCTCAAGCATTGCAGAATTTCTCTTGTTGATGAACCAAGTTCGGATAAATCCATGGATCCTGCAAGCGAAACAAACATCTATCGTTCCTTCACAACTCTCAGGTTTTGCGTAACTCCTATAAAATCGTTTGTTAATAAAGGCATATCTTCTTGCAGGGTTTTTCCTTCAACAAGAGTGTGCTTGCTTCTTGGCAGGTCCTAGGGCCTGTGGGTTATGGACCATCTCATCACTTGTAAACCTTGAACTCATCATCGGGGCAACTGATCATTATTCCAACATCCAACTTCCTAGCATTCTTAAATCCATCCAATTGTACTGTCTCCCTTCCTTCTATTGGTACCAAACTAAGAATGATTACTCAGACTCATCAGAGGGTCACCATTGCTCCATATTATCAACATCATACTTCCTTTATATCCAAATATCACTTCATCCCTTCTTACTCTTAGGATATCCCACATATCGCGACAAAACTCGTACTTATCTTGTCCGAAGTCCTCTTCGTGGAATATCATTTTCTTTACCAGGGGTCAAGGGTTCTCACAGTTACTACCACCCTTGAAATGCTCCAACTCATCCATAGACCATATTTATCATATCCTCGAAATTGGTCAAATCTTCCTTCATAGAGTCACTGTTCATAAAATCCAAATCTTTACCAATGATGCTAACTTTATTGATTATCAAATTATTACAACCTCCTGCATTTCCATTACATGCCTCAACTCAACATCTCAATACAGAAGAGATGCTCTCACTACTACTACTACATTTCTTTTATCGCAAACTCAACTATTTCACACAAGCCTCCTTCTCTTTGGGACAATCCCTGGCAAAGTGCCCTACTTCATTACAGCAGAAACATATTACTTCTAACAAGTCTCGAGGTTTCCTTGTGATTACATAGCCTCCTTGGGTCCTAGGCTTCCTTTTGGGCAACTATTTAAGTAGTGCCCTGATTCCTTGCATCTGAAACAGGTGATATGGCTCAAGTCCTTCCTGGATTCCAATCTATTTCTCTTCCTGGACTTTTCCGTTCCAATCAGGGCTTCTATTTCCTGTTTGTCATACTCTACTTCCTCTGTCGGGAATTCTACTAGATCTCCATTCAGACAATCCTGGGAGATGTGTCATTCTTGTCCACATGAATAGCAAGACTTGGTGCAGGGTTTAATTTGGTATTCTCCACGTGTGTCCTCCACCTCTTCCTTCATCACAGGTTCTCCTAAAATTTCCATGAGGGCTCATTTCATTGCTTCTTCTTCTGCTGGATGGTTCTTTGTACCATGAGGTAAATGTGACACTGAGCAGGGTAGTGGCTAGTTCCTTCACACAAGAAACAATTAATCTGCCTAGTTGGGCATTCTTCAGCTGGATGACTTCCTTCACAATTTGGGTATTCATCCTTGTGTTCTTTATGGTTGTGTCCTATTTCTCCACAGAGCTTGCATGCACAAAGTTTCTTCATATCCTTTCCATAAGGCTTCAATTTCTAGGACACAAACCAAGACTTTAGCAAAGTCAACTTAAATTCCTTCCAAGTGATTACTCCTTGCCATCCATTGATGTTTTGGTACATCCTCCACCAAGTAGCAGCACCTCTTTCAAAGCATGGAAGAGCATGCTGGGCCATATCCTTTCCGACTATAGGGTTATTCTCCATATGATCTTCCATGTTCTGAATCCATCGGTCCGTCTCCAATTGACTCATCGGTCCAGAAAATACAAGCTCATCTCCATTCATCCTCTATTGGGTCCAGGGGTTTTGCGGTGAGATAAGAGAGATAGAGAGGGATGCACACAATGCAAACAATAGTTTTGAAAGGACTGATTTTATTTGTGGCTGTCGGAAAAACATCAAACAAATGACAGCTCACAAACGTCAGATCTAACGTAGGTATAAAATAGGGGTTTTGGTCTTCTAAAGTTCAATAAATATTCAAGGTCGCCAAACTCTTCAAGTCTTGTTCATGTCTCCGATTGGCTTCTTCCGATCGTACTTGTCCTTCTCAAGTTTGTTTGCCAGATCAACTCTGTTGACACGAAGTTTCTCCTGATGTCCTTTAATATTCTAGAGATGCGTTCCAAACTTCTGGATTTCAACATCCTTGGCATGAGACATGGTTCTACTGTCTTTAGTTCCTGACAAATCTCCGGTATCTTGAGGTTTTGCTCCTCCAGCTTGGCTACTTTCAGCTTCTGGGTCCTTAGTTCTTCATGAACTACTTCCTTGTCAAATACGGCTTCCTGCAGATCCACCCTAAACTTCTTGATGTAATACTCTAGATCCTGGTGATTCACGAGTTAAGGTTAAAATTGCATCCTTTGCTGACAGATGCTCCTTTAGCCTTCTACCATCCAATCCTTCTAAAGAATGCATGCTTAACTCAGCATGGTGACAATAGCATAGGCGAACGATAACATCATGAATATCCATGTTTCTGCTCTTGTCATTTCCATGAGCTATCATTCCATAGTTGATATCTCCTGCCTTAGGGTTTTCTTGACAAAACTTTGAGTTCTAATGCTCCATGTTCCGGTCTTTCTCCGACACCTTGATCTTGGGTATTGACAGCTCTAATACTCTCACAAGTTCCATAAGCGGTGCCTTCCTAGGTCATACAAATTTGGAAAATTCTACAGGGCCTTCAAATTCTCCTAGTCTTCGGAGTCTTCACCGTTGTAGTTTCTGTCATTGTAATGCATGGTAAAAATCCTCTTATTCCAAAGTAGTCTTAGTTGTCCGATATATTGTACTTCTTGGAGTGGTCTTATCAGCCAAATCTTCATGTGGTCAAAAGGGGAAAGGGTATAGTCTCTCTAAAAAAGGAATATTTGATAAATCTCAGAAAAGAAGAGAGGTAAAAGATCTTTTTGAGAATTGAAGCAGTAGAGAAAATCTTTCCTATGGGCTTGTCAATCTGTAGGGTCACGTCCTACAGTCAACATGTGCTCTGATACCATCTTGTAGCGACCCGACCCGAATGGATCAAGTCTCTGTGCTTAAGTGTCATCCCTGGATCGGTATGCTGACACACACAGTACTCGAGGATTTATAACAGAGGTAAATCACATGTATAAAATAACGTAAATACTATTACCTCAATCCATATAGCGGAAGTAACAAGGTTGTGGATTCCCATAAACACCAACGGCAAAGTTGAGTGTAGAAATCGTAACCCTAACATTTCACTTACTCGTCGTAAGAAATCCTGCAACATGAGACGTTGCAGCCATGTAGGTCAGTACATTGAATGTACTGGCAAATTCACACCATAGAGCAATGATGAATAATAACTATCACTACATGCATATTTGGCTGGTGGAAAGCTCTAGGTTACAGTTTTGCATAAAGCCAATTTTTCCCTACTGCAAAGGAATAAATTTATTTAACTAGCATGATGGTTGTTAAACATTGAGAATGGTTGACAGCATTCTCAATCCCAATTAAGCATCAACATTAAAACCCAACAATATTAATTAAAGTAACATGATGAGATTCACATGATAATCCAAGTACTAGATACTCAAGCTGTCCATAACCGGGGACACGGCTAATCATGATTAGTTTGTACACTCTGCAGAGGTTTGCGCACTTTTCCCCACAAGACTCGATCTCCTCCGTTGGTTTTATCGCACTACATGGTGTTTGAGAAACGAATGACAGAAACATAGTCTTTCAGAAGCGTTTACACCTTACGATGGGTAGACCGTTACACCTACTTTCCCCTACATCTGCTAGTCTACCATTGTAAGAGTTCACCCGACTTAATCAACTATGCTAGAGCCCATAGTATCTTGTGGCTGCACACGGAAGTTTCTAGCATGAATAATCTCATGATCCCTTTGAGCCTGGGTGGCAGTCCATAAAAAAACAGGCAATCGTTGGAATACCCAGGTGCCTCAATCCACCCAGATGTGTATTAATGTAGCCACCTTAAGTTGAACCATTAAGTAAGATTCTCACATATGTCATGGAATACACTCAAACCCAATCCACGTCTACGAGCATAGCATGGCAATATAAGCATATCGTAATAGTAACTCCCAAGGTTTGAATGCAGGGCAATAGGTTCCTACCTCATCGACTACTTCCCAATACCTACATGTTATCAATCCTACTCATGCAATGTTTGAGGGTTGAAACTAATGCATAAAAACTGGGTATGAAAGGGATATGATCAAAGTGTGAACTTGCCTGTACTAATGATGAAGATGATTCGCACTCAACTCCTAATAGTTCTATTTGTCTCACTCTGTTCATTCTATCGTAAGCAAGCAATAGTAACCACACATAAGAAATCACTCAAAAGATCAGAGAGAACGAAGAAAACAATTCGGAAAACTTCGAAACCAAGCAAATAACTCATGCAACAGTATAAAATTTCTAATAGTACCAAAATTGAGTGAATTTGGCCTTATCATAAAGTTTAGTTCAAGAGTTTCAATTTGCAAAAAGAATCAACTAAAACGGAGTTACGAAACTCAAGTTACGATCAAACGAAGTTCAAATACTAAACTGTTTTAAATTCAAATTTTAAACTTTCAAAAACATGTTTAGGTTGTTTTACTAGATAGAGGGGATCATAACAAAGAAGTGAGTGTTGGTTTCGTCTAATTCTGACTAACGAGCAAAAAGTAGTGATCGTTTTAAGACTAGGGACTAATCTGTAAATAAAACATCTACAAAGAAGTCCCTGACTAAAACTAACAGAAAAAGAAAAGTCTAAATAGCGAACGTTTCTTTTCTATTACTAACCAGCGAACGTTCTCTAAATAAAAACGAAGAAGAAGAAAAAACAGAAAAATCTGTATCATTGGATCCAGATCCAACGGCGAGGGGAGGGCGGCGGTTACCGCGGCGGCGGGTCGTAGGCGGCGAGGAAAAGGACGGCGGCGGCGACTCGGATCCGGTCGGGGCGGTGGCTCCGGGCGTCGGGGGAGGCAACGAAGAGGTCGGGGAGGGGCGGCGTGGAGCGGTGGTTGCGATGGTGGCGTAGGCAGTGGCTGTGGTGCAGGGCAGCGGTGGTGGCGGCGGTTGACAACGGCAGCGGCGGCTGCGGGCTCCGGCAAGATGCGGGAGGGGGCAGCATCGCGATTAGAGAGGGAAACGGGCCCCGGGATGGCGGCTTTATAGTAGGGAGGGTGCGACGGCCTTGGGGAAGGGGGCATAGAGGCCGGGGCGGACACGGCATCGGCGATGCCGTGGCGGTGGCGGACTCCCAAGCGGAGTCCCGCTCGGAGACGGTGGCAACGGGCGACGTGGGCTGGGCCATGGCCTGGCTGAGTGCTGGGCCGGCCCAGTCGGGGAGACGAAGTTTTCTTAAAAAAACAATTTTTTAGAGAACTAAAATAATAAAAACAAAATAACTAAAAATATTATATAGGCATATAATATTTCATAATTTCCAGAAAAAGATTTCCTACAACCTAAACATTATTCTAGCTTAAAATACACAAAAATTCAAATAAAGCAAAGAGTGCTACTGGTGCAATAAAATCCAATCAAAATCATTTTAAAAAATACCAAAATTATTTCAAATTAATTTCTCTCCAATTTTCTACTGTAGGGAATCATTTTACCCTAATTTCCATATATTTTATTTTTGGAGAAAAATAATTTGAATAAAACCCAAATTAGCCCAAATTAAAAAATAATTTTCAAAGGGACTTTAAAATGGATTTTCTTAGAAACTCCCAACTCATATTTCATATGTTTTGAAGAAATCATTTTATCTTCTCTCATGAAAATCATTGAGTTGCTTAAAGTTTCTGAATTGAAATAATTCCTAATGAAAGTCAAATATTTTCAAAAGCCTTTTCATTTATTTAAATGGAAGAAGTCATGTCATCTTCTCTCTAGAGTTTTGTGTTTGAAAAGAATTTGAATCCATGGAGATCAGAAGGCAAAGGTGAAAGTTTGGGAAAGTCCTTTTATTCCCTCTCATTTAACTTTCAAAAGATTCCAATTTCACTCAATCAATCACAAAACAATCAAACAAACAATCTATTTATTATAACATTCCAAAATTTAGAATTTTTGGATGTTACATATGTACACATCATCCATCATGATGTGCACGTGCTTGTGTTGGTTAGCACAAAATATCCAATGCTCAAATAAATGAGATGTGTGATATAGAAACATGTCATCAATCATGAGAGGTTTGTTATTATGTATGGCATAATGGAGACTCAAAGGATGTAATGCATCATGAGATATATGTACATCATTGTTATTCATGGAATGCATATGGTGCACACAATCATGGGAATCATGCAAAGTATGAAATGCATCAAGATCTCCTAGTATGTATGAGGAAACTATGGGGGTCTCCTCATGAGCATTAGTGGAAATATCACATGGAGGATATTGACAACATCCAAAACAAAGCATATTTGGTTCTATGTGATCATGACATGACATAGTAGATGAATTGCGTAAATCATGCAAAGGAAGCATGGCAATATCATCACATGAAAAACAAAAGCCAATGACCATCATCTCGTCATTTATGCCATAAGTGCAAATATGATTTATTTTAACAGGGCATGCATAGTTACTATGTTGAGATTGAAATGACGCAATATGGGAGATCTCACTCATAGCATATGAAAAGTTTAAAGGAGTATCAAACATGATGTGACCAAAAGAATTTTCACATGATATCCTATGGAGCATAGCACCACAACTAGGCAACTCAACATGCTCATCATCATATTCATCATAAATAGGTAAGTCATTGTCCGTGTCAAAACCGGCGGATCTCGGGTAGGGGGTCCTGAACTGTGCGTCTAAGGCTAATGGTAACAGGAGGCTGGGGACACGATGTTTGCCCAGGTTCAGGCCCTCTTGATGGAGGTAATACCCTACTTCCTGCTTGATTGATCTTGATGATATGAGTATTACAAGAGTTGATCTACCACGAGACCAGACAGGCTAAACCCTAGAAGCTAGCCTATGGTATGATTGTTGTTCTATCCTACGGACTAAACCCTCCGGTTTATATAGACATCGGAGGGGCCTAGGGTTACACAAAGTCGGTTTACAGAGGAGGAGATCTACATCCGAATCGCCAAGCTTGCCTTCCACGCCAAGGAGAGTCCCATCCGGACATGGGACGAAGTCTTCTATCTTGTATCTTCATAGTCCAACAATCCGGCCAAAGTATATAGTCCGACCGTCCGAATACCCCCTTATCCAGGACTCCCTCAGTAGCCCCTGAACTAGGCTTCAATGACGATGAGTCCGGTGCGTAGATTATATTCGGCATTGCGAGGTGGGTTCCACATCCGAATTCTCCAAAATTAATTCCGAACACAAGGACCGTGTCTGGCTCTGTAAGATAAATTCCATATACCACCGTAGAGAGAATAATAATCCATGAATCAAATCAGCTGACAATTCTTCGAAAAGTGACATCACGCCACGGTCTGGTTTTTATTCCAGCCGTTTTTACAACTTGCTACCGCACACACCACGAGGCAGTTTCCTTGGCACGTCATGTCACGACAGAGATCGTGTCCCCCTTACTATTGGATTCTCATCAATACGGGTATGGGTAATCCAACCGTGCCTGTTGGCATGACCCCTTGTTTTTAGGCAAGTCCCAAACGACCACGTTCGGGGATGCTTGATATTCTTCCCCCTTTATAAAGGAGCCGAGGCCTATCCCTCTATCTCCACGCTTGCACATCTCGCACCATGAGTTCCAACACCCAAAGCTCGAGCTTAAGCATCCCGGATCTTCGATCATGTCCGGATCTGAACATCAAGGCTGATGGATGGCTTCCTCTGTCATAGAGGAGGATATTGCAAAGCTCAGGGAGGCTGGGTATTTGACCGCCGGTGTCAAGCATAGGCTTCCTGCTCCCGAACAGGTTATCCCTGCTCCCGAGACCAACGAGAGCGTCGTATTTGTCTCCCACTTCCTCCGGGGCTTAGGTCTTACTCTTGATCCCTTCGTGAGGGGTCTAATGTTCTACTACGGGCTAGATTTACACGATCTAGCTCCGGATTCCATCCTCCACACCTCGTCATTTATCATTGTGTGTGAAGCCTTCCTCCACATCACCCCCACTTCGGCTTATGGCTCAAGACTTTCAATGTGAAGCCGAAGATGATTGAGGGGCGACACGCAGAGTGCGGAGGCGCCATAATAAGTAGGAACGTCGATGCCCCGTGGCCCGAAGGCTCCTTCTCAGAGGTATCTGATTTATGGCAACGGAGGTGGTTCTATGTCACAGCTCCTCGAGGCTCAAAGTGGGCGGCCGCGCCCGCCTTCCGCTCGGGCCCTCCACCTCAACTGGCATCGTGGGCCAACGTGGGACTAAACTGGGGGCCTGTGAACGATGTACCAATGCTACAAAGCCGCATTTGGGAGCTCCTCGAGAGGGAAAGTAGTCTTGTCAAAATAATCCAGGTAATGCTAGTTCAGCGGATCCTGCCGTGCAAACGTCGGCCTCTCCGGATGTGGGAATTCAATCCAGAATGTCCGCAAACCATTCAACATTTCTTCTGCATGATGCCCGAAGGGATGTATAAGTTGTTCTTTGGACCACGAATAAAGTGTCCGGACACCACCGAGGATGCGGGCCTGAGCTGCAATCGCCTCGATACCCAAGTAAGTAACCCTATAACTGAACACCTTGCTTATATTTGTCATAGCATTGTTCTGAACATTGTCCACCACCAGGATTGGCTTAGTAAGGCGGAGAGGATCAGGTGTCCGGCCCCGCTTCCCGAAGGCTCGCCTGGCCCGGCAATGGCCAGGATTCTTGAGCGGACACTAAGTCAGGTGCCACCAGAGAAAGCTGAAGGGAAGAGTGGGGAGGCCAAGAGTGGGGAGGCCAAGAGTGGGCCTCACACCTTGCGCATCCGAACCGGGGGAATTAACGTCTCCACGGAGCCGGAGAATTGGGCAGGCGAATCTGAGGTTTCCTCCCCCTGCGGGAAGAAGAGGGCCGCCTCCGAAGATTTGGAGACGGGGGCGCCTAAACAAGGGAAGAGAAGTTCCCCAAAGGGCACTTCCCCGAAGGGCGTCCTCACCGCACAGTGCCCGCAAACGGGCTAGTCCTCCACCGAGCTGTGAGTTTAGTTAAACAAGGAACTTATCGCTTTTTCCTCTGAGAGTAATAACCGGGATCTGTTTTTTGTAGTCCGGTCAGCAGTTCATGTCAATAGGGCTCGTCCTCGGGGGATCTTCTTTCGAAGATGATGGAGAGTGAACCCCACCTGCCTCTCCGTCCTGTGAAGCTAGCGGCCCTGAGGTATCGTCACGAAGGAGTCCAGATCGAATGGGACCGGAAGCTAACATTTCGGCCACCCCAAGCCCGGCACGTTCGGCTCCCGTGGCGGACAATGAAAAGGGTCCGAGACAGTGCGGTGTCCGGCCGAACACACTGACGGGCCTCCTGGAGTTAGCTGCTCTCTTGGAGGATCATCGTAAACTAATGGGTATGGTGTTGGAGAAAATCTCCTCCGCCACAAGCGGTTTAAACGAAGCTTTCAGGAGCCTGCTCAAAGGCTTTGAGGTAAGCCACAAAAATACGCAGCTTTTAGTTGTACATCACGCGATACATGTGCCCTGTATAGATAGTAGCCCCTGAGACCGTGGATGCCAGCCGATGGCTGCAAACGGAGGATCATACTCCCACATAATGATCGCACTTGTGTTGATGTGCAGGTTGCTAAGGGTTCGACAATAGACTAGGCCGCTGAATGCGCCGAATTGAGGCGGCAGATTGACATGGCGGATGCCGACGTCACGCTTGTTAACAAGCGATTCGAGGAGTCGCAGAGTATGCTTTCCTATATCCACATCTATTTTGGGAAATTGCAAGAAGGTTGTAATATTAATGTGATGTGATGTAGTTGCAGATGGAGTTGCTGCCGTTGAGGCCCTGAGGGCGGAGCTTGCCCTTGCCAAGGAACAAGCCCGGGTTAGCAATGCGGCTGCTCTAAAGGCAGCCGAAGAATTGAAAGCCGAACATGCCGCTCATCTCCGGAGCAAAGAAAAGATAGCCGATATGGCTGTGGAGCTGAGGGACGCCGCCAGCCGGTGCCAGCTTCTCGAGAAAGAGAATCAGACGAAGGCGGCTGACCTGAAGAAAGCGCTGGACTCGGCTAAAGAGACGTGCTTTCAAATTAGAGACGTGCGGGAGGAACTTCGACAAGCCGGGGGGATCGCGGCTGGAAATTCTTATTTTTTGCGGATGAAGTTTTTAGATCCAAAGGATGCTCCATTGGATAAGCTATGGAGTGCCGCAGATAAGTATGCGGACTTGGCGAAGAGTGCGGCTGATGCAACCAAGTTGTTCAAGGACCATGAAGATAATAAAATAGAAAGACTGTTTTGGTCGCAGTTTAATGCCCCAGCGTGCTCCTTACCCTTGAGTGAGAAGATGGCTGCTATCACCGAGCTCCATAGATTGTCCGGCTTTGCAATGAGGTCTGTGATAGACCATCTGTGGCCGAAGGGGCCGAAGCCGGACAGTTATTTTGGTTTAGTGCAACGATTATTTGGCGGGAGAGCGCAGATCGATGTTGTGAAGAGATTGGCATGCATAGAGGGTGCGCGGATGGCTTTTTCCCATGTGAAAACATACTGGGCGGATATGGAGGCCACCAGCATTGCAACCCATGGTATGGCAGGAAGCCAAGGCCTGGCCAAGCACTATTTTGAGCAGGTCATAGAAGGTGCCCGTAGAATAGAGGCACAGTGCTCAAAGAATGTCATGTTTGAATGATTATTCTATTAATTGTAAACAATTATGTGTTTGATTATAGAGGCTGTTTTTTATACTTTTTTCCTGAAAGTATTACAATGTCTCCTGTGCGGCTGTTTATGTATGCATACGACGTGAAAGCTAGCAGTCATTGGCTTCGGCCCCCACACACATAATGCGGGGGTGTTCGAGAAAATATGCGTGAACACACTTGATCCAATGTCTTGGTCCGTTAAGGAGGTGATCACGCGTCGAACTAGGCAACCGGACTATATAGCTGTAACACTTTTCACTTAGCCATAGGAGTTTGAAAGGTGGGGCTACTATGTAGCCCCTGGTACTTCCGCGAGCGTCCGGATACGGTGCACGTACTTGACCGGTAGACCGGTCCTTCGTTAATGCGGAGGAATCCTATAGATTCCGATGATTCCTCGAGTGGTTGACCAGTCTCTCATTGTATCATGGCAGTCCGTTTTCGACTTTCTCTACTGAGGTGCTCGTCCGGAATAACCAGGGCACAATCACAGTAGTTCTCCTTTGGCCTCCTTAGCCGATAGAACGGAACATAAGGCAGCAAACCCAGGAGCCGGGCTAACCCAACATTTGACCAAAGACATGATTCGGAGCTGATGCATATAAGGCCAAACTCGTGACGCCGAACACTCCCGAAGGTATTTGGACTTTATAACATATATTGGGCTGAATGACGCCCTTGACCCTATGATTCCAGGTATGTGCATTGATCTGTCGTGGCAAAAATCCTATAACGCCAGTATCCCTTATAGGTTTATGAAATACCCATGGGACGTCGAGCAACAAGAGACAGTAAAGAAGGTTTACGCAGGGGCTTAATCTAAAGAGAAACCTGTGGGCGGGGCCCTGCTACACGTCTGCGCCTGTGTCTCCGTTGTGCCATATCCTGGAAGGGTGTCGCACTAGTAGTGTCTGTAGGAACGAAAGAAAAAAAGAAAACGTGCAAAAAGTTAGTTATGCTCGAGAAATGTTCGAGATCCGACCTATTAATGAGGCAAGCCGAATTGTGGGCTTTTGTTACATGTTTGCAGCCCCTTGTATTATTTATGGGGACACATGTACAGCCCCTAGCTCAGGTTTATCCGAGCCATTGTGAAAAATGGTGTATTGGACTCGTCTAACCGTGTTCGTGGTCTTGACGACCGGTCATGCGTTCTGGTGGGAGAGGCCGCCTAGAGTCCGGCAGCGGGAACTGCCGCATACTGCTCTGTGTTTCCGCTAACCGTGATGACGCTGCGTGGACCGGGCATCTTGAGTTTAAGGCAGACGTAGTTCGGTATGGTGTTAAAGCAAGAGAAGGCCGTTCTTCCAAGCAATGCATGATAATCGCTGCTGAAGGGGGCAATGTTGAAGAGTAGGTTCTCACTTCTGAAGTTGTCGGGAGAACCGAATGTCACTTCTAATACGAGGGAGTCCCAACAGTGGGCCACTACGCCTGGAATCACTCCATTGAAGGTGGCGTTATTTTGACTTATTCTGGATGGGTGTCGGTGTCAAAACCGGCGGATCTTGGGTAGGGGGTCCCGAACTGTGCGTCTAGGCGGATGGTAACAGGAAACAAGGGACACGATGTTTTTACCCAGGTTCGGGCCCTCTCGATGGAGGTAAAACCCTACTCCTGCTTGATTAATATTGATGATATGGGTAGTACAAGAGTTGATCTACCGTGAGATCAGAGAGGCTAAACCCTAGAAGCTAGCCTATGATATGATTGTTGTTTGTCCTACGGACTAAAACCCTCCAGTTTATATAGACACCGGAGAGGGCTAGGGTTACACAGAGTCGGTTACAATGGGAGGAGATCTACATATCCGTATTGCCAAGCTTGCCTTCCACGCCAAGGAAAGTCCCATCCGGACACGGGACGAAGTCTTGAATCTTGTATCTTCATAGTCCAGGAGTCCGGCCAAAGGTTATAGTCCGGCTATCCGGACACCCCCTAATCCGGGACTCCCTCAGTAGCCCCTGAACCAGGCTTCAATGACGACGAGTCCGGCGCGCAGAGCATTGCAAGGCGGGTTCTCCTCCGAATACTTCATAAAAGATTTTGAACACAAGGATAGTGTCCGGCTCTGCAAAATAAGTTCCACGTACCACCGTAGAGAGAATAATATTTGTACAAATCTAATCTGCTGATGTATTCCGCAGCGTGACATCATGCCACGGCCAAGCCTTTATTCGAATCGATTTAATGTCCCACCTCAGCGCGTTTAGCGAGGTGGTTTCCTTGGCACGTCTTGTCGAAGCAGAGATCGTGTCCCCTTATTCCGGAATTCTCATCAATACAGGCGTGGGTAACCCAACCGTGTCTGTTGGTATATTTCTTCAATCGAAGGCGAGTCCCAAACGGTCATGAGGAGGGCTCTTGGTATTCAACCTCTTTATAAAGAGACCAAGGCTCGACTCCTTTCTTTCAATCTCAATCAAATCCGCCTCTCACCTCGAGTTCCAACACCCAAAGCTCCAGATTCAGGCGCTTCGGACCTCCGATGATGTCCGGCTCCGACCTTCAAGGCCGGTGGATGCCTTCCTCCGTCACGAAAGAAGATGTGGAAAAGCTAAGAGATGCCAGGTATCTAACCGGCGAAATCTCGCATAGGCTGCCTGCTCAAGGGCAGGTTATTCCCACTCCCAAGCCTGGTGAAAGCGTGGTGTTCGCGTCTCACTCCCTTCGGGGGCCAGGCTTCCCGATTGACCCCTTCGTGAGGGGGCTCATGTTTTATTATGGGTTGGAATTTCATGACTTAGCTCCGGAGTCCATCCTCCATATCTCATCGTTCATTGTCGTGTGCGAGGCCTTCCTCCATATTACTCCTCACTTCGGATTGTGGCTTAAGACCTTCCAAGTAGAGCCGAAGATGATCGAGGAGTAGCACGCAGAGTGTGGAGGTGCTGTTATAAGCAAGATTGCCGATGCTCCATGGCCCGAGGGCTCTTTTCAAGAGGAGTTCAGCTTATGGCAACGAGAGTGGTTTTACATCACAGCCCCTAGGGGCACCACATGGGTGGCGGCACCTGCCTTTCGCTCGGGTCCCCCACCACAGCTAGCGTCATGGGTCAATAAAGGGCTTAACTGGGGGCCGTCCAAGGACGTGCCCTTGTTGCAGGGCCGCATTCGAGATCTCCTAGAAAGAGATATCAACCTGGCAGTAGTGACACAGGTTATGTTGATTCGCCGCATCCTGCCTTGCAAACGTCGCCCCCTCCGCCTGTGGGAGTTTAATCCGGAAGTACCACGAGCCCTCCAACATTTTGTGGGCGCGACGCCCTTGGAGATGTACAAATCATTCTTCGGATCACAAGCAATGTGTCCGGACTCGTCCGAGGATGCGGGTCTGAGCTGCAATCGCCCGGACACTCAAGTAAGTAGCCCTGTACCCGGACACGCTATCCATATATTTATCATAAAATTGCCCTTAAAAGAGCTGTCCCTTAAACAAGAGTGGATAGCGAAGGCAAAGCTAATCCGGTGTCCGCCCCCCTCCTAGTGACTACGCCGAATCCCGTGCTAACCAGGATGCTAGAGGTTGTGCCTTTGAAGGAAGGCGAAGAGGGGGGCAAGGAAGCTGCCACCTCCCCGAAGGAGGCTGCCAGGAAAGGAGGAATCAAGAATTCCTCTAACCAGGGGAAGAAGAGGACCGCCTCTAAAGACCCGGAGACCATGGTCTCAAAGCGGGGAAAGAAATCTTTGTCAGAGGGTCCGGTGCCGGGGGGTACCCCGGTCGCATTGCGCCCCCAAGGGGGTCAGCTCTCCATCGAGCCGTAAGTAAAGAGAGGGGTTTTAAAATGAGAGACATCCCTGATCTATTTCTGAGGAAGATAACTGGAGTTTTACCTTGCAGTTCGGATCTCAGCCCTTCTCAGCAGAGCTCATCTTCAGGGGATCTTCGTCCGGAGATGATGGAGAGCGGAACGCCTCCCCCTGCCGTACCGCCTTGCAAGGCAGGTGACCGTGAGGTGTCGTCGCAGAGGGTTTCTCCGAATCTGGCAGGGCCGAAAGGCAGTCGTATGGCCCCCCAAGGCCCTCCGTGTCCGGCTTTCGAAAAAGGCCATCGAGCGAGTCCGGCATCGTCCGGTGCATGGTCGGAGGAGCTGAAGGATCTGATCGGGCGAGCGTCTATCTCAGAAGAACAGCGTGCATTGATGGATACGGTGATTGGAAGGATTTCATCCGCGGAGAGCGGGTTGTACGAGGCTGCCACGAGTTTACTGACAGGTTTTGAGGTACGTGAAATGATGTACCTTTTGACAGATCCGCATATATGAGATGCGCCCTGTATAGATAGTAGCCCCTGAGACTCTGTGCGTTGTCAAAAATGACGGCGCGCGGAGGATCATAATCCCAGGTATAATATGTCGCCTTTCCTATGTAGGTGGTGAAGTGTTTGGTGGCTAGCCGGACTGATGAATTTGCCGAGCTAAAGCGGCAACTTGACGTGGCAGATGCCGACATCGCGCTTGTCAACAAGCGGCTGGACGAGGCACAAGGTATGTAATGTCTCCGAAGACACCTGGTAAGAGGAGCTTGATGCCCGTACCCATAACATGTGTGCTTGATGCAGATGGTGCCGCTGCCATGGAGAACCTTCGGGCGGAACTTGCCCGAGACAAGGAGCAGGCTAGGAAAAGCGATGCGGCTGCCTTAAAGGCGGCTGAAGAGCTGAAAGCCGAACATGCTGCTCACTGCCAAAGCAAGAAGGAAATGGCCGAGATGGCTGTAAATTTGAAGAATGTTGCCGACCGCTACAAGCTTCTTGAAAAATAAGATCGTGTGGCACAGAAGGACCTAGAGAAGGTCACTACCAAGGCCAAGGATACTCGCTCTGCGATGAGAGCTATGAAGGAGGAGCTACGTCAGGCCAGAGATATCACGGCTGGAAAGCCCTATATGCTACGGATGAAGTTCGGGGATACTAAATATGCTCCGTTGGACCGGAAGTGGAGTGCGGGGAACACTTATCTGGACTTGGCGGCGAGTGCCGCTGACGCGGCTGAACACTTCCGCGATCAAAATGACCACGAAGTGGAAAAGCTTTTTTGGTCGCAGTTCCACAATCCAGAGCGCCCACTTTCAGTATCCGATCGTTTGGCCGCATGGGCGGAGCTGAATAGGTTATCCGGACTCGCCATGAAGCATGTCGTGAGTCATCTGTGGCCGAAAAGGCCCGAGCCGAAGAGTTATTTTAGCTTGGTGCAGCAGTTCCTCGGTGCGGTGTTGTATATTAATGCAATGAAGAGGTCAGCGTGCATAGAGGGTGCGCAGATGGCTCTTGCCCGTGTCAAGACATACTGGGCGGAGATGACGGCCATTGTTGTTGCATCCCAAGATTCGGACGAGAGCCAAGTACCTGCCGAGCACTATTTTCAGGAAGTTCTGTAGGGCGCTCGTTTAATGGAGATGCAGTGCTCGAAGGATGTTATGTTCGAATAACATGTATTATTGTAAAACAATGTTTCGATGGAATATTAAAGCTTTTTATACTTGTGCCTTCAAGAATTTAGAATACCTCCTGTGCGGCCGTTAATGTATATGTGTATATAACCTGAAAGATGGCAGTCTTCGGCTTCAGCCCCCACGCATATAATGTGGGGGTGTTTGCAGAAGGCGCATTTTCACACTTGATCCAACGTCTTGGTCCTATTAAGGAGGTGGTAGCGCAACGAATGAGGCAACCGGACTATAATGCTTTATCAGTTTCACTTAGCCATAGGAGTTTGACAGTGGGGCTACTATATAGCCCCTAGGGGCACCACGCTCACCCGAATTCGGGGCGCGTGTGTGCCTGGCCGGGAAACGGCCCTTCATTAATGCAGAGGAATCCTAAAGATTCCGGCGGGTCATCAAGTGGTTGACCAGTCTCACGCTATATCATGACAGTTAGTTTTCGGCTTTCTCTACTGAGGTGCTCGCCTGGCCGAACCGGGGCACAATCGCAGTAGTTCTCCTGGGGCCGCCTTAGCCGATAGAGCAGAACGTAAGGCAGCAAAACACAGAAGCCGGGCAAACCCAACATTTGACCAAAGACATGATTCGGAGCTGATGCATATAAGGCCAAACTCGCGACGCCGAACACTCCCTAAGGTATTCGGTCTTTATGAAAATGGGCTGAACAACGCCCTTGGTAAGAAGCCCCTGGTGTCCAGGTATGCGCAAAATTCTGACGTGGCCACATGCCAAGACGCCAGCATCCTACTCGGTTATAACAAGAAACCGGGGGATGTGTATCAACAAGAGACAGTAAAAAAGGTTTACACATTGTCTTAATCTGAAAAGAATCCTTGGAACGGGTCCCTACTGCACGTCTGCGCTTGTGTCTCCGTTGTGCCGTACCCTGGACGGGTGTAGCACGATGTTCATGTGTAAAAGAGGGGAACTTAGTTGAAAAAGATCGTGCGAAAATCTATGTTATATTAAATAAACAAAGTATAATTCAGAGAATGTGTAGAATTGAGCTTTATTGTCTCTTGTTGTAAACTCACGGAGCCCCTTGTATGGGGGTATGCGGCTGGTACGCCCTTGTATGTTTACGCCGGACTCGTCTAGCCATGTCCGGGGTCTGAACGACCTGTCTAGGTGCTTTGATTCGTGAAGCCGGTTTAGGGTGTGGCTGTCAAGGCAGCCACACAGTCTTCCGCACTTGAGGAACACTCGATATTTCCCTTTAATGAGATGATGCCTCGCGGACCGGGCATTTTAAGCGTAAGGGATGCATAATGCGGTATTGCGTTAAAGCGGGCAAAAGCCTCGCGTCCCAGTAGTGCTTGATAGCTACTTGTAAATGGGGCGATGTGG
This sequence comes from Triticum dicoccoides, assembly GCF_002162155.2. Taxonomy (NCBI): domain Eukaryota; kingdom Viridiplantae; phylum Streptophyta; class Magnoliopsida; order Poales; family Poaceae; genus Triticum; species Triticum dicoccoides. Next base: position 574,344,092 of record NC_041383.1, on the reverse strand, counting down.
AAGGTTAGCTTTTTGGGTTCGTCATTGTCCTCGCTTGGTGTGTCAAGCCCCTTGTGTTCGGCATTGAGTTTGCCGGATTGCTTGAAGACCCAACAATCTCTGTGGGTATGGTTTGCAGGCTTCCCGGGAGTACTGTGGATTTGGCATGTTTTGTCCAAGATTTTGTTTAGGTTAAATAGCTCATCCTTGTTATCCTTGAGGGGCAGCTTTTTCTGATTCTGTCGAGAGCTTTTTAATCCGGCGTTGACTGCCGTACTCTTCGGGCTGTTTCCCTTGGTCCGGCGCTGGTCCGTGCTACGTCGCGGTTTCCCGTTTCCATCCCTAACTTCGGATGTACTTGGGTTGCTGGTACTGCTTCTTGCCAACCAGCTATCCTCTCCTGCGAAAAAGCGGGTCATGAGGCTTGTTAATGCGGCCATTGTTCTTGGCTTTTCTTGGCCGAGGTGTCTGGTGAGCCATTCGTCTCGAATGCTGTGTTTGAAAGCTGCCAAGGCTTGGGCGTCTGGACAGTCGACTATCTGGTTCTTTTTAGTAAGAAATCTGTTCCAGAGTTTCCGGGCTGACTCTCCGAGTTGTTGAGTTATATGACTTAGATCGTCTGCATCCGGAGGTCGGACATAGGTCCCTTGAAAATTTGCCCGAAAAGCATCCTCTAGCTCTTCCCAACTTCCGATGGTGTTTTCGGGAAAGCTTTTAAGCCAATGCCGGGCTGGCCCTTTGAGTTTGAGGGGTAAGTATTTTATGGCGTGGAGGTCATCTCCTCTAGCCATGTGTATGTGGAGGATATAATCCTCAATCCAGACTCCAGGGTCTGTTGTTCCGTCATATGCCTCTATGTTTACGGGCTTGAATCCCACTGGAAATTCATGGTCCAGCACCTCATCGGTGAAACATAGGGGGTGTGCGGCACCCCTATATTTGGGTGTGCCGTGATGTTCGGGTACTTGTTGCATTGCATTGCTTACTAGAGATTGCTTTCTTGGCCCGTAGATAGACCTGGCTGGGCCGTCTTTTTGATGCGAATCCTTGTGCGGATCGCGTGCCGGCTTGTGTGCGGCGCCTTTTTCCGCTCTATGTTTGCCATGGGGTTATTTATCCGACCTGGTGGCTTCCTTATTTTTTGATTGCGGGGGCTCTAAGGCCTCCTCATCAAACTCCAGCAGTAATTTTCGCTTCGGATAGCTCTTTGTGTGGCGACTGCCGCCGTATTTGTCTGCGGTGTTGAGTACTTTGCCCCATCTAGTTTTGAGTGCATCTTCCGCTGTTTTGAGCTTCCGCTTCTGCTTTTTCAGGCTACGCGCAGTGGTGACGAGCCTTTTGTGGAGGTTCTTCTGCTCCAGTAACTTGTCCGGCGTGAGGCCGTCCGGACTATTATCTTCGCCGGGGATGGGTTGTTTGGTTTGTTTACCCAAGTTTCCCTGTTCGGACGGTTGCTCGGTGGCATGTTCATCGTCCGCCGGTTCGCCCTGCTCTATGGCTGGGTCTTTGTTGAGGTGGGGTTTGGAGCGGCGCTTACGTCGCCGCTTTGACTGCTTTTCGAGGGAACGATCCCTCGTTGCGTCCTTTTGTTCCTTGTCATCGTTTCTTTTAGGTGTGTCCACCATATATACATCGTGAGATGAGGTGGTTGTCCAGTGCCCTATAAGTGCTGGTTCCTGTTCGTCTCCTACATCGTCGTCCATACCGTCGATGTCTTCGGAGTCGAAGTCGAGCAAGTCGGTTAAGTCATCGACAGTGGCTACGAAGTGGGTGGTGGGTGGGCTTTGAATTTCTTCGTCATCCGCATCCCATCCTTGCTGACCATAGTCCGACCAGCGCTCTCCTGATAAAGAGAGAGACTTTAGTGAATTCAGAATGTCGCTGAAGGGCGAGTGCTGAAAGATGTCTGCGGCGGCGAACTCCATGATCGGCACCCAATCGGGTTTGATCGGCAGGGGCGCAGAAGGTTCGTAGTCCGGAACAGAGTCCGGCACCTTGGAGTCACGAGCTTCGCAAAGGACAAGGTTAGTATTCGGCTCGATCGCCGTAGAGATTGCAGCCCCCGAGGTGCTATCCAACCACCTGTCCTTGATTGGCGCAGTCGGCTCCGAGCTAAGGGTCGGAGCGGACACTGGTGCGGCCTCCTGGGCACTGTTCGGCGGTAGAGCTAGATCATGCCCATCGTGAAAGTGCGGCGCGCTCGGTTGTGGCTCGAATCCGTTGAAGATCAAGTCTCCGCGGACGTCTGCCGTGTAGTTCAAATTTCCAAATCTGACCTGATGGCCAGGGGCGTAGCTTTTGATATGCTCCAGATGACCAAGCGAATTGGCCCGCAGTGCAAAGCTGCTGAATACGAAGATCTGTCCGGGGAGAAAAGTCTCACCCTGGACCGCATCATTGTTGATGATCGGAGGAGCCATCGGGCCTAAAGATGACGACACAGAGGAACTCTCAATGAAAGCACCAATGTCGGTGTCAAAACCGGCGGATCTCGGGTAGGGGGTCCCGAACTATGCGTCTAGGCGGATGGTAACAGGAGACAAGGGACATGATGTTTTTACCCAGGTTTGGGCCCTCTCGATGGAGGTAAAACCCTACTCCTGCTTGATTAATATTGATGATATGGGTAGTACAAGAGTTGATCTACCACGAGATCAGAGAGGTTAAACCCTAGAAGCTAGCCTATGGTATGATTGTTGTTCGTCCTACGGACTAAAACCCTCCAGTTTATATAGACACAGAGAGAGCTAGGGTTACACAGAGTCGGTTACAATGGGAGGAGATCTACATATTCGTATCGCCAAGCTTGCCTTCCACGCCAAGGAAAGTCCCATACGGACACGGGACGAAGTCTTCAATCTTGTATCTTCATAGTCCAGGAGTCCGGCCAAAGGTTATAGTCCGGCTATCCGGACACCCCCTAATCCGGGACTCACTCAATGGGTCTACCCCCATCTTGCGGATGGTGTCTTGATATATCAGATTAAGACTACTGCCGTCGTCCATTAGGACGCGAGTAAGATGGTATCCATCAATTATTGGGTCGAGCACCAAGGCAGCCGATCCTCCATGCCGGATACTAGCCGGGTAGTCCCTGTGATCAAAAGTGTTTGGGCAAGTTGCCCAGGGATTGAATTGGGGGGCTACGAACTCTGCGTGAGTTGCTTGTACCATGTTTACCGTTTTGACTTCTGGTGGGAATTGTTTCTGGCCCATGGTGTTCGGCTAGCGAGGCTCATCCTCGTCTTCGCTTGGTGTTTCCCTTCCCTTGTGTTCGGTGTTTAACTTGCCGGCCTGCTTGAAAACCCAACATTCTCTGTGGGTATGATTTGCAGGTTTGTCGGAAATGCCATGGATTTGGCACAATCAATCCAGGACTTTGTTCAGGTCGGATGGTTCCACTTTACTGTCTTTAAATGGCTTTTTTCCTTGACCAGGTCGAGAGCCCCTGAATCCGGCATTGACCGCTGTGTTGTCTGGACTATCATTATTCCGACGTTTGTGCTTAGTGTGTTGTGGCTTCCCGTTACCCTCTTAGATTTCGGATGTGCCTGGGTCGCTGGTGCCTCTACGGGCCAACCAGCTGTCCTTTCCCGCACAAAATCGGGTCATGAGGCTTGTTAAGGCTGCCATCGTTCTCGGCTTTTCTTGGCCGAGGTGTCTGGCAAGCCACTCGTCTCGGATACTGTGTTTGAAGGCCGCTAAGGCTTCGGCATCCGAACAGTCGACGATTTGATTCTTCTTAGTGAGGAATCCGTTCCAAAGTTTGCGGGCTGACTCTCCGGGCTGCTGTATTATGTGACTTAAATCGTCAGCATCTGGAGGCCGGACGTAGGTCCCTTGAAAGTTTGCCCTGAAAGCATTCTCAAGTTCCTCCCAACTTCCAATTGAGTTTTCGGGGAGGCTTTTCAGCCAGTGACGAGCTGGTCCTTTTAACTTGAGGGGGAGGTATTTGATGGCATGGAGGTCGTCCCCACGAGCCATGTGTATGTGTAGGATAAAATCTTCAATCCAGACCACGGGGTCCGTCGTTCCGTCGTATGACTATATTCACGGGTTTGAATCCCTGTGGAAATTCATGATCCAGCACCTCGTCCGTGAAGCACAGGGGGTGTGCGGCCCCTCTATATCTGGCCGTGTTGCGGCATGCTGCCGGCTGCTGTTGCTCCCGGTGTTGATTCCGGACTGCTATTCGATCAATATGATCGTTGTGGTGACCATAATCCCGCGTCGGAGCATGTCCTCTCGACCCATAGATGGATCTGGCCGTACTAGCCTTTTTGTCCAGGAGATCTCGTAAATCGTGTGCGGTATAGGTGGCTGCTCTATCGCGGCCATGAGGTGGTTGGTCCGGCTGAGTAGTCGTATTGTTTTTGGGCCGAACGGGTGCTGCGGCTTCATCATCAAATTCGGGTAGCAGTTTGCACTTTGGGTAGCTCTTTGTGTGGCGATTATCGCCACATTTCCCTTCGGTGTCCAGCACCTTATTCCATCTTCGGTTGAGCATATCCTGCGCAGCCTTAAGCCTTTGCTTCAGCTTCTTCAGGCTCCGCGCTATGGCCAGGAGTTTTCTGCGGAGGTTATCTTGTTTCGAATGTTCTTCCGGGATGATGAATGCATCGTCAACCGGACTGTTCTCTTCTTTGGAGGCAGCCTGATGAGTTTGGCCCTCTGAATTTCTGTGATCGGGCGTCTACTCCGGGTTGTGTTCGGCATGACCTGGTTTGTCCTACTCCATCGCTGGGTCCCTATGGTCGTTGTTGCCTTCGGAATCAACCGGAGTGTCATCCTGTTTGGGTTGTTATCGCTATTTTTACTGTGACTGGACCTGAGGCGGCGCCTACATTGTCGTTTTTGCTTTGGCCCGGGGGGTTTATCCTCTGTTGTGTCCTTTTTGTCACCATCGTCTTCTTTGGGGTGTCCACCATGTAGATGTCGTATGATGAAGTGGCTGTCCAGCGCCCTGTGGGCGCTGGTTTCGGATCTTCCCCTGCATCAACGTCCATACCATCAATGTTATTGGGGTCGAAGTCAAGCATGTCTGTTAGGTCATTGACAGTGGCTACAAACTGGGTGGTGGGTGGGTTATGATTTTCTTCGTCCTCTGTATCCCACACGGGTCGGACATAGTTCGGCCAGGAGTCTTCTGACAGAGAGAGAGAGAGACCTTAATGAATTTAGCTCGTCTCCAAAGGGTGAGTGCTGAAAGATATCCACGGCGGCGAATTCCATAACCGGAGCCCAGTTATATTCGATGGGCATGGATGCGCGCGGTCCGGAACACGCGGCCGGAGGCGAGTCCGGGGGTCCGGAGATACATTCGGAGAGGAGTCTGTGTTCGGCTCAAAAGCCGATGAGTGTGCGCCTTCGGCGTGGGGTCCATCCACCCGTCCTAAGAAGGCACGACCTGCTCTGGAACGAAGTCCGGAGCTGTAGCAGGTGCGATGTCCCGAATACTGCCCGACTGCAGATCTAGGTCATGCTCGTCGTGATTGTTCGGCGCTCCTGACACGGGCCCGATCCGTCGAAGATCAAGTCTCCATGGATGTCGGCAGTGTAGTTTAGGTTTCCAAACCTGACCTGATGGCCAGGGGCGTAGCTATCGATCTGCTCCACATGGCCAAGCAAGTTGGCCCGCAGTGCGAAGCCGCCGAACACGAAGATCTGTCCGGGGAGAAAAGTCTCACCCAGGACAGCTTCTCTCTTCCTCTCCGATTCTCCTGTCGTCTACCTCCAACCAGCCTGACCTAAACGTACGCCATGCCACATCACGATGGTCTGCCCTTAGTCTTCCAGTTACCTAAGTAAGACACCCAACCGGAGTCTCAAGAACAGAAGGCGCTTTGGGACGAGCTTGAACTGGCCTTGCGGGAAGACACCGCGCCTGTCCCCGCTCCCATTCCGGCTCCCATCGCGTCGACTATGGCAGCGCCCATCCCCGTGGTATTGATGGGCTGGGAGCCGCACATTGTTGCCGAGCTTGATGCCACGGGGTTCCACAAAGTCCCCGCCGACTTTCACGCACCCGTGCACCTGCCAGCGCCTGCGCCTGCGCGTGTACTGACATGCACACCCGTGCCGGTGCCCGTGCACCTGCCAGCACATGCGCCTGCGCATGCACTGACGTGCGTGCCCATGCCGGTGCCTGTGCACACAAATGTCTCCACCGCACCGTTGATAGTGCATGTCCCCGCGCGGGTGCCAGTGCCCCCCTCGGCGGCCTGGATGGCCACCGTCGAGCACTTCCTTGCACCAACACCAGTCGCCTCCTCCCGCCAGTTGACTCGCTCCGAAGTCTAGAACATTTTGGCCTTCCTTGAAGCTAGGCCAACGTCCAGGAGTACGCCAACAACGGCGCAAGACGCCGCCATCACCGTCGGTCAGTGGCCTGACGATACACAGAGCACGACAGAGGAGCCGCTTCCCACCGCAAGATGCGGCGCCGCTGCTATGTAATCTAAATTTGCCATGAAAAACATTCGGATTGCCATGCTTAAAATCCAAACATTTGTCATTTCCATTTATTTTAGATCGATCATCGTATAATTTAAAGTCGGAGTCAGACTGAACGAAATCTATGGTTTGACTGATTGAATGTTCGGCTAGAGCCGTATCAAATTAAATATAAAACGCCATCAAGCCACATGTATTCCTTGTTATCCAATTACCTAGACTGCTTCAATGTCGAGCGCTCAACATGTTTAGCGTGCAGTTAATTTCATGCCAAAAATAGTGCTAATCACATAATAACACGCAAATAATATCCTACTTAATATCTGCATGAACTTAATATACTTCTAAATTAACGTGCATTGCATGTAGTGTCGTAACTTGTGAATGTGTCCAGATATGGTCAACGGCAACATCGCCCGTGAGTTCTTCGTGTTTGCCCGTGCGTCTAAACGCAGAAGGGGAGGAGAGAGAGTGAGAGAGCACACATGGAACCCACCAGTAAGTGAAGGCGAATAGTACTAAAAATAATATTACTTGTTATCCATTAAATAGGCTGTGGTAATATAAAAACATAATGTGAACAAAGGGGGGGGGGGTACAACAAACATTGCTATTCTACGTATGTTGCCTATCGACGTGCGGCTTGAAGGCCCTGGTCGCATGTTCGATCCTCGTCCTTTATTTTGTAAGGGAGTACCTAGAACTCATTTAGATGAGATATAATTTGGTCTCATTCACTTTGATAACAAGAACAGATACAACCCACGTCAGCACACACGCATCTTATAGCATCACCTCCAATGGCTATAAAATGTGAATCAGACCAAATTATATCTCATCTAGATGAGTTCTAGCAAAACTGATTTTTTAATTTGTATATGGGTCCAAATTTTTTTCATGACATGTGGGCCCCTCGATATGTAGTTTGTAGCACTTTAATTTGTGGGTCGAAATTTGTTCCATTCCAAGTGGACTATCGATGTGTAGTTTTGTAGCTTATTTATAATAATTAAAGAGAACAACATAGTTTTTTACAATAGTACCATGGTGCGACGTTGAAGGAGAGAAAGGACGTGGGAGAGAGCGATGACCGAGCCAAAGGGAAATCAACTAGGGGAGGTGCGGGGGTTGCAACGGTGTTTGGAGTAGTTGTGGGACGAATGCTATTTAAATATAATCTAAACCGACCGAAATAAATGCCTACACAAATTAATCCAAGGTTGGTGTGCCCCTCGCAATGTAAATAGCTTCGCCTTTGCAAGGGGATGGAGAGGTAGCTTCATGTGTGGAAGATACGGCGTGAGAAAGCGAGGTCAATCGAGAGACATATAGATAGAGAG
>NC_041383.1:574251089-574335431 GCF_002162155.2 Triticum dicoccoides | reverse complement strand
GGCATGGGGTGCAATGGCGGGTGTGTGAGGTAAATACATTTGGTAACAGAGTGGAAAAAGGGGGCTGTGTAGTTGAGAGAGTTAGAGATCGAAACATGGAGAGAAAGAATGAACGTGTGTTGGAAACCGATAGCTTCCTAAGGTGGTTAGGAGAGGAAGATTGACCGATACAGGAAGTATGTACCGTGTGCGCGGCGGGGGGGGGGGAGGGCTAAAAACAACATTTGAATGTAGATAGTATGAGACTTAATATCGATGTTTCAATTCGGTGTACATTGTAAGATTTAAACTGAGGACCATGCATATAGGTAATTATTTCGAATTCGAGCCATACCAGGTTTCGAAAAGTTGACATTGACTCGATTTGTTGTGCTATTTTGTAGGTCATATGTTTGAATTCATTCAAAAGTTTTCTCACTACCATGGTGTTCATCATATACGTATGAATTTGTATTAAAAAAGTAGCATGGATACAATGAAATGCGAAATCCATGTTAGAATTGGAGATCGCTATGTGACACACACTCTAATTCAAATAACTAATTATGTGACACATACTCTAATCCACGTTAGCATGGATAACGTGGATACCGTTTCGATTTTTTTTCAAATAACTCCTCATTAATTAATTTATAGTATCTCATTTCGAATGACTAATTATTGCAAGGAAAACATGGGCATGGTAATACATACATATTCGTTTACAAATGAAAGAATATTCGTTTGCATTCTCAAATGTAGGCGAACCAGGCAGACCAGGGTCGTGTCGTGGTGGTCGCGTGTGTCGGACGGATGCTTAGCACCCAGCCACCCCCCTCTCTCCCCCCAAAGGACGACGACAAAATAAGTTCGCGCTTCCATGTTTCGGATTGAAATATCTGGCGGCCCCAATTCCAGCCCTGCAAAATCTCCCTTCTCCATCGTCCCCTTCTGCGCCCAGATTGCTCAAATCCCTAATTCGCTGCCAACCCAAGCAAAGTTCGAATCTCCCCTCGTCTCATCTCTTTCCCCACCTCTGTGCCGGACGACAATGACGAAGACGACAGTCGCGCTTCACCACCGCACCGGAGCTACCTCATCTATGCCCTCATCCACCGCACCGGGTGGTCCACCGACAACATCGGCCGCCGCAACCGACATGCCTCACAGACACCGACTTCCACCGCATCAGGTGCGCTTCACCGACGCCTTCTCCCAGCTCACCAGGGCTACTTCACCGAGCACATCGTCGCACCTTCGCCACCTGAGGCCGTTGGGGCTTCACCAACGGTCTCGTCCACCGCATCATGGCGGTCCGCTGCCACTCAAGATCTGCATCCGTGCGTGGCCAGCCAATGCCAGACCCGCACTCTAGCTAGGCGAGCATGCCCAAACTCCGGCCCGAACTAGGTATCCACACATCACTCTGTTGTGCACTGTTCCGACGATGTTTGGATATCCTTTCACAGCTCTCTTAGCTTACATGCCTATGCAACTCTGACTTTAACTCTTATTTCTTCTAGAGATATCATCTGAAACAAGCAAAACCATTTTTTAGCAAAGCATGATGGCGCTATGGGATCTGGTACACATCCTGCACACCCGTATAACCTTGTAAGTATATGTCCTCCGGTACAACAGCGAGGTCGATTCATCTTATTTGATCAACCATTCGTTGTGTCAAAAATGCAGAGGTGGATCCAAGGAGAACACGGCCTGCACATCCAAGCAAGTGGTAACATGGACTTTTACATGGAACATCCCAAGCGCAAGCAGAGCTGCAGTGAGCCTGTACAACGAGCTAGCGTAAGTCCCTGCATTTCATTTAATTCGTACTGGCATTTGTGTATGATTTATGTGTGGTGGCGGATCCACGAATTAAAGTTACCAGGGGCGAACATTTAACTTAAAAAATAGGAAGGCACTCGCACTCCGGAAATCAACATAACTTGAGAAATGAGAAGCTACATGTACTTTGAAAACCAGCTAATGATCTAAAGTAGTTCAGATTATAAACACTAAATGATGCAAGCACCAAAAAACCCAAAATGCAACATGGTGTACAAGGACTACAAACATGGTCTGTACCTACTTGAATTATTCGTTCTCTGGCTGAAAATATCGAAGTGTAATTGCACCTATAACCAGTGCGCAAATTGCATATCAATATATCTATCTTGCACAAGTATGCCAATAGTTTCAAACAACATATTAGAAAATTATTTATGCTACGTTGTCATGATACGGGGACTTTCTGGTAGATGGCCTCGGCGTTTCCTCAAGACATGAAAATGCACTATAATTTGCTTGTCATCAATGCCTGCAAATCTCTATGTCTCTCTCAACATAGCAGATTATCATTAGACACTAAATCCTTCAATGGGATCTTGCAAAATGCTTGCATTAGATCCCTCATTAGACACTATATGCTCATCACCAGGAGCATGTAAAATGTTTGCATCAAATCCTTCATTAGCAGTCTGTTCATTAGACGCTTCAGGCTCAAGAACAACATGAGCTTGTATGTTTGCACCGGAAACTTGATTAGATACATCAGATTCAGTGAGTTCAGTATTGAGTGGGGGAGTTATAAAATAAGTAGAAATTGGTTTCATTTTCTCATAGATTCCCTACATACAAGCAGTTTTATAACACCGTCAGGTTTAACTATTGGCCAGAAATTGAAGAGTTGAATTAGATATAATCAGGGATGTGATGTACCTACTCGTTGCGCATGCTACTCTTGCAAGATGCGACTGTCCGTTTGCGCAAGCTCGATGCCATGCCCGTGCAGTCACCGCTACCTCCCACGTAGGCTACACCTAGGGTTGTATATTCATCTTCCAGTGGCGCTTTTGATTTGCCCATAGAATGGTTGAATTGCTTGTTTCTATGAACAGAGTTCGCCAATAATGTGAAGGATGCGAGTCTTTTCATCCTATTGTAGATTGCTTAGATCTTGATATGCCAAAATAATCTCATGAAATATACAGTAAAAGCCAGTGTGATGTGTGTGGCTACAACTAATCTGACTACACATCCTCATATAACATATTAAGGACGCACCATCTTACCAGATTAACCATTCGACTTACCAATGCAGTGTGGGAAGAAAGAAGTATTGGGACTGAGTATCCAAGCAATTGATGCCATGGACTCCTTTGTACAACCATGTAAGCGAAAAAGAAGTTGCAGTGTGCATGTACAAAGAGCTAGCGTAAGTTCAGTTACCTGCTTCTCAGAATTTTAGTTAGCCACTTATTGCAAAATTGTTCAATTACGTTGCTTGGCATAATTTAGTTTGCTACTGATATCATAATGCCACAAACTATTAATCCTATTATAGACTGCGCCTATCTATGTGTTTGATACTTACTGTTAAGAATTACCTGTTTGCCTGAACTTAAATAGCTACTTGTTTGTTTAACTGCTTTGCTGCTGCAACAACGGGTTACAATGATGTTAATAACGACTTTTCAGCATCCAATTGAAACTGTTTAATTCCTTGTTTGTTTAACTTGTTTGCTGTTATAACTCCTAGTTGAGATGTTTTTCTAACTTCAACTTTTCTGAATCCAGTCGGAACTTTAATGGCAAAATAGGTTAGTCCAAGATCAAAGAGCGAGGTCCCCATGGACGTTGTATCATACCACAGCAGTGGCACCGGCCGAATCGTGCATTATGAATTGCCAACTACTGATGCTCTAGAGGCTAAACTAGTGGTAGAAAGATATTCTGCTTCTACACTTAGAGATGAAGTTGACATGTTGAGGAAGCAAACATCACAATCACAAGCAGTACTCAAGATAACCATTAAATATTTGGTGGATTTCAAAACGAAGCAAGCTGAGACTGACCACATTGTTAAGCTCCAGAAGGAAAAAAGGAAATTAAATTCCCACTTGGTAAATCATAGGTGAAATGTTCTTTCCATTGTTGAATAACCTTTGTGTTGTTTGTTCATGTAATCAATCAAACCATTCGTTTTTGAGATCATGTAATAATTGTTTTTTGTTTTTTGTTTTTTGGTTTGTAATTTTATTTGAGCACAAGTCTGTATTAGTTGATAAGACTCGGAGTTATTTCATTTTGATTGCTGTGCCAGACCTAGAAATATGCCAATTGGGCTGAATGTGCATTCAGCAACAACATTAGTATAGATGGACCAACACACATCGGAAGGGCCAAGATGCTGTAGTAGCTTGGCTAAAAAAAGATGCTATTGTAGCAAAAAAAGTACAACGACCTGGCTTATGTATGTTAGTTGATATTATTGATCCATATGTACTTCTAACACCATATACTCTATAAGTGTTTATATGTATGTTAGTTCTATACATTCTTGGTTGATTGACTCGGTATTTGAATCTTGATACATCGCTTGTGTACATATCTAAATGGGAGTACACATTATGCTGCGTGTGACATTTGAGTTGGACATGAAGTGTTCCAAATAATCAAATTCACCTTAAAATGGATTCTAGCTTCTGAATTTGAGTATCGGCATTTGTAAACCATGTTCATATATGACAGTGGAATACATCTTTGTCGTCCTTTTGAAGATATATAAAAACACATAGAATGATTTATAAAGATTCATATAGGAATACAAAATAGATTCGAATTTAGTTGCCAGGGTAAACGTGGATGCTTATTGTCCCAAAATTCGAAAGAAGCGGCAAAATGTCCACTCCCACATCGGCTGCCCGAAGCCAAGTGTTTGGCAGATGGAAATTATTGTCTACCCGTTACACAGACAATCCATCGGCCCGATTTCCACTACTCTAAATAGGGGTAGGTTAGTAACTTCAATTAGACGTGACACGAATGCCTCTGAGCCCATTCCGACACGGTGGGCGCCAAACATGGGCAGCAAAACACATTTGATTCAAGCTCGTCTGAAAGACCTCCGTTTCTCCCTCCATTTCCCCATTCATACACGGTGGGCGGCAAAACAAACTCGACTCGGCCGCAATCAATGTAGGAAAATATTTTCAATAGGGGCAGGTTTGTAACTTCACTCAGATGTGACACAACCGCCCTACCTGTCAGCCCCGTTCATACACCATGGGCGCCAACCATGGGCGCCAACCACCCTCTCCTCGCCCGAAATCGCTCTGGGAAAATATTGGCGAGATGCGAGATTACCGTTGTATCCCCAACCGACGAGACATTGAAATTTTAAACGGGGGATAAGTTCGTAACTTTCCCATATTTCAGACATGCGCGTCCCAAAAACATGGTTCCCCGTACCTCTCCCTCCATTTTCCCATTCATACAATGTCCGCGCTAGAACACCATCCCATCCATCGCCGCCGTCCTCCACCCCATCCATCGCTGCCGTCCTCCATCACATCCATCGCCCACCGTCCTCCACCATGCCGGAGCACCTACCAAGACCGCGTCATCCACTTCTAGAGATGGACGTTTCTCATCCATGCTGACGGACCAAGAGCCTTGCATCACGTCCTCTTGCTTCATTGACACCGTTGTCCTCTTTGTCGGGGCCGCTCACACGACCTTCTCTTCCACTGCAATGAGACTTATCCCCTGATGCACCCATCTACCATCGCAAATATACTTCAATGCCACCGACAGCCATCACACCCCCGATGCCTACACGGCGCTGCAAGAGAGGTGGTACTTCATATCTCCTCAACTTTTTGATCTCAACCAGAAATAGATCTTAACTTGGTTACTCTACTTTCTTTTCAGCTCTTATAATTTAGTTCTTAGTTGGAACCAAACAATGGATGCTAAATATCATTTCTCCGGTTTGCAACTTCAAATCTTCCATGGCATAGTCATAATACGGTTTAATTGATCATGCTTAGGGTTTAATTGATCATTTTGGTTCCGTGGTGGTTTCTTTAATAGAAATCGGAGGGGAAACCCTCTTTTGCTAAAAAATATGTTTAGAGTTTCCCCCTTTTATGATCACTATACTATCAGAATACGTGCTTCATGTCATAATAGCACTGCTCCATCCATCAAGCTAAACAAGCTTAGTTGTTCAAATACGAATCTGATATTATTAAAACAGAGTCGTTTAATTGGTCAGCTAAATGTTCCTAAATTAGTTTCAAAAATGCATGTTCGCTGCTTGGGTGTGTATCTGTACAGGGTGCCCACAGTGGGCCGGCCCACCCTAAGATTTTGGGTCATCCCAGGCCCCGATTCCCCTCTGTTCTATAGCGTGCTTCCGATCTCTACTCGCCCCCAGCTGCCTGCCTCGCCGGCCCGGGCGCAACACCGTGCCTACCTTACTAGTCCATTCAGGGCTCAGGCGTGCATCACCCACTAAGCCAACCCGATTTATCCTGAGATACGTCCTCAACACTCAGCAGCCACTCCTCATCACCCATTTTCTACTTGATTCATTACTCATTAGGCAGGACCATCATTAGGGTTTGTTGTGTGCTCAGTGCTACCTGCACTTAATGGTTCAGATGTATTTCGGTAATCATTAGTACCTGTAAAGTTTACAGGGTTTTCAAAATTTCGGCCCTAGGAACAGACACTAGTCATTTTGGATTGTTGGTCGTAGTGACACTGACCCAGATTACTTCTGCAAGCCAGGTTTGTTGACAATTTTACTTGTCTTTCTTACTCATTCGATATAATATCCAATTATTCACATCGATTTGTTGCAAATAGTAAGTGCTAGACAAACTTCTTGATTCAGATTTTGGACGGTCTCTTACTGCAGTTACAATTCTGCATACTTGTCCTAGTAAGCTCACATGTAAATGATTGATTCACTACATCTATGCTTGCCTTGTCATATTTGTTGTCAATATTCTTTTAGGGTGGACCACCCTGTTTGTAAATACTGGAACCATAGACATGAGTGAACATTATTTCTCTATGTAATGTCTTCCATCATGTGTGGGCAACGAACACTGCATTGTATAGAAAGAAATTGTCATTTCCAGCTTTTACATAGGCTTCGATCTTTTACATGGAATGCAATCTGCCTACGTGCTTTGTGTCGCACTACCAACAATCCACCCTTGAAGCTAAACATTATGCCACTCATAATTCCTTAGTTTATTTGTTCAAATAGGAATTTCATATGGTTCTAATGTTCCTACTTCAGTTTTGAAATGTGTGTCTGTCTGTTATAGAGACACAAGGGGTTTGTATTTCTGTGTGTAGTCTGGTCAGCACGGTTGGGGGGTGAACTTTGCATATGCAGGGGTTTATAGGGAGACACTCTTCAAGTTGAATCTGCAATGCATCCCATAGATAATCTGACTACTTTTTATGTTTTCATGAATCTCAGATTGTGAACAACATCATAATGATTATGAGCTTGCGCTCATGAAAATAATAAAGCAAAACAATGCCATGGCTGTCAAACTTGGCATTAAGGGACTGAAATCAAGTCTGGATGCAATGCAATGCAAACGCTCTCCACCTACAGCTTCATGCTCAAAATATGATCCTAACAGTGATTCTGAGCTAGAGGGAGACCTAAGTCAATGTAGCTCCCTAGTGGAGGAGTCAGAGGAAGATGCCCTATCTTATTCACCCATCAAGGTGCTTGCTCTAACTTTCCAAGGTTATATTGGTCGCAGATATCTTGCAACTGATGCTTTGCATGTTCTTGTGTATTAGACCTTCAAAAGGAAGAGGGCGATTGCTGATCATGGAGGAGCACAAGCAAAGTATTTGGAAAAGGTAGTGGCATCTGATAAATCAAATAGCCCATTAGGTCTAGTTGCAATATCACCCGGCCCACAAAAAACCCAACTCTAGCAGACTCTAGCCCTACTACAATGGTAATTTCGGATGCCCCAACTCAGCAGACCCCAACTACAGCAAATAGTATGATTATGCTAGTTGACATAGCACCAGCTCTATGATGCAAAACCCCCATTCCAGCAAAGAGTACACCAAATCCAGTTGCCAAATCCCTTTTTGAACCAGAGAGAGCCCCAATTGCAGCAAATAGGACCCATGTTCCATTTCTTCCTAGTTTAGAAGACGAAGCTTATGTTGTCGTCAGGAACTTTGTGCACATCTTTCCTTCATGGAAAGATTATACCACAGACATAGGATAATTTCCAGTCTTCCTCCGCAACTTACGCGTAAGTAATGTACTAATGTTATTCATGGTCATTACTACATATGTTTCTGCTGACAGAAGACACAAGATTTCATTCTTTTAAATAGGCAAGGACCAAACTGGATTGTGAAGACAAGCAAGGGTTGGTTGCGCTTTTCAAGCACTCATTGATGAAGTATCGTTCCTACCTGAGGCAAGCACACTTCAATGCAAGTGATACATCTCTGTCGTATCTAATTTTCCCAACACTTTTGCCCTTGTTTTGGACTCTAACTTCCATGATTTGAATGAAACTAACCCGGATTGACGCTATTTTTAGCAGAACTGCCATGGTGTTATTTTTGTGAAAAAATAAAAGTTCTCGGAATGACCTGCAAGTCCACGGAGCAACTTTTCAGAATTAATAAAAAATTACTGGCGAAAGAATTAGCATCAGGGGGCCCACACCCTGGTCACGCGGGTGGGGGTGCACCCCCTCCCCTAGGGCGCGCCCCCTGCCTCATGGCCCCCCTGGACGTCCACCGACCTCAAATCCAACTCCATATATTTGCTTTCGCGGAGAAAAAAAGAAGTGAAGAAGGATTCATCGCGTTTTACGATACGGAGCCGCTGCTAAGCCTTAAAACCTCTCGGGAAGGCTGATCTGGAGTTTGTTCGGGGCTCCGGAGAGGGGAATTCAACCATTCTCCATCACCAATTTCATGATGCTCACCGCTGTGCGTGAGTAATTCCATCGTAGGCTTGCTGGACGGTGATGGGTTGGATGAGATTTACAATGTAATTAAGTTACTTTTGTTAGGGTTTGATCCCTAGTATCCACTATGTTCTAAGATTGATGTTGCTATGACTTTGCTATGCTTAATGCTTGTAACTAGGGCACGAGTGCCATGATTTCATATCTAAACCTATTACGTTTTCATCAATATATATGATTTCTTGATCCTATCTTGCAAGTCTATAGTATCCTATTATGTGTTATGATCCGTTAACCCCAAAGTGACAATAATCGGGATACTTACCGGTGATGACCGTAGTTTGAGGATTTCATGTATTCACCAAGTGCTAATGCTTTGGTCTGGTTCTCTATTAAAAGTAGGCCTTAATATCCCTTAGTTTCCATTAGGACCCCGCTACCACGGGAGGGTAGGACAAAATATGTCATGCAAGTTCTTTTCCATAAGCATGTTTGAATATATTCGGAATACATGCCTACATTACATTAATGAACTGGAGCTAGTTCTGTGTCACCCTATGTTATAACTATTACATGAGGAATCGCATCCGACATAATTATCCATCACTGATCCAATGCCTGTGAGCTTTTCACATACTGTGCTTTGCTTTGTTACTTTACCGTTGCTACTGTTACAATTACTACAAAACTGCTACTGTTACTTTTGTTACTGTTACCGTTACTTCCATACTACTTTGCTACTAAATACCTTGCTGCATATACTAAGTTATCCATGTGTGGTTGAATTGACAACTCAACTGCTAATACTTGAGAATATTCTTTGGCTCCCCTTCTGTCGAATCAATAAATTCGGGTTGAATACTCTACCCTCGAAAACTGTTGTGATCCCTATACTTGCGGGTTATCAAGACTATTTTCTGGCGCCGTTGCCGGGGAGCATAGCCCTATTCTTTGGGTCACTTGGGATTTATATCTGATGATCACTATGAAGAACTTGAAAGATCAAAGAACTAAAATTTATCCCTCAACTATGAGGGGAGGTAAGGAACTGCCATCTAGCTCTGCACTTGATTCTCCTTCCGTTATGAGTAAACTTGCGACACCTAAACCTGCTTCTACTATTAATTCTCATATGTAGCATGGTATTGATGATGCCACTTCTTCTATGCATGAGACTTGTGATGAAACTACTTCTATGCTTGATACTACTGTGCCATTAGGTGAATTTCTTGATGAACAACTTGCTAGGGCTAGGGAGAATGAAATTATTGGAACTGATAATATTGATGATAGTGATGATGAAGGTTCTCCCCCTAAATATGAATTTCCTGTTGTTCCAGAGGGTTATGTTATGGATGAAGAAACTGCTAGAGATTTTCTTGCTTGCAATGATAGATCAGATCTTAAGAAATTATTAGCTAAGCTGAAACAGAAGACTCTGAATGCTAGAATGAAACATGACCCTGCTTTTGCTACTTCACCTATCTTTGTTACTGATAAGGATTATGAATTCTCTGTTGATCCCAAGATAATTACTTTAGTTGAATCTGATCCTTTTTATGGCACTGAACCTGAAATTGTAGTGGCACATCTTACTAAGTTAAATGATATAGCCACCCTGTTTACTAATGATGAGAAATCTCGCTATTATTATATCCTTAAAATATTTCCGTTCTCATTAAAGGGTGATGCTAAGACATGGTTTAATTCTCTTGATCCTGGTTGTGTGTGTAGTCCCCATGATATGATTTACTATTTCTCTGCTAAATATTTCCCTGCTCATAAGAAACAAGCTGCCTTAAGGGAAATATATAATTTTGTGCAAATCAAAGAAGAGAGTCTCCCACAAGCTTGGGGGAGGCTTGTCCGATTACTTAATGCTTTGACTGATCATCCTCTTAAGAAAATGAAATAGTTGATATCTTCTATAATGGACTAACCGATGCTTCCAAGGACCACCTAGATAGCTGTGCTAGTTGTGTTTTCAGCGAAAGGATAGTCGACCAAGATGAATTGCTATTAAATAATAGGTTGGCTAATGAAAATAATTGGACACTTCCTGAACCAACTCGTAAGCCAACTCCGAAGAAAAGAGGTGTTCTATTTCTCAGTCCTGAAGATATGCATGAGGCAAAGAAATCTATGAAAGAGAAAGGTATTAAAGCCGAAGATGTTAAAAATTTACCTCATGTTGAAGAAATTTATGGCCTCAATATACCACCTAAAGAAATACAAGGTCTTGATAACCCAACACAGGTAGTGAAGGTAAACTCTCTTTATAGATATGATAAAGTTGAAATCCCGTCAACTAAGTTTGCTAGCCAATGCTTAGATGAATTTGATGATTTTATGGATAAACAAGTAAATTTCAATGATTATGTTAGTAGACAATTGAAAAATAATGCTTATATGATTGGACGCTTGAGTGATTATATGTCTAGAGTTAAGGGTGAACTTAAACTCACTAGTAAACATGTTTCTATGGTCACTACTCAAGCAGAACAAGTACTTAAGGCTCAGAATGAATTGCTTGATGAACTAAATAATAAACATGATTTTGCTGTTAGAGTGGCTACTAGAACTGGCAAAATGACTCAGGAACCTTTGTATCCTGAAGGCCACCCTAAGAGAGTTGAACAAGATTCTCACAGAAATAATTTAGATGCTCCTAGTCCTTCTAAAAAGAAGAAAAAGAAAAATGATAGGACTTTGCATGCTTCCAGTGAACCTATTGTAGAAACACCTGAGAATCCTAATGATATTTCTATCTCTGATGCTGAAACACAATCTGGAGATGAACATGAACCTAATGATAATGGTAATAATGATGTTCATGTAGATGCTCAACCTAGCAATAACAACGATATAGAAATTGAACTTGCTGTTGATCTTGATGACCCACAATCAAAGAATCAACGTTTTGATAAGAGAGACTTTGTTGCTAGGAAGCATGTTAGGTGACGGTGTCCTGGACTACGGGGTACTCACCACGTCGTCTCCCCATCAGTTGGATTGGGCCGAGGACCCCCATGGCAGTTTACTCATGGGCTAGTCCGGATAGCCAAAGTATACACAAGGAAGATTCTACAAGACTTGCTGATCAAGACAAGGACTCCTCCCCACCAGCGTATTCGGCTAGGACTCTTGTTATCCTAGGCCTCTGGTACATTAAATAAACTGAGGCCAGGCTAGTCGATAGATCATTATGACATTACTCATCATACCTCTAGGGTTTAGACCACAACATATGATCTCGGGGTAGATCAACTCTTGTAACCCCTATACTCATTAAAGTTAATCAAGCAGCATGTAGGGTATTATCTCATCAAGAGAGCCCGAAGCTGGGTAAAATCCCGTGTTCATGTTACCATCGATCCTAAGACGCACAACTTGGGATCCCCTACCTGAGATCTGCCGGTTTTGACACCGACAATGGTGCTTTCATTGAGAGTTCCGATGTGTGATCGGCAAAAGGGTCAATGGCTTGATTGCAGATCAACTGCGACGTTGGCTTCGTCATCACCAGCTCGAATGATCACCTTGGCTTGACCGAGGACTGTGCCCTACCTCCGATCATCATGTTCGGATGAGGGCCTTCATCAACATCAACTCCGATCTCCATCAACATCATGGAGGAATCATCCATGGAGCTCGGGGGCTGAACGTCAACATTGCCCTCGGGCGACCGTGCTATTTTTTTGGACAGCGAACTTGTATCAGCCGCCACTGCCTCCTCGAGTGTCGCTTATACGATTGCTTTGGTAGAATTGTGCGGAATTGTGTCTACAATAACACTGCAAA
The DNA here is from genome assembly GCF_002162155.2 of Triticum dicoccoides. Taxonomy (NCBI): domain Eukaryota; kingdom Viridiplantae; phylum Streptophyta; class Magnoliopsida; order Poales; family Poaceae; genus Triticum; species Triticum dicoccoides. The sequence continues at coordinate 574,322,886 of NC_041383.1, read as the reverse complement.
ATTTCGTCGAGTTCCGATGGAGGAATCTCCGGCAATCTCCGATATACCGGAGCGCTGTTGAATCTGGACGAGAATCCAGACGAGTTTGGAGCGTGGTGTCCAGCATCTAGCTCGGACGTCCTTTGGAAAATCCAACCATTGATCGGCTGTGGAATTCCTATATCTACCACCTGTCAAAAATTCAGCTCAATCCGACCGTCCAAACACCGGGAACCTTCTGATTAGTGCATCACTTTTCGGATCTGTTTTCTGCGCAAGAACGAATCCGACCCAAGTTCATCTTCTTCATGAACGGGATTTCGGACATCGTTTTTGAAGGAAGTTTTTGTATGGGGTATTGTGTTTTATTCTCAAAACACATCCCACTAATATTATAAGTATTTTTTTAATATAATCTTCACCGTCGCACCGGTGTCAAACCAACCCGACAACATCCCTCCACGGCGGCCGACCTGCGCTAGACACGTCGTCGCTTTGTTGAGCCGAGCTCAACTTCTTCGGATCATCATATCGACCAGCTAAACAATAGTTCGTCATCGCGAAGGATAAATCGTCACCAACATCACCGCCCCACGCATTACACGGAGCGGCCACACCGGCATCGCCGCACGGTCACTTCATCAAGCCAGCATTGACCATGTCACAAGTTACGACCTGCATCGGCATGGCCAAACCGTTGCTTCATCGAGCCGATGTCCATCACGCCGAACTACTTCAACACCTCGGCTGACAGGGCAGTTGCAACATCTCCCCACCGACTTGCTCCGTCTCCTCGCCTAGACTGGGTGCTTCGTCATCCCTTCATCAACTTACTTCAGAGACTTCGGCGTCACCGGCCGACCAGCTTTATCACATTAGCTGGACCATGGGCTTTGCCTTGGCGAGCCAACCTTTGCCAGCATCATCATGCCTTCGCTTCATCATCCATCAGGCAATGGGTGTGTGGATCGAGTCCCAATTTTAGGAGTAACTTTTTTCGGACCGCTACAACAAATAAACCAGGTGCTATTAATCCTAGCAAATTTTGCTTGTTTGGGTTTATTTTTCCAAAGGAATTATTACTTTGCTTTGTTCCATCATCTATACACAAGTCTATGAAATGGTGGCCGCATTAACGACGGTTGCGTGGTGGTTCTGTTAGTTTCCATGCATAGTTCGGCGAACGCCGTATCCGGAACTCGGACCGACCTATGAATTCGGGCTTTGTCACGCCTTCACTGCGTCACGCCGATACCCTGCATCGACATTGGCCTCGGCGCCAGGCCATATCTCTTTAAATAAATTATTTTTACGTAAATAAATTATGCAAGGATTATATATATATATATATTATTATTTCCTCGGCCACACTGTTTTATGTGTACAGGTAATCGATTTTGACTGCGTTACGCGGTCACTACTCCGGAGTGCCGAACTCCTTGCTTGGACACCTCGGGCTTGGAGGCTGGGACCTCCTCCATGCTGAGGACTGCGAACCTTGTCGGATCTGTCATGGGTCAATGGGCGTCTTCGTCCCACCACAAGCCTGAATTGCGTCATCAACACCGAGCACATTAACCAGCTAAGTCGCTCTCATGCTCAAATACTTTCTGTTTTAAATTTTGTCCGGTTCGACCAAGCATTATACCTTTTTGGCTAAAAGTTGTTTGTGATAAAAGTTCCTTGTCATAACTTTGTTTGTGACACACAAATTCAAATACCTCATTTATTTGGGGGCTTCCTTTATGAAGCCATTCCTCTTGCATATGATTATACTTGTACGGTTTCGTTCCTTGTCCGTATATTACGCCACAATATGCACCATATTGACTTATGTGTTCTGCAAGCTGGGTTGCCTTGCTCCTGTGCTTACCCCTACGTTCCCGATTGTTTGGCTAGGGAGTAAAGGGAGCACCTCTGCGATTGTCACGGCAGGTTCATCCGAGCTCGGACCTCAGACTGGGTGAAGCCGAAAGCTAGCGCTCTTATTATTTTTAATCATGGTCGGCACACAACGGAACTCATGAGTACGAAAAATCTATTGCACATGTATAAGAGTAACAATGAGCAACCGAAGAAAGGTATCAGTGGAGGTACTATTTTCTTTGAAGATGCTTCTTACACTTCGTTAGTAATATATCATAAGTTCCCTGAGCGCGCTTTGTCTGTTACAGCCTTATGGCCTTTTTGCCTCGTTATCGGAAACACCATCAATATTCTCGATAGGTGGAGTACATAACACTTTTAGGTCCTTAACCGAAGTGGGAGAAGCCGATGGTCGGTTAAGACGCGTTCAAAGTTCGGGTGAACACAGATGTGATATAAGTACTTCGATACATACAATGATCATACATAAAATTCTTTTACCCAAGTCGATTGGGAGTTCTTAAAATTTATATGAGCTGTTTTATAGTAAATTTGTTTCCTTCTTGGTCGTTGCAAAGGGTTGACCCGCGTGAAGTCTTGAGATCGGATGCGTCATGTTAAAGCACGACAGAAGCACAATTTTTTTTCCAATTTTTGGATTGGCACCGAACACTTGATCTTGTTCGGACGTCAAGTTTTACTGACATTTTTTGGTTTTCCAAAGCTTATGGCACTTTTAGACTATTTGTGTGTTTCCAGCACAAGTCTCACGGTGCAACGCCGGACACCTTTAGGGATTCGGCAAAAACATTCTCGGATAGTGCTATATATGGATCAGTTTTAAATTGTGTCTTTGGTCAATAGTTGGGTTGCCCGGCTCCTGTGATTGCTTCCTACGTTCGCTTTGTTCGGCTAGGTGTGCAAAGGGAGAACCACTGCGATTGTGCTTCCAGCTCGCATGGTTAAGCACCTCAGTTGAGAAAGCCAAAAACTGACTGTCACAATAAGCGTAAACTGATCAGCAATCCGATGACTATGATAAATTACGGGACATTCATAACATTGGCCGAAGTGTTTACGACTTGACCTCGGCTGTCGCTGAACACTAACCGGGGGCTCGTAGCTAGCCTCCCAGTTTAAAGCTCCTATGACTAAGTGAAAGTTATAAAGCCCGCATATCTGATTGCCTCGTTCCCACTAACACAACCGCCTTCGGGCACAGAGACGTTGGCTAAGGGTTGTCTTGTTATTGCGGAAACATCCTGCATAGTATCTACAAAGGGGTAGAAGCCGACGATGGGCCACTTTCAACTAATAAACGGTCGCAACAGAGTCAAAATAAACATATCATCGACATTTGTATTTAATATACAAGCGCCGCCTTCCGTAATCATCATTATAAAGCCATAAATATGCATTAAGGCTCGGGGGGCTACTGGGCTTCAGGCTTATTATTTACAAATATTAAAGGGGCACATCGATCCCTTGATCTGGTGTTGCCACCCGACCAGTGTCTCGGGGGCTACTGCCTTGCCTATTCAATACAGAAAGTTCAAAGTGCTTAGTGATCGGCTTGACCGAACTATGCGCAAACACGTATTTGGACAACAATAGGTACCATATGGACCTTTCTGGCATCAAGCTGGTATATTACGGCAACTTCTCAAGACCCTCTCTCAAGGGCCTATTCACCGATCACTATTATCTCTAATATATTACACTGTGTTTCTATTCCTATGTATGCTGCCGAGCTAGGAGTTGATCCTCAGGCCGATTTCGCGCATCGACCTGAGTCTCAGGGGCTACTAGGATCAGCGGTTTCATGTTTTCCTTCAGGTGCATCTCGGGTTTTAGACCGACACACACACCTTGAGGGCTACTGGCTATATATCTCGGTAGAGAATAAATTGCACCAATCAAAAAATCAGCCCGCAGTCAGGGATGGTGCACCACCTCGGAAGCAGTTTGGCATAAAGCTTGGGCGCCAGTGGCTGGCTCCATAGAGGGCATTTCTGGCATTAAGCTCAGCTAACCTCCTTTAAACTACTTCAAGCCAAGGTGATCGATGACACCTCGGATACAGTCCGGCGTTGGAGCTCGGATACAATCTGGCGTTGGAGCTCGGATGTAAGAGGACACCGCCGCCTGGGAACAACTTCAAACCCGAGGTGTGGTGTAAAAAATAACCAGGCATTGATAAAGGCCGATAACTTAAAGGGGCTCCTTGGATACCCGACGTGCAAACTCTTCGGATTTACTTCGGCGATCCTCAAGATCGAAGATCAGAAGATTTGTTGAACCAGTTTTCAAGACCGACGGCGGAAGATGAAGAACAGTTCGGAAGAATCGAGGAGCATCCCCAACTTGAAGACCGGTTCACGGGGCTACTGACGGTGTCATGGACTACGGGGTACTCACCACGTTGTCTCCTGATCAGTTGGATTGGCCCGAGGACCTCCATGGCCGTTTACTCATGGGCCAGTCCGGATAGCCGAAGTATACACAAGGAAGATTCTACAAGACTTGGTGATCAAGATAAGGACTCCTCCCCACCGGCGTATTCGGCTAGGACTCTTGTTATCCTAGGCCTCTGGTACATTATATAAACCGAGGCCAGGCTAGACGATAGATCATTATGACATTACTCATCATACCTCTAGGGTTTAGACCACAACATATGATCTTGGGGTAGATCAACTCTTGTAACCCCTATACTCATTAAAGTCAATCAATCAGCATGTAGGGTATTATCTCATCAAGAGACCCCGAAGGTGGGTTAAATCCCGTGTTCATGTTACCATCGATCCTAAGACGCACAACACGGGACCCCCTACCCAAGATCTGCCGGTTTTGACACTGACAGTAGGGAAAGGGAACCATGGTTCAGAAACCCATGCCTTTTCCTCCTTAACCATCCAAGAAAAAGTATGATGAGGACTTTGAGCGCTTTGCTGAAATGATTAAACCTATTTTCTTACGTATGCGCTTAACCGATATGCTTAAGACGAACCCTTATGCTAAATACATGAAGGACATCATTACAAATAAAAGAAAAATACCTGAAGCCAAAATCTCCACCATGCTTGCCAACTATACCTTTAAGGGTGGAATACCTAAGAAACTTGGTGATCCCGGAGTACCCACGATACCATGCTCCATTAAAAGAAATTATGTTAAAACTGCCTTATGTGATCTAGGAGCCGGTGTCAGTGTTATGCCTCTTTCCTTATACCGTAGAATTGAATTAAGTAAGTCGACACCTACCGAAATATCTTTGCAAATGGTCGATAAATCAACTACTATACATGTCGGTATTTGTGAGGACGTGCCTGTTGTTGTTGCGAATGTTACTATCTTAACAGACTTTGTCATTCTTGATATTCCTGAGGACGACAATATGTCGATTATCCTTGGTAGACCCTTTTTAAATATTGTAGGTGATGTTATTGATTGCAACAAAGTCAATATCACCTTTCATGTTAATGGTAATGAGCATACGATACATTTTCCGAGGAAACAACCTCAAGTTCACAGCACAAATTCTATTGGGAAAATTCCATCAATAATTATTGGAGGTTTTGAATTTCCTCTTCCTACTGCAAAGAAAAAGTATGATATTCTTATTATTGGGGATGTTCATATCCCCGTTGAGGTAACCTAGTGCCACTTCAAAGTTTCTCCGGTTTCATGTGATTCAGAATGAGTTTGTTAACAAGACTTGATCAACCTTGTTAGTGGATTCCTTTTGATGAGCATGAGATGGATGAAGTTAGAGGGCACAACTCTCTGTACCCTTCTTTTACTTTCTGTTACTTAGAATAAATAAAGTAGAAATATTTTATTATGTCTGTTTTCTGAATTATCCATGCAATAAAAAATATCCCGAAAATAAAAGTTCTCCAAATGCCATGCCAATTTAATATGATTTTTCTGGAATATCTCAGAATATCTGGCACTAAGAACACAGCAGGGGGAGCAAGCACCTGGCCACGAGGGTCCAGGGTGCACCCACCTGCCTCGTGGGCCCATGGTGGCTCCCCTCCACTTATTCATGCACCCACACACTCCTTCCTTCCAAAAAATACTATCTAGATCAAGCACGAGTTCTAGCTCGTTTTGCTGCCATTTTCGATCTCCTTGCTCAAAGCTCCATTCACAAAACTACTTTGGGGGATTGTTCCTTGGTATGTGACTCCTCCAATGATCCAATTTTTTTTGTTCTAGTGCTTTATTCATTGCAAATTCTTGCTGCTTAGGTGACCCTGTTCTTGAGCTTGCATGTCAAATTTATGAAGTCCCAAGTAATTCTAATGCATAATAGAGGCTGTAGGCACTTATGGGAGTAGTTGCTATGAATTATATTAAGTTTGGTTTCCTTCTATTTCGAGTCAATAAAAATTTCAGATATTTTCAGAAAAAGATGAAGAGATTCTTCTTGAGGGGCTCTTCTAGACAACGTTCTAAGGATAAACAAGCTAAGGAGAATGAAAAGCCCAAGTATAATCTTCCTCGTGTGGCGGAAGTACGGACGTGTGAATGGCCTTGTGATGATTTCTTGAGAGCAGCCGGGATATATGATGATTTCTATTCTTTGGTTGATAATGCGGGCCTCACCGACTTCCTCCACAGCCAGCTTGAACAGTACCTCTTACTCACCAATACTTCCATGCAAAATTTCTACTTTTATCCTAAGAAATCACCTCCTTCGGTAGAGTTTAAATTATATGATGTTGATAGGGAGATGTCACTATATGAATTTTGCACAGTTTTCAAGATACCCTTCGGGGGCAGCTTAGAGGAACCACATCATAAGGATGTGGAAGGATTTATTGACACTATTACTGTAGGGGAAACGAGGAAAGTTTCCGATGCACGGATAACAAGCATACATTCTCCTGTTTTACACTACTTTGCAATATTTGCTAGTCGATGCTTAATTGGTCGCAGAAACTGTGGAAACCTTAATGTTCCTGATATTATCATTTTGTTCCATGCTTTATTTCGTGATAACTCTTTTAATATGGGCGCTATTATTACTAGACGATTAAGCATGAAACATACTAAGGGCCCCATTTTTGGAGGTATCTATGCTTCACGCCTCGCTAAACATTTCAGGATACCCATTAGGCATTTTGAGGAAGAAGAAAAACTGCTGCCCCTACTTATCTAGATTACAAGTGCATGGTAGCACATGAATTTATTGTTACAAATGATGAGAATATGCTTAAATATAATATGAGATTTCATAAGAAACACAGTGAAACTATTGTCATGCATGCACCTTCTTTGTTTGATTTATCTTCAGGCACGTTTCTCGTTTTACTGGAGGCCATTCATGCTTACCGAGGCCAGACATCAGTCCCAGAGCCTGAACCGGAACCACAACTTGACCCTTATCGACCATCTTTTTATCAGTGGAATCCGGAGGAGTTTGCCAGCCAGTGGTACCCAGATGATACCCCTCAGTACACCGGAGGGAGTAGCTCTAACCCATGGCCATAGACCAACTTATGCCAAAAGCCTAAGCTTGGGGGAGTACGTATTCCTCACCGACTTTACAGTCATGTTCACAGACTCATTCTAGTATCAGTGCTCATACTCTTTCATTGTACTATCCATGCTAGTTTAATTTTATTTTCGTGCTTTCTTCTTGTGTGTTAGATAAACCTTAAGGAAAACCAAAAAAATTAGTTAGTTTAATTTCCATGCCTGTAGTAGTAGTAATTAAAAGAAAAACTCAAAAAAAAAGATTTCTCATTCTTATTTTTGCTTGTTGGGAGCTTTCCCGTGTAAATAGTTTTATTTCTTTTCTTTTCCTTTGGGGGTCAAGAGGAGAAGACTATAATGAAAATGTCTAAGTGGTTCTCATATGCATAATTGATTTACTTTAACCAAGAGCCCATATTACTTTGTTTTCTCTCTTGAAATGAATGCTTGCAGATTCCAGCTTAGTCCAATGCACGTGCACTATTATTATTATCCACAACGTTCGGTCATGCAAGTGAAAGGCAATGATGATGATATATGATGAAATGATTGGGATAAGAGGAGATGGTATGAACTCGACCTCTCTTGTTTTTGTAAATATGATTAGCTAATCATGCCTAATTCAGCCTATTATGAATAAACATGTTTGCAATGACAATTAGAGATTATAGTTGCTTATGCCATGCTTAATTAGCTATGAGTTTATAATGGTTTACCTTGCATGCCAACTTGCTATTAAAATGGTTGTGATGTGGTATGATACGGTGGTATCCTCCTTTGAATGAATTGAGTGACTCGACTTGGCACATGTTCCCGCATGTAGTTCAAACAAAATCAACATAGCCTTCACGATATTTATATTCATGCTGGATTATATCCTACTCATGCTTGCACCCAGTGTCCATTAATTTTAATGCATGTTCATGGCTGTTGTCACTCTCTCAGTTGGTCGCTTCCCAATCTCTTTCTAGCCTTCACTTGTACTAAGCGGGAATACTGCTTGTGCATCCACTTCCATAAACCCCAAAGTTATTCCATATGAGTCCACCATACCATCCTATATGCGGTATCTACCTTCCGTTCCAAGTAAATTTGTATGTGTCAACCTCCAACCTTCAAATGAAATTTTGTTTTGTATGCTCGAACAGCTCATGTATCAACTAGGGTTGTCTGTATATTCCATGCTAGGCGGGTTATTCATAAGAGGAGTGGACTCCGCTCCTCATTCACGAGAAAATGGCTGGTCACCGGGATGCCTAGTCCCATGCTCAAATCAAATCAAAATAATTAAACAAAACTCCCCCAGGATTGTTGTTAGTTGGAGGCACCCGTTGTTTCGGACAAGCCATGGATTGATGCCTGTTGGTGGAGGGGGAGTATAAAACTTTACCATTCTGTTTGGGAACCGCCTATAATGTGTGTAGCATGGAAGATATCGAGATCTCATAGTTGTTATGTTGATAGTAAAAGTATACCGCTCAAAATGCTATTATCTCTGTTTTAAAAATCGAGCTCTAGCACCTCTACAAATCCCTGCTTCCCTCTGCGAAGGGCCTATCTATTTACTTTTATGTTGAGTCATCACCCTCTTATTAAAAAGCACCCGTTGGAGAGCACCGTTGTCATTTGCATGCATTACTATTAGTTTATATTGGGTATGACTATGACTGGATCTCTTTTACCATGAATTACAATGTTTAGTCAGTCCTTGATCTTTAAAGGTGCTCTGCATTTATGTTTTGCGGTCTCAGAAAGGGATAGCGAGATACCATCTTGTTATATAATATTATGATTGTTTTGAGAAAGTTTATCATCCAAGTTTTATAATTATTGCTCGCTAGAGTATTATGCCATTGATATGACTAAACATGAGACCTAAGTGTTATTGTGAATGTGGTTAGTCATAATCTTTGCTGAAAACTTGAATGCTAGCTTTACATATTTACAACAACAAGAGCAAATAGAGTTTGTAAAAGTTTTTCTTTATCACTTTCAGTTTATCAACTAAATTGCTTGAGGACAAGAAAAGGTTTAAGATTGGGGGAGTTGATACGTCTCCGTCGTATCTACTTTTCCAAACACAATTGCCCTTGTTTTGGACTCTAACTTGCATGATTTGAATGAAACTAACCCAGATCGATGTTGTTTTCAGCAGAACTGTCATGGTGTTATTTTTGTGCAGAAATAAAAGTTCTCGGAATGACCTACAAATCCACGGAGCAACTTTTCAGAATTAATAAAAAATACTGGCGAAAGAATTAGCGTTAGGGGCCCACACCCTAGTCATGAGGGTGGGGGGCGCCCCCTCCCCTAGGGCGCGCCCCCTGCCTCGTGGGCCCCCTGGACGTCCACCAACCTCAAATCCAACTCCATATATTTGCTTTCACGGAGAAAAAAATAAGTGAAGAAGGATTCATCGTGTTTTACGATACAGAGCCGCCGGTAAGCCCTAAAACCTCTTAGGAGGACTGATCTGGAGTCCGTTCGGGGCTCCGGAGAGGGGAATCCGTTGCCGTCGTCATCATCAACCATCATTCATCACCAATTTCATGATGCTCATCACCGTGTGTGAGTAATTCCATCGTAGGCTTGCTGGATGGTGATGGGTTGGATGAGATTTACCATGTAATTAAGTTAGATTTGTTAGGGTTTGATCCCTAGTATCCACTATGTTCTGAGATTGATGTTGCTATGACTTTGCTATGCTTAATGCTTGTCACTAGGGCCCGAGTGCCATGATTTTAGATTTGAACCTATTATGTTTTCATGAATATATGTGAGTTCTTGATCCTATCTTGCAAGTCTATAGTCACCTATTATGTGTTATGATCCGTTAACCCCGACGTGACAATAATCGGGATACTTACCAGTGATGGCCGTAGTTTGAGGAGTTCATGTATTCACTAAGTGCTAATGCATTGGTCTGGTTCTCTATTAAAAGGAGGCCTTAATATCCCTTAGTTTCCATTAGGACCCCACTGCCACGGGAGGGTAGTGAAGGAAATATGCCCTAGAGGCAATAATAAAGTTATTATTTATTTCCTTATTTCATGATAAATGTTTATTATTCATGCTAGAATTGTATTAACCGGAAACATAATACATGTGTGAATACATAGACAAACATAATGTCACTAGTATGCCTCTGCTTGACTAGCTCGTTAATCAAAGATGGTTAAATTTCCTAACCATAGACATGAGTTGTTATTTGATTAACGGGATCACATCATTAGGAGAATAATGTGATTGACTTGACCCATTCCGTTAGCTTAGCACTTGATCGTTTAGTATGTTGCTATTGCTTTCTTCATGCCTTATACATGTTCCTATGACTATGAGATTATGCAACTCCTATTTACCGGAGAAACACTTTGTGTGCTACCAAACGTCATAACGTAACTGGGTGATTACAAAGGTGCTCTACATGTGTCTCTGAAGCTCCTTGTTGGGCGTATTTCGAGATTAGGATTTGTCACTCCGATTGTCGGAGAGGTATCTTTGGGCCCTCTCGGTAATGCACATCACTATAAGCCTTGCAAGCAATGTGACTAATGTGTTAGTTGCGAGATGGTGTATTACATAACAAGTAAAGAGACTTGCCGGTAACGAGATTGAACTAGGTATTGAGATACCAACGATTGAATCTTGGGCAAGTAACATACCGATGACAAAGGGAACAATGTATGTTGTTGTGCGGTTTGACCGATAAAGATCTTCGTAGAATATGTGGGAGCCAATATGAGCATCCAGGTTCTGCTATTGGTTATTGACCAGAGACGTGTCTCGTTCATGTCTACATAGTTCTCGAACCAGTAGGGTCCACACTCTTAAAGTTCGGTGACGATTTATATTATGAGTTATGTGTTTTGATGTACCGAAGGTAGTTCGGACTCCCGGATGAGATCAGGGACATGAAGAGGAGTCTCGAAATGGTCGAGAAGTAAAGATTGATATATTGGACGACTATATTCGGACATCGAAAAGGTTCCGAGTGATTCGGGTATTTGTCGGAGTACCGGAGAGTTATGAGAATTCGCCAGGGAGTATATGGGCCTTATTGGGCTTTAGGGGAAAGAGAGAGGGGAGGCTGCGCCCCCCCAAGGCTTAGTCCAAATTGGACTAGGGGGAGGGGCGGCACCCCCTCCTTCCTTCTCTTCTCTTTTCCCTTTCCTTCTCTACTATTCCTACTACTTGGAAGGGCTCCTAGTTCTACTAGGAAAGGAGGAATCATACTCCCGGTGGGACTAGGACTCCCCTAGGGCACTCCATAGAGAGGGCCGGCCCTCCCCCTCCTCCACTCCTTTATATACGGGGGAGGGGGCACCCCATAGACACAACAATTGATCTCTTGATCTCTTAGCAGTGTGCGGTTCCCCCTCCATCATATTCCACCTCGGTAATATAGTAGCGGTGCTTAGGTGAAGCCCTGCGTCGGTAGCATCATCAACACCGTGATCACGCCGTCGTGCTGACGAAACTCTCCCTCAAAGCTCGGCTGGATCGGAGTTCGAGGGACGTCATTGAGCTGAACGTATGCTGAACTCGGAGGTGCTGGACGTTCGGTACTTGGACCGGTCGGATCGTGGAGACGTACGACTACATCAACCGCGTTGTGCTAACGCTTCCGCTTTCGGTCCACGAGGGTACGTGGACAACACTCTCCCCTCTCGTTGCTATGCATTACCATGATCTTGTGTGTGCGTAGGATATTTTTTTGAAATTAGTATGTTCCCCAACAGTGGCATCTAAGCCAGGTTTTATGCGTAGATGTTATATGCACTAGTAGAACACAAGTGAGTTGCGGGCCATTCAAGTCAGACTGCTTACCAGCATGTCATACTTTGGTTCGGCGGTATTGTTGGATGAAGCGGTCCGGGCCGACATTACGCGTACGCTTACGTGAGACTGGTTCTACCGACGTGCTTTGCACATAGGTGGCTGGCGGGTGTCAGTTTCTCTAACTTTAGTTGAACCGAGTGTGGCTATGCCCGGTCCTTGAGAAGGTTAAAACAACACTAACTTGACGAACTATCGTTGTGGTTTTGATGCATAGGTAAGAACGGTTCTTGCTTAGCCTGTAGCAGCCATGTAAAACTTGCAACAACAAAGTAGAGGATGTCTAACTTGTTTTTGCAGGGCATGTTGTGATGTGATATGGTCAAGGAGTGATGAGATATAAGTTGTTGTATGAGATAATCATGTTTCGTTGAAGTTATCGGCAACTGGCAGAAGCCTTATGGTTGTCTCTTTAGTGCATAAGATGCAAGCGCCAAATAATTGCTTTACTTTATGGCTATGCGATAGCAATAGTTGCAAGAGCAATAGTTGGCGAGACGACCATGTGACGACACATTGATATAGATCAAGATGATGGAGATCATGGTGTCGTGCCGGTGACAATAGAGATTATGACAGTACTTTGGAGATGGACATCAAAGGCGCAAGATGATCATGGCCATATCATGTCACATATTTTTTATTGCATGTGATGTTTATCTTTTATACATCTTATTTTGCTTAGTTCGGCGGTAGCAATATAAGATGATCTCTCACTAAATTTCAAGGTATAAGTGTTCTCCCTGAGTATGCTTGTGAAAGTTCTTCGTGCTGAGACACCACGTGATGATCGGGTGTGATAGGCTCTACGTTCAAATACAACGGGTACAAAACAGTTGCACACGCGGAATACTCAGGTTATACTTGACGAGCCTAGCATATACATATATGGCCTCGGAACACTGAGACCGAAAGGTCAAGCATGAATCATATAGTACATATGATCAACATAGTGATGTTCACCATTGAAAACTACTCCATCTCACGTGATGATCGGACATGGTTTAGTTGATTTGGATCATGTGACCACTTAGATGATTAGAGGGATGTCTATCTAAGTGGGAGTTCTTAAGTAATATGATTAATTAAACTTTAATTTATCATGAACTTAGTCTTGATAGTATTTTGCAAATTATGTTGTAGATCAATAGCTCGTGTTATAGCTTCCCTGTGTTTTTATATGCTCCTAGAGAAAAACTATGTTGAAAGATGTTAGTAGCAATGATGCAGACTTGGTCCGTGATCTGAGGTTTATCCTCATTGTTGCATAGAAGAATTATGTCCTTGATGTACCGCTAGGTGACAGACCTATTGCAGGAGCAAATGCATACGTTATGAACGTTTGGCTAGCTCAATACGATGACTACTTGATAGTTTTGTGCACCATGCTTTATGGCTTAGAACCGGGGCTACATAAACCTTTTTGAAATGTCATGGAACATATGAGATGTTTCAAGAGATGAAATTGGTATTTCAGACTCATGCCCGTGCCAAGAGGTATGAGACCTCTGACAAATACTTCGCCTAAAAGATGAAGGAGAATTGCTCAACTAGTGAGCAAGTGCTTAGATTGTCTGAGTACTACAATCGCTTGAATCAAGTGGGAGTTAATCTTCCAGATAAGATAGTGATTGACAGAGTTCTCTAGTCACCATCACCAAGTTACTGGAACTTCATGATGAACTATAGTATGCAAGGGATGACGAAAAAGATTCCCGAGCTCTTCATGATGCTGAAATCGACGAAGGTAGAAATCAAGAAAGGGCATCAAGTGTTGATGATTGACAAGACCACTAGTTTCAAGAAAAATGCAAAGGAAAAGAAAGGGAACTTCAAGTAGAATGGCAAGCAAGTTGTCACTCCCATGAAGAAGCCCAAAGCTGGACCAAAACCTGAAACTGAGTGCTTCTACTGCAAAGGAAATGGTCACTGGAAGCGGAAATGCCCTGAATATTTGATGGATAAGAAGGATGGCAAAGTGAACAAGGGTATATTTGATATACAGGTTATTAATGTGTACCTTACTAGTGTTTATAGTAGCCCCTAAGTATTTGATACTTGTTCGGTTGCTAAAATTAGTAACTCAAAATAGGAGTTACGTAATAAACAGAGACTAGTTGAGGGTGAAGTGACGATGTGTGTTGGAAGTGGTTCCAAGATTGATATGATCATCATCGCACACTCCCTATACTTTCCGGATTAGTGTTAAACCTAAATAAATGTTATTTGGCATATGCGTTGAGCATGAATATGATTTGATCATGTTTATTGCAATACAGTTATTCATTTAAAGTCAGAGAATAATTGTTGTTCTGTTTACATGAATAAAACCTTCGATGGTCATACACCCAATCAAAATAGTTTGTTGGATCTCGATCATAGTGATACACATATTCATAATATTGATGCCAAAAGATGCAAAGTTGATAATGATAGTGCAACTTATTTGTGGCACTGTCGTTTGGGTCATATTAGTGTAAAGCGCATGAAGAAACTCCATAAAGATGGACTTTTGGAATCACTTGGTTATGAATCATTTGATGCTTGCGAACCGTGCCTTTTGGGCAAGATGACTAAAACTCCATTCTCCGGAACAATGGAACAAGCTACTGACTTGTTGGAAATAATACATACTGATGTATGCAGTCCAATGAGTGTTGATGCTTGTGGCGGGTATCGTTATTTTCTGACCTTCACAGAAGATTTGAGCAGATATGAGTATATCTACTTAATGAAACACAAGTCTGAAACATTTGAAAAGTTCAAAGAATTTCAGAGTGGAGAATCATCATACCAAGAAAATAAAGTTTCTACGATCTGATCGTGGAGGAGAATATTTGAGTTAGGAGTTTGGCCTTCATTTAGAAACAATGTGGAATATTTTCACAGCTCACGCCACATGGAACACCACAGCATAATGGTGTGTCCAAATGTCATAACCGCCCTTTATTGGATATGATGTGATCTATGATGTATCTTACCGATTTACCACTATTGTTTTGGCGTTATGCATTAGAGACAGTTGCATTCACTTTAAATAGGGCACCATCAAAATCCGTTGAGACGATGCCTTATGAATTGTGGTTTGGCAAGAAACCAAAGTTGTCGTTTCTTATAGTTTCGGGCTGCGATGCTTATGTGAAAAAGTTTCAACCTGATAAGCTCGAACCCAAATCGGAAAAGTGCATCGTCACAGACTACCCAAAGGAAGCTGTTGGGTACACCTTCTATCACAGATCCAAAGGCAAGATATTCGTTGCTAAGAATGGATCCTTTCTAGAGAAGAAGTTTCTCTCGAAAGAAGTGAGTGGGAGGAAAGTAGAACTTGATGAGGTAATTGTACCTTTCCCTTATTGGAAATTAGTTCATCACAGAAATCAGTTCCAGTGATTCCTACACCAGTTAGTGAGGAAGTTAATGATGATGATCATAAAACTTCAGATCAAGTTGCCACCAAACCTCATAGGTCTTCCAGAGTAAGATCCACACCAAAGTGGTACGATAATCCTGTTCTGGAAGTCATGTTACTAGACCATGATGAACCTACGAACTATGAGGAAGCGATGATGAGCCCAGATTCCGCGAAATGGCTTCAGGCCATAAAATCTGAGATAGGATCCATGTATGAGAACAAAGTATGGACTTTGGTTGACTTGCTCGATGATCAGCAAGCCAAGTTAAATAAATGGATCTTCAAGAGCAATACGGACACTGATAGTAGTGTTACTATCTACAAAGCTCGAATTGTCGCAAAAGGTTTTTCGACAAGTTCAAGGAGTTGACTACGATGAGATTTTCTCACTCGTGGTGATGCTTAAGTCTGTCTGAATCATGTTAGCAAATTGCCACATTTTATGAAATTTGGCAAATGGATGTCAAAACTACATTCCTTAATGGATTTCTTAAAGAAGAGTTGTATATGATGCAATCAGAAGGTTTTGTCGATCCTAAAGGTGCTAAAAAATGTGCAAGCTCCAGCGATCCATCTATGGACTGGTGCAAGCATCTCGGAGTCGGAATATACGCTTTAATGAGTTGATCAAAGCATATAGTTTTATACAGACTTGCGGTAAAGCCTGTATTTAAAAGAAAGTGAGTGGGAGCACTACAGAATTTCTGATGAGTATATGTGAATGACATATTGTTGATCGGAAATAATGTAGAATTTTTCTGCAAAGCATAAAGGAGTATTTGAAAGGAGTTTTTTCAAAGAAAGATCTTGGTGAAGCTACTTACATATTGAGCATCAAGATCTATAGAGATAGAGCAAGGCGCTTGATAAGTTTTTTCAATGGGTACATACCTTGACAAGATTTTGAAGTAGTTCAAAATGGAACAGTCAAAGAAAGAGTTCTTGCATGTGTTACAAGGTGTGAAATTGAGTAAGACTCAAAGCCCGACCACGGTAGAAGATAGAAAGAGAATGAAGGTCATTCCCTATGCCTCAGCCATAGGTTCTATAAAGTATGCCATGTTGTGTACCAGATTTATTGTATACCCTACACTGAGTTTGGAAAGGGAGTACAAATAGTGATCTAAGAGTAGATCAATGGATAGCGGTCAAAATTATCCTTAGTGAAGACTAAGCAAATATTTCTCGGTTATGGAAGTGATAAAAGAGCTTGTCGTAAAGAGTTACATCGATGCAAGCTTTTACACTGATCCAGATGAATCTAAATCTCAATTTGGATACATATTGAAAGTGGGAGCAATTAGCTAGAGTAGCTCCATGCAGAGCATTGTAGACATACAATATTTGCAAAATACATACGGCTCTGAATTTGACAGACCCGTTGACTAGACTTCTCTCATGAGAAAAACATGATCACACTTTAGTACTCTTTGGGTGTTAATCACATAGAGATGTGAACTAGATTATTTACTCTAGTAAACCCTTTGGGTGTTGGTCAGATGGCGATGTAAGCTATGGGTGTTAATCACATACACATGTGAATATTTGTGTTAAATCACATGGTGAAATGAACTAGATTATTGACTCTAGTGCAAGTGGGAGACTGAAGGAAATATACCCTAGAGGCAATAATAAAGTTATTATTTATTTCCTTATTTCATGATAAATGTTTATTATTCATGCTAGAACTGTATTAACCAGAAACATAATACATGTGTGAATACATAGACAAACATAATGTCACTAGTATGCCTCTACTTGACTAGCTCATTAATCAAAGATGGTTAAGTTTCCTAACCATAGAGATGAGTTGTTATTTGATTAACGGGATCACATCATTAGGAGAATGATGTGATTGACTTGACCCATTCCGTTAGCTTAGCACTTGATCGTTTAGTATGTTGCTATTGCTTTCTTCATGACTTATACATGTTCCTATGACTATGAGATTATGCAACTCCCGTTTACCGGAGGAACACTTGGTGTGCTATCAAACGTCACAACGTAACTGGGTGATTATAAAGGTTCTCTACAGGTGTCTCTGAAGGTACTTGTTGGGTTAGGATTTGTCACTCCGATTGTCACAGAGGTATCTCTGGGCCCTTTTGATAATGCACATCACTATAAGCCTTGCAAGCAATGTGACTAATGAGTTAGTTGTGAGATGATGTATTACATAACGAGTAAAGAGACTTGCCGGTAACGAGATTGAACTAGGTATTGAGATACCGACGATCGAATCTCGGGCAAAGTAACATACCGATGACAAAGGGAATAACGTATGTTGTTGTGCGGTTTGACCGATAAAGATCTTCGTAGAATATGTGGGAGCCAATATGAGCATCCAGGTTCCGCTATTGGTTATTGACCAGAGACGTGTCTCGGTCATGTCTACATAGTTCTCGAACCCGTAGGGTCCGCACGCTTAAAGTTCGGTGACGATTTATATTATGAGTTATGTGTTTTGATGTACCGAAGGTAGTTTGGAGTCCCGGATGAGATCAGGAACATGACGAGGAGTCTCGAAATGGTCAAGACGTAAAGATCGATATATTGGACGACTATATTCGGATATCGGAAAGGTTCCGAGTGATTCGGGTATTTATCGGAGTACCACACAGTTACGGGAATTCGCCGGGGAGTATATGGGCCTTATTGGGCTTTAGGGGAAAGAGAGAGGGGAGGTTGTGCGCCCCCCAAGGCATAGTCCGAATTGGACTAGGGGGAGGGGCGGCGCCCCCTCCTTCCTTCTCATCTCTTTTCCCTTTCCTTCTCTCCTACTCCTACTACTTGGAAGGGCTCCTAGTTCTACTAGGAAAGGAGGAATCCTACTCCTGGTGGGAGTAGGACTCCCCTAGGGCGCGCCATAGAGAAGTCCGGCCCTCCCCCTCCTCCACTCCTTTATATACGGGGGAGGGGGGCACCCCATAGACACAACAATTGATCTCTTGATCTCTTAGCCGTGTGCGGTGCCCCCCTCCATCATATTCTACCTCGGTAATATCGTAGCGGTGCTTAGGCGAAGCCCTGCGTCGGTAGCATCATCAACACCGTCATCACGCCGTCGTGCTGATGAAACTCTCCCTCAAAGCTCGGCTGGATTGGAGTTCGAGGGACGTCATCGAGCTTAACGTGTGCTGAACTCGGATGTGTCGTACGTTCGGTACTTGGATCAATCGGATCGTGAAGACGTACGACTACATCAACCATGTTGTGATAATGCTTCCGCTTTCGGTCTATGAGGCTACATGGACAACACTCTCCCCTCTCGTTGCTATGCATCACCATGATCTTGTGTGTGCGTAGGATTTTTTTTTGAAATTACTATGTTCCCCAACAGGTAGGACAAAAGATGTTATGCAAGTTCTTTTCCATAAGCACATATGACTATATTTGAAATACATGCCTACATTACATTGATGAACTGGAGCTAGTTCTGAGTCACCATATGTTATAACTATTACATGAGGAATCGCATCAGACATAATTATCCATCACTAATCCAATGCCGACGAGCTTTTCATATATTGTGCTTTGCTTAGTTACTTTACTGTTGCTACTGTTACAATTACTACAAAACTGCTATTGTTACTTTTGCTACTGTTATCGTTACTTCCATACTACTTTGCTACTAAATACCTTGTTGTATATACTAAGTTATCCGTGTGTGGTTGAATTGACAACTCAACTGCTAATACTTGAGAATATTATTTGGCTCCCCTTGTGTCGAATCGATAATTTGGGTTGAATACTCTACCCTCGAAAACTGTTGCGATCCCCTATACTTGCGGGTTATCAGCAAGCCTCTAAACAAAATTTTTGTAAAGTCTCCGGTGCTACATTTATCCTACGTTAACTGGAATAATCTTGTTACACATTGGTCTCGGCTGGAGCGTAAGGTACTGTCTATGATATCACATCACAATTTGAACTACATTTCGCCATTTGCCTTAACGTCTCACTTGTACGAAAACTATTAGCAGAAGAACATTCATTCTCAAGGGACCACAGAGTCTCACAACTATACTACACACTGCATTGCTCTTGTGAGTACCTCTTGCCCTGTATGACCATACTTACTTTCATAGTTGTTTGATTATGTAGCATCACTGCACATGTTAGCCTCGTTATCGTCCATTTGGTGGACATTATAAGATTCGTATGGACTCTTACACAAATTTAGAATCAACACAATGCTTTTGAAGAGGTTTAGCTCTGTAGTCCTCTTGTAAGGACTGAACATCGTCTATCACTGTACTTACATTAACAGCTACTCCCTCCATCCCATAATATAAGAACGTTTTGTATAGTACACCAGTGTTCAAAACACTCTTGTATTATGGGAAGAGGGATTGGTTCATTGTGTAGCATTCTGCATCTTATCTCCCTCGCCCACCATTTACTAAAAAAGATCAGATCTATATTTAATCTTACCAAAAAGTAGAATACACAGACAATGCCAGTGCAAAAGTGTAGCCCATTGCTCTTGTAAGTACATTTTATCTTGTAATGCTTGTACTTCCAGGGATTGGTAGTTGATTATGTAGGAGCAATCTGCATCTTATATTCATTATCCTCTATCCCTTCCAGTATTATCATATCTATAATTACTCTCTACAAAATGTAGAGTACAGGCAATGCTTATGAAGAAGATTCTGTGCTGAAATTCTTGAGATATCCTTCCTTCGACATGGAGAAGGGCATTATAAAGCCGGTGTTAACTGTTAATGTAAGTCAGTCCTTCTAAAGCCTTTATCCTCAACTGCTGTTTAATTTTCTCATA
Organism: Triticum dicoccoides; assembly: GCF_002162155.2. Lineage (NCBI taxonomy): Eukaryota > Viridiplantae > Streptophyta > Magnoliopsida > Poales > Poaceae > Triticum > Triticum dicoccoides. The sequence goes on along the minus strand of NC_041383.1, from coordinate 574,302,523 downwards.
CTCCCTATCGTTTACTGTTGTTTAGTTTGTTATTTCTACCAAAATGCATGTTCGCAAGAACCGTAAGTTCTAAGTTTTACTTGTAAAACCAAATTCCTTATTCATACCATGCACATTACTCAATACTCCTATATGTATGCTTGTTTTTGTGGATCTTTAATCCATTGTGTGGTGAAGCAGCCCATGTTTGCACCTTGTCATCTCCTGTTTTATCTTACTAATATGGCTGATGATATGAACAACATGCCATGCACATTAACCAAAATAGATACAATGATTTTCATTGCCCTTCATCTATGCTTGTTATGTTGAAATGGTAATCCAGTAGTGTGGTGAAGTTTCCCGCATTATGAACAATGCCAAATTATGCTATTGATATTTTGAACTTACTCTTTATTTTCTAATTTGAAATTGGATGGAATTGACAGCACAGTTATCATCTTTGTTTATACACGTGAAAAACCTGTCATCTCTCTGCTTTGTTTCAGGGTGATATGCCTGATGGCACGCACAAGTCTGCTGAAGGTTGTGAGACAAACCCAACATATATTGCAGCAAAGAAGGCAAAGCATCTTGAAGATAGCGAGACAACCCCAAAGTCTTGTCTTGATGCAGTGTTCAAGTTACTGTAGACTAGCAGTCAGACAAGCTCATAGAACTTGTTGTCTGAATCAATTCGACTTCTTCGGTCCCAAGTTCTAGCAGAAAGGCATTATGCAACTCAACTTCGACTTGAAGTACTATCTCTAAGAAAGATTGCGGAGAACACCAATGAGAATCTCATCGCTAAACAGCTACACCTGGAAGCTATGACCGACATGCTAGGCCAGTCTCACAGCCTTGCTCAGCAGCTTGCGCAGCAGTTCCCGCGCAAGGCTAACCTTTCTTGAACTGTCTTGGAAGTGGTCTCAGTTCAGTATTATTTTGTTACACTGCAATGGTGCCCAGTTTTTGTAATATGCTTCTTTGTTGCGCTTTATGATCACTGGTGGAGAACTTCTTTGCCCAGTGGGTGTAATATACCATAAATCCTTTATTGCATAGTGTAGGTTTATTCTTAGTTACTATGCCATAATTTCTTTATTGTATAGAGTAGGTTTGTTCTTAATTCCTACTAGTTACTGTCATCATTCGCTATCTGAAAAAAAATAGCTATAGTCGACCGGGCCGAAACATTCGCCTCTAATGGGCCTGGTTTTTAGCGGGCCACAATTGGGCCGGCCTGCATCTTTCTTGGGCCCAAATTATTGGGGCCTTCACACTTTGCGCCAGCCCACAACTTACACCGGCCTATATTTTAGTTGGGCCTTTTGTGGACCCAGCGCTTAGTTTGGCCTAGGTAGCGTTGGGCCATTAACAGGCTGAATATTGTACTGGCCTGTTATGGCCCAGATGAAACCATGGGCCTTTAGCAGGCCGAAATGCATGTTGGGCCTCAATTTTCACTAGTCGTCGACGGGCCTTCAATAGGCTGAAATGTAGACCAGACCTTTTTGGGCCCAGTTATATCATGGGCCGTTACCAGGTCGAAACATATCTCGGGCCTTAGTTGGCCCACTGATATCATGGGCCTTTAAGAGGCCGAAAGCTTAGTACATGCATCAACGGGCCGAATTATGCGGCATGCCTTTAACAGGCCCAAAGTCACGTTGGGCTTAACTGTTGCTGCCTTTATCACGGGCCGTTAGTGGGCCCAATGTCCCGTCGGACCATATATGGCCCATGGGCAGCACGGGCCATTCCCAAGCTGAAAGTCACACCGGGCTGAAATGGGCCCATGTCTACATCGGGCCTCTAACAGGCCGAAAGTCACTGGGCTGTAATTGGGCCCAAATATTCAGTGAACAATTAACGGGCCAGATTTCGCTTCGGACCATAAATGGACCCAAATATTCGGCGAATAATTAACGGGCCAGATCTGGCTTTGGGCAGTAAATGGGCTTTTATTAAGCAGGTCGTTATTGGGCTGGCCCACTAGTACCCGAGTAAGTACTACGGGCCTTTGACTGGGCCTGCCTTTTTAACCTATATGGGCCTTTGTTGGGCCCAACCACGTGTCGACGTATCATAGGCATGTCTCCTCCAATGGACGGGCGACATCTGGCCCACTGACGAGCTGACAGGTGTTCCCTCCGGCCAATCAGAATTTTACACATGGAAATTTCCCATTGGTCCCGACTGTTAACGGGTTATCGGATCCAAAACTGGACCCGATAGCTTAACGGCGTTTCGTTACGGTGGATGCCACGTGTCGGTCACCCTTGACGAAAGCACTTCTGTGACACGCGATTTATCATCATGGAAGTGGACACTTCCGTGATGATAATTTTGGTAATGTCATGGAACACTTCTACAACAGCACATGTATGACTATCTTGATTCTGTCATAAAATCCTCATGGATGTACATGCATGATAGAAAACGTGACCTACTGTGACAAACACGTATCATCATGGAAGTGTATTTTTTTGTAGTGCTTCCTGCTGTGCGGTGGCAGCGTCGAGGAGCTGCTGGAGGCCCTCGTCATGCAGCGCTTCTCGTCGCTGTCCAGGTGGTCCAGTTCGTCTGCCGTCCCCTGGGCGATGCGCAGGTTCTCCATCAGGGTGGCATAGACCGGGCGGTCGGCTCCCAACATGCTGGCGATGGCGGCGCCGCGTTGTCGGACCGCGCCCAGCCGCCTAGGCTCTCCAGCAGCCGGAGTGCCACCTACAGCGCGGTCGATCTCGCGCTCGTAGGCGTCAGTGAGGTGCCCCATGGCGGCCAACTGGTTGGCGCTGTCGAGGAGCGAGACGCAGTAGCCCTACAGCGTCGCACCATCTGTGCCTTCCTCAACCGGGGCGGACAGGGCTCGTAGGGCCGCCTGCAGCGGATCCCGGCCTGCTCCGGCAGAGGCTCTATCCTGGCTAATGACCAGCACCTCTATAACGGTGCTGGCGCTAGTGGTGCTATCCGTAAAAGGGAGCGGGTCGTCGACGATCTCCACGTGGTCGGGGTAGATGCCAGCGCCAGCCGCATTGGAGTCGATGAGCATCTCGACGGGCAGGTCGGTGGAGCCGACGGACTCCAAGTCGGAGGCGAGCTCGTTGGTGATGTAGAGCTTGCCGAGGAGGTCGATGAGGCAGCTCTCGTAGCTTTCTGATCCCGCATTGGGTGCGGGCTCGTCGGCAAGGTGGACTCCGTCGAGGAGATCGGCGAGGTACCTTGCGGCGGAGGCGGCCTCCACGCCGCACAACGCATGAGCGCAAGTGCCATCCGGCGCGCCAGGCTGGCTGCGCTCGTTGCAAAGGAAATGGGTTCCCGTCCAGAACGTGTCTCCGGCTAACGATGCGCTTAGCCCCATGGTGGGCGCCAAATTTCGTGGTATTTCCTCGACATATGCCAAGGGATGGCTTATAATGTGTGGGGATAGGAGTGCGTTGCCAGGATCTAGAAGCGGGAGTAGGCAAGACCTCAAACGACGTCGGGTCTGACCCAGGTTCGGGGCTCTCCGTGGAGATAACACCCCTAATCCTGCTCTACGGGGTCTCCGCATGACTATGATCAAATAGGGTGGCTACAAGGGTGCTCCTTGAGCTGCTTCGGCTAGTGGAAGAAGAAGGCGAAGCTAGCGCTACTCTTCCCTAGCTACGTGGGTGTGGGGTGACTAGAATGGTGAACCCTTTGCATGGGTGAGCCTGGGGGGGTTTATATAGGCCTATCCCCCAGGGGTACAATGGTAATCCAGCTGGTGATAGGACCCGGCCATCAGTGTCTCTAGGCTTCGGCTTCTCCGCCAACAGTTGGGGCCGCCGCCTGGTGGGCCCCGACGACTGTCGTGAACTCAGCTGACAGGTAGGGATCGCCGCCAGCAGGCCAGGTGGACTGTGCTGCACTGTGACCTTGCCTCTGATGACGGAAGCTTGGTCGCGGGTGTATGGCTATAGTATCGCAACTGGGCGGGCGATCACTCTAGCCACACCTCGTCCCTTCTGGTTAATGGCACACTGCTACATCTTGAGCTTGCGTTGGTTTTTCTTGAAGAGGAAAGGGTGATGCAGCAGGGTAGCGTAAGTATTTCCCTCAGTTTTTGAGAACCAAGGTATCAATCCAGTAGGAAGCTCCTCACAAGTCCCACGAACCTACACAAACAAACAAATAACTCGCACCCAACACAATAAAGGGGTTGTCAATCCCTTCACGGCCACTTGCGAAAGTGAGATCTGATAGAGATAATATGATAAGATAAATATATTTTTGGTATTTTATGATATAGATTGGAAAAGTAAAGATGCAAATAAAAGTAGATTGAAAGCTTATATGATAAGAGATAGACCCGGGGCCATAGGTTTCACTAGAGGCTTCTCTCAAGATAGCATAAGTATTACGGTGGGTGAACAAATTATTGTCGAGCAATTGATAGAAAAGCGAATAATTATGAGATTATCTAGGCACGATCATGTATATAGGCATCATGTCCGTGACAAGTAGACCGACTCCTGCCTGCATCTACTACTATTACTCCACACATCGACTGCTATCCAGCATGCATCTAGAGTATTAAGTTCATAAGAACAGAGTAACGCTTTAAGAAAGATGACATGATGTAGAGGGATAAACTCATGCAATATGATATAAACCCCATCTTTTTATCCTCGATGGCAACAATACAATACGTGCCTTGCTGCCCCTGCTGTCACTGGGAAAGGACACTGCAAGATTGAACCCAAAGCTAAGCACTTCTCCCATGGCAAGAAAGATCAATCTAGTAGGCCAAACCAAACCGACAATTCAAAGAGACTTGCAAAGATAACTCAATCATACATAAAGGAATTCAGAGGAGATTAAAATATTTCTCATAGATAAACTTGATCATAAACCCACAATTCATCGGATCTCGACAAACACACCGCAAAAAGAGTTACATCGAATAGATCTCCAAGAAGAGGAAGGAGAACATGGTATTGAGATCCAAAAAGAGAGAAGAAGTCATATAGCTAATAACTATCGACCCGAAGGTCTATAGTAAACTACTCACAACTCATCGGAGAGGCTATGGTGTTGATGTAGAAGCCCTCCATGGTCGATTCCCCCTCTGGCAGATCGTCGGCGAAGGCTCCAAGATGGGATCTCGTGGATACAGAATGTTACGGTGGCTGGAATAGTTCTTCGGTGTCTCCCCTGATGGTTTCGGGGTACGTAGGTATATATAGGAGATAGAAGTACATCGGTGGGTGCCCGAGGGGCCCACGAGACAGGGGGCGCACCCTATAGGGGGGCCACCCTCCACCCTCCTGGCCACCTCGGGAGCTTATTGACTTGCACTCCAAGTCCTCTGGATCACGTTCGTTCCAAAAATCACGCTCACGAAGGTTTCATTCCATTTGGACTCCGTTTGATATTCCTTTTGTTTGATATACTGAAATAGGCAAAAAAAAAACAGCAATACAGGCTGGGCCTCCGGTTAGTATGTTAGTCCCAAAAATGATATAAAAGTGTAAAGTAAAGCCCATAAACATCCAAAACAGGTAATATAATAGCATGGAACAATCAAAAATTATAGATACATTGGAGACGTATCAAGCATCCCCAAGCTTAATTCCTGCTCGTCCTCGAGTATGTAAATGATAAAAACAAAATTTTGGATGTGGAATGCTACCTAGCATAATTCTCAATGTATTTATATTTATTGTGGCATGAATGTTCAGATCCAAATGATTCAAAATAAAAGTTCATATTGACATAAGAAACAGTAATACTTCAAGCATACTAATCAAAGCAATCATGTCTTCTCAAAATAACATGGCTAAAAAAAGTTTATCCCTACAAAATCATATAGTTAGGCTATGCTTCATTTTCATCACACAAAATACTCCCATCAAACACAACTCCGGTTTCAGCCAAGCAATTGTTTCATACTTTAGCAATCTCAAACTTTTTTAAACTTTCACGCAATACATGAGCGTGAGCCATGGATATAGCACTATGGGTGGAATAGAATATAATGATGGGGATTGTGTGGAGAAGACAAAAAAGGAGAAAGTCTCACATTGACGAGTATAATCAACGGGCTATGGAGATGCCCATCAATTGATGTCAACATGAGGAGTAGGGATTGCCATGCAACGGATGCACTAGAGCTATAAATGTATGAAAGCTCAACAAAAGAAACTAGTGGGTGTGCATCCAACTTGCTTGCTCATGAAGACCTAGGGTATTTGAGGAAGCCCATCGTAGGAATATACAAGCCAAGTTCTATAATGAAAAATTCCCACTAGTATATGAAAGTGACAACATATGAGACTCCCTATATGAAGAACATGGTGCTACTTTAAAGCACAAGTGTGGAAAAAGAGATAGTAACATTGCCCCCTTTTTTTCTTTTTCTTCCTTTCTTTTTTTTGGGCCTTTCTTTTTTCTTTTTGGCTTTTCTTCTCTTTTTTCTTTTTTTTCTTTGGCCTTTCCTTTTTTTTGGCCTTTCTTTTTTTTTCTTTTTTTCTTTAGGGACAATGCTCTAATGATGATGATCATCGCACTTCTATATATTTACAACTCATGAATTGCAACTCGAAACTAGAACAAGATATGACTCTATATGAATGCCTCCGGCAGTGTACCGGGATGCGCAATGAATCAAGAGTGACATTTATGAAAATTTATGCATGGTGGCTTTGCCACGAATATGATGTCAACTATATGATCATGCAAGGCAATATGACAATAGCAATGTATGTGATGATGATAAACGGAACGGTGGAAAGTTGCATGGCAATATATCTCGGAATGGCTATGGAAATGCCATAATGGGTAGGTATGGTGGCTGTTTTGAGGAAGATATAAGGAGGTTTATGTGTGATAGAGTGCATCGTATCACGGGGTTTGGATGCACTGGCGAAGTTTGCACCAACTCTCAAGGTGAGAAAGGGCAATGCACGGTACCGAAGAGGCTAGCAATGATGGAAAGATAAAAGTGTGTATAATCCATGGACTCAACATTATTCATAAAGAACTCATATACTTATTGCAAAAATCTACAAGTCATCAAAAACCAAGCATTACGCGCATGCTCCTTGGGGGGAGGTTGGTAGGAGTTAACCATCGCGCGCCCCCGACCTCCACACAAGCGAAGGCAATCAAAAGAGCACCTCATGCAATTAATTTGTTACACAACTTTTACCATACTGTATGCTACGGGACTTGCTAACTTCAACACAAGCATTCCTTAAATTCATAATCAACCAACTAGCATGACTCTAATATCACTACCTCTATATCTCAAAACAATTATCAAGTATCAAATTGATCATAGCATCCAATTCACTTTCTATGATAGTTTTTATTATACCCAACTTGGATGCCTACCATTCTAGGACCAATTTTATAACCATAGAAAATACCATGCTGTTCTAAAAGACTCTCAAAATAATATAAGTGAAGCATGAGATATCAACAATTTCTTTAAAATTAAGCCACCGCGGTGCTCTAAAAGATATAAGTGAAGCACTAGAGCAAAAATTATCTAGCTCAAAAGATATAAGTGAAGCACATAGAGTATTCTAATAAATTCCAATCAAGTGGGCTTATCCCAAAAGGTGTGTACAGCAAGGATGATTGTGGTAAACTAAAAAGCAAAGACTAATATAATACATGATGCTCCAAGCAAAACACATATCATGTAGCGAATAAAAATATAGCTCCAAGTAAAGTTACCAATGAACGAAGACAAAAGAGGGGATGCCTTCCGGGGGCATCCCCAAGCTTAGGCTTTTGGCTATTCTTGGAAATCTTGGGGTGCCATGGGCATCCCCAAGCTTAGGCTCTTGCCACTCCTTATTCCATAGTCCATCAAATCTTTACCCAAAACTTGAAAACTTCACAACACAAAACTCAACAGGAAATCTCATAAGCTCCGATAGTGAAAGAAACAAAAACCACCACATAAGATACTGTAATGAACTCATTATTTATTTATATTGGTATTAAACCTACTGTATTCCAAGTTCTCTATGGTTCATACCCTTACATACTAGCCATAGATGCATCAAAATAAGCAAACAACACAAGAAAGGCAGAATCTGTCAAAAATAGAACAGACTGTAGCAATTTGTCAAGTTATCCTAAGAAATTTGTCTATTGATCTACAGCAAAAACAATCAACGCAAAACCATGTTTCTGTGATTTATTGATTTTTTTCTCGTGAGCACAAAGTTTCTATTTTTCAGCAGAATCAAATTAACTATTACCATAGGTTATCCTATAGGTTCTACTTGGCACAAATACTAAATAAAACATGAAAACACATCTAAACAGAAAGTATATGCAAAATTTATTACTAAACAGGAACAAAAACAAAGAACACAAATAAAATTGGGTTGGCTCTCAACTAGCGCTATTGTTTAACGCCCCAAGCTAGGCATAAAAGCAAGGATAGATCTAACTAGTGCCATCTTTGGCACTTGATTCATAAGTAGCTCGCATGATAGATTCATAAGGTAATTTGATTTTCTTTCTTGGAAAGTGCTCCATGCCTTTCCTTAGTGGAAATTGGAATCTAATGTTCCCTTCCTTCATATCAATAAACGCGCCAATCGTTCTAAGGAAAGGTCTGCCAAGAATAATAGGACAAGAAAGGGTGCAATCTATATCAAGAACGATAAAATCTACAGGCACCAAATTTCTATTTCCAACAATGAGAACATCATTGATCCTTCACATTGGCTTTTTAATGGTGGAATCCGCAAGGTGCAAATTTAAAGAGCAATCATCAAGATCATGGAAACCTAGAATATCACATGAAGTTTCCGGAATCGTGGAAACACTAGCACCCAAATCACATAAAGCAAAACACTCATAATCTTTAATTTTAATCTTTATAGTAGGTTCCGACTCATCATTAAGTTTTCTAGGTATAGAAACTTCCAAATTAAGTTTTTCATCAAAAGATTGCATCAAGGCATCAACAATATGTTTGGTAAAGGCTTTATTTTGACTATAAGCATGAGGAGAATTCACAACGGATTGCAACAAGGAAATACAACTTTCTAAAGAACAATTATCATAATTAAATTCCTTGAAATCCAAGATAGTGGGTTCAATGCTATTTAAAGTCTTGACCTCTCCAATTCCACTTTTACCGAATTTAGCATCAAGATCTAAAAACTCCAAATTATTGGGACACCTTTTAACTAAAGTTGACTCATCTGCAGTCCCATCATTATTAAGATTCATATTGCAAAACAAATATTTTCATCATTATTTTCATGGAAACTAGAAGAACACGCTTTAACAAAGCAATCTTTCTTAGCACGCAATCTAGCGGTTCTTTCCTTGCACTCGTCAATGGAACTTCTCATAGCTTTGAGAGACTCATTGATATCATGCTTAGGAGGAGTAGATCTATGTTTCAAAGAATCAACTTCAAGAGAGAGTCTATCAACGTTCCTAGCCAAATTAGCAACTTTAAACAATTTTTCTTCAAGCAAGGCATTAAAATTCTTTTGAGAGATCATAAATTCTTTCACACTATTTTCAAAATCAGAGGGAAACCTATTGAAATTACCATTAGAATTATTGTAGGAATTGTCATATTATTAGAGGAATTACTAGGGAACGGTTTAGAATTAAAGTTTCCTCTATAAGCATTGTTACCAAAATTATTCCTACCAACAAAATTCAAATCCATAGATTCATTATTATTCTCAATCAAAGTAGACAAATGCATATCATTGGGATCAATTGGAGCACTCTTAGTAGCAAATAATTTCATAAGCTCATCCATCTTTCCACTCAAAACATTAATTTCTTCTATAGCATGCACTTTTTTAATAGTAGATCGTTCGGTGTGTCATTGAGAATAATTAGCCATGATATTATCAAGGAGTTTTGTAGCTTCTCCTAAGGTGATTTCCATAAACGTGCCTCCCGCGGCCGAATCTAAAAGATTTCTAGAAGAAAAATTCAATCCGACATAAATTTTTGTATGATCATCCATAAATTCAAACCATGAGTAGGGCAGTTGCGAATCATCAATTTCATTCTTTCCCAAGATTGGGCAAAATGCTCATGATCAAGTTGTTTAAAATTCATAATATCGTTCCTAAGAGTGATGATCTTAGCGGGAGGAAAATACTTAGAGATAAAAGCATCTTTACACTTGTTCCAAGAATCAATACTATTTTTAGGCAAAGATGAAAACCAAACTTTAGCACGATCTCTAAGTGAAAACGGAAATAACTTCAATTTAACAATATCATTATCCATATCTTTTTTCTTTTGCATCTCACAGAAATCAACAAAGTTGTTTAGATGGGTAGCGGCATCTTCACTAGGAAGGCCGAAGAATTGATCTTTCATAACAAGATTCAGCAAAGCAACATTGATTTCACAAGACTCAACATCATTAAGAGGATCAATCGGAGTACTAAGGAAATCATTATTATTGGTACTGGAGAAATCACACAATTTGGTATTATCTTGCGCCATGGCGACAAGTAATCCCACACACAAGCAAACCGAAAAAGGAAAGCAAAAGAGAGAGGAAAAAGAGGGCAAGCGGAAAAGAGAGGAGATTGGGAAAGAGAGGGCGAATAAAACGGCAAGGGTGAAATGGGGGAGAGGAAAACGAGAGGCAAATGGCAAATAATGTAAATGCGAGGGAGATGAGTTTGTGATGGGTACTTGGTATGTCTTGACTTGAGCGAAGACCTCCCCGGCAACGGCGCCAGAAATCCTTCTTGCTACGTCTTGAGCTTGCGTTGGTTTTCCTTGAGGAGAAAAGGGTGATGCAGCACGGTAGCGTAAGTATTTCCCTCAGTTTTTGAGAACCAAGGTATCAATCCAGTAGGAGGCTCCTCACAAGTCCCACGAACCTACACAAATAAACAAAGAACTCGCAACCAACGCAATAAAGGGGTTGCCAATCCCTTCATGACCACTTGCGAAAGTGAGATCTGATAGAGATAATATGATAAGATAAATATATTTTTGGTATTTTATGATATAGATTAGAAAAGTAAAGATGAAAATAAAAGTAAATTGCAAGCTTATATGATAAGAGATCGACCCGGGGACCATAGGTTTCACTAGAGGCTTCTCTCAAGATAGCATAAGTATTACGGTGGGTGAACAAATTACCGTCGAGAAATTGATAGAAAAGCGAATAATTATGAGATTATCTAGGCATGATCATGTATATAGGCATCACGTCTGTGACAAGTAGACCGTCTCCTGCCTGCATCTACTACTATTACTCCACACATCGACACCTATCCAGCATGCATCTAGAGTATTAAGTTCATAAGAACAGAGTAACGCTTTAAAAAAGATGACATGATGTAGAGGGATAAACTCATACAATGTGATACAAACCCCATCTTTTTATCCTCGATGGCAACGATACAATACATGCCTTGCTGCCCTGCTGTCACTGGGAAAGGACACCGCAAGATTGAACCCAAAGCTAAGCACTTCTCCCATGGCAAGAAAAATCAAACTAGTAGGCCAAACCAAACCGATAATTCGAAGAGACTTGCAAATATAACTCAATCATACATAAAAGAATTCAGAGGAGATTCAAATATTTCTCATAGATAAACTTGATCATAAACCCACAATTCATCGGATCTCGACAAACACACCGCAAAAAGAGTTACATCGAATAGATCTCCAAGAAGAGGAAGGAGAACATGGTATTGAGATCCAAAAAGAGAGAAGAAGCCATATAGCTAATAACTATCGACCCGAAGGTGTGTAGTAAACTACTCACAACTCATCGAAGAGGCTATGGTGTTGATGTAGAAGACCTCCATGGTCGATTCCCACTCTGACAGAGCACCGGCGAAGGCTCCAAGATGGGATCTCGCGGATACAGAAAGTTATGATGGTGGAAATAGTTCTTCAGTGGCTCCCTTGATGGTTTCGGGGTACGTGGGTGTATATAGGAGGAAGAAGTACGTCATTGGGTGCCCGAGGGGCCCACGAGACAGGGGGCGCACCCTATAGGGCGGGGCGCGCCCTCCACCCTCGTGGCCGCCTCAGGAGCTTCCTGACTTGCACTCCAAGTCCTCTGGATCATGTTCGTTCCAAAAATCACGCTCCCGAAGGTTTCATTCAGTTTGGACTCCGTTTGATATTCCTTTTCTTCGATATACTGAAATAGGCAAAAAAAAGCAATACGGGCTGGGCCTCCGGTTAGTAGGTTAGTCCCAAAAATGATATAAAAGTGTAAAGTAAAGCCCATAAACATCCAAAACAGGTAATATAATATCATGGAACAATCAAAAATTATAGATACGTTGGAGACGTATCACGCACAGACTCTAAGGGGAGGGACGGTCGCCAGCTAGGAGTCGGCCTCCCCCTGTGGCCGCCTGTTCTGGCCTTGCCGCCTTCTGGTGATACGCAGATAGGTGGGGCCTGCCGTCTGCGTGCCACACCGACCGCCCGTCATGAGAGCATGGCCCTGTCTGACGTAGGCGACGTCATGGGCCGCTTGGATACAATGCCGTGTCAGGTGAGGGGTGTTCGCTTGGTACGCCCACACTGTGGCCACATTCCACCCTAGATTCGGGGGTGGCAGGTTGCACTTTTGCCATGCCTTGTCTCGTCGTAGAAGGTGGGTGCAAACTTTGAGGGAACAAAGGGCCGCCTGGTAGGAGTCGGCTCGTGCCCTCGCTGCCTTCTTGGGGTCCGCCGCCTTCTAGGAGGCGGCCCCTTGGTACCAGTCGGCCCCAAGGGCCGGCCTCGCGACCAATCGGGCTGAGGGGCTTGGCCAGCCCCGATGTCTTAAAAAGTCTTGAAGTGCTGGTGAGGCTACCCAAGGTCTATCCCCCCATCAACCATAAGGCTCCTGCCAGTTGCCAATAACTTCTACAAAACATGATCATTTCATACAACAATGTATATCACATCAAGTCTTGACCATATCATATCACAACATGCCCTGCAAAAACAAGATAGATGTCCTCTACTTTGTTGTTGCAAGTTTTACGTGGCTGCTACGGGCTTCTAGCAAGACCCGTACTTACCTACAGCACAAAAACCACAATGGTGATTTATCAAGTTTGCTATTTTAACCTTTGCAAGGACCGGCCGTAGTCAAATTCGATTTAACTAAAGTTGGAGAAACAGACACCCGCCAGCCACCTTTATGCAAAACTAGTTGCATGTCTGTCGGTGGAATCGGTCTCATGAACGCAGTCATGTAAGGTTGGTCCAGGACGCTTCATCCAACAATACCGCCGAATCAAAATAAGACTTTGGTGCTAAGCAGTATGACGATCACTGTCCACAACTCTTTGTGTTCTAGTCGTGCATATCATCTACGCATAGACCTGGATCGGATGCCACTATTGGTAAACGTAGCATGTAATTTCAAAAAAAATCCTACGCTCATGCAAGATCTATCTAGGAGATGCATAGCAACGAGAAGGGGAGAGTGTGTCCATGTACCCTCGTAGACCGAAAGCGAAAGCGTTAACTTAACGCGGTTGATGTAGTCGAACGTCTTCTCGAACCAACCGATCAAGTACCGAACGTGCGGCACCTCCGAGTCCTGCACACGTCAGCTCGATGATGTCCCTCGAACTCTTGATCCAGTATAGGTACGAAGGAGACGAGTTCCATCAGCACGACAGCGTGGTGATGTGATCCGTTCAGGGCTTCGTTTAAGCACTACGACAATATGACCGGGGGATTAAACGGTGGAGGGGGGCACCGCACACGGCTAGGACAATTAATGTCCTTTGGGGTGCCCCCCCACCCCCGTATATAAAGGAGGAGAGGGGAGGAGGATGGCCCTAGGGGGGGCGCCAAGTGGGGGAGTCCCACTAGGACTCCTAGTCCTAGTCGGCCCCCGTTCCTTTCCAACGAAGGTGGAAAGAGCGAAGTGGAGGGAAAGAGAGAGGGAGAAGGAAAGGAGGGCCGCGCAACCTCCCCTTGTCTAATTCGTCCTCTCTATGGGGGGTGCCATCTCCTGCAGCATGTCTCTTCTTTCCCCTATGGCCCAATAAGGCCCATTACTTCCTCGGGGGGTCCCGGTAACCCCTTGGTACTCCGAAAAATAACCGCACCGCCCCGGAATCATTCCGGTGTCCGAATATAACTTCCAATATATCAATCTTTACCTCTCGACCATTTCGAGACTCCTCGTCATGTCCGTGATCTCATCCGGGACTCCGAACAACCTTCGGTCACCAAAACACATAACTCATACAATACATATCGTCATCAAACGTTAAGCGTGCGGACCCTACGGGTTCGAGAACTATGCAGACATGACCGAGACACCTCTCTTGTCAATAACCAATTGCGGAACCTGGATGCTCATATTGGTTCCCACATATTCTACGAAGATCTTTATCGGTCGAACCGCAATGTCAACATATGTTATTCCCTTTGTCGTCGGTATGTTACTTGCCCGAGATTCGATCGTCGTATCTTCATACCTAGTTCAATCTCATTACCGGCAAGTCTCTTTACTCGTTCCGTAGTGCATCATCCCATAAATAACTCATTAGTCACATTGCTTGCAAGGCTTCATATGATGTGCATTACCGAGAGGGCCTAGAGATACCTCTCCGATACTCGTTGTGAAAAATCCTAATCTTGATCTATGCCAACCAAACAAACACCTTCGGAGATACCTGTAGAGAATGTTTATAATCACCCAGTTACGTTGTGACGTTTGATAGCACACAAGGCGTTCCTCCAGTGTCCGGGAGATGCATAATCTCATAGTCGAAGGAATATATATTTAACACGAAGAAAACAGTGGCAATAAAACTGAACGATCATTATGCTAAGCTAACAGATGGGTCTTGTCCATCACATCATTCTACTAATGATGTTATTCCATTCATTAAATGACAAATCATGTCCATGGCTACGAAACTTAACCATCTTTGATCAGCGAGCTAGTCTAGTAGAGACATACTAGGGACACGTTGTTTTGTCCATGTATTCACGCTTGTATCCAGTTTCCGGTTAATACAATTCTAGTATGAATAATAAATATTTATCATGATATAAGCAAATATAAAATAACAACTTTATTATTGTCTCTAGGGCATATTTCCTTCATTAACGGGCTGTCCGGACGTTTGAGACTGGTTTAGGACGCCCGGCTTTAGATGCTCTTGCACGAGGAGAACATATCCATGTGTTTACGCTCGCTTCCTCACACGCCATTGCCTGCCCGGCCTCTCTGATGGTTGCGACTGCAACATCGTCCTACATGCATGCATGAACGGGCGCCAGGATTACATACACTGTTACTTAGTATAATAACTACGTAGTAGACAGATAAGCATGCATTAAGAACTTCAAAGTTCACGTGTGAACAAACTAACCACCAGCGGTTGTACTATCAACACAGACGCACTTGTAACTAGTGCGCACCATCGAGAATGGTTTAGTGTGACATCGCATAAGTTCAGAGCCCCTTGCACTATATAGTCGACAGAAAGCTGCAGCGGGCATCTTTCTCATAGGATTACGGCGCCGCCTTTTTTTTCCTTCTTTTTTTAAGACTAACGGCGCCGCTGGTCGTGCCCCCGTCACCATGGGCCAATCAGGCGTCCCGAAAGTTGTTGACACGCGCACGTGTAATTTGGCGAGCACTCCGTTACCTGCAAAAATATCTGCCAAAGTTTGGTAACGATGTTTTCTAAAGAAAAGTTGCCGAAACCAAGCCGACTTTGGAGCAGCGAGCAAAACGGTCACATCAATCCTCGACCGGTTGTCGCTACGACGCTACGTGTCATGCCGAACAATGGTTTCTGTTGAAAACACACAAGCTCCTGTCGATCGCTTCGTCACTTCTCGCAACCGCACGCCGGAATTGGATCTTCGAGACGGCGTAGACCACGCATCACCACAGCTCTCACATTTTTTTTTTGAAAGTACAGCTTGGTTCTTATCGGTTCGTGAGAGTGACCGCAGGCGGCTACTGTTGATAAATTGATAGGGCAAAGACTTTAGTAGCCTGATTTTCATTTTATAAACTGTTACACAGCTGCTATCAAGTGACCAAACATCAACCTCTCACTTGGTTCTTATCCCTTCATGTTTTTAGATAAAAGGCAGAGGCTGTAGTGCAATAATAGAAGTACCACTACCCGCAAAACAAAACAAAACAAAACAGAAGTAACAAAACAAAACAAAACAGAAGTACCGTAACTAACGATCTGAGCATTATAAAATAATACCCCATCCGTTCCGAATTGCTTGTCGTAGAAATTGGTAGAAATAGATGTATATAGAACTAAAAATATGTCTAGATATATCTATTTTTCGCAACATATAATTCAAGACGGATGGAGTACATTACAACTTCTCTCAAACACAGAGAGAACATAACACTGATGCAACGATCGGATACATTTTAGGTTGTCGTGCTTCTGTTGGCAGTGTGTGTTAAAATTATGTCGAAGATATGTATTGGGCTACAGTTAGATTTGGAGTACGCGGAGGGTTAGGTGTTTGAGATAGACACATGTAATCTGGGATCAGTATATAAGGTCACCGCGGGTAGTCAAAATAGAAGAGCACAAGTTAGGCTATGATAGAGATCACGAGAGGAACAGTCCAGGCGCCCATGGTAGGGGTGGCCGGACCGGCCATGGCCAGGGTTGTTGGAGTGTTGTCTGGCAGCCTCGAGGGCTTGTCATCGTTTTGTACCATTTGACTGGTACATTTGGAGATGTGCCTATACTCAATGCCTCGGGGATTAGCCACGACGGTGAACCTCGTTGACAAAACATTGTGTCGTGTTTATAACATATTTTTTAACAGCATGGACCTCTCTAATCTTGCACTGCACCACTCGGGCCGCCTTGTCGTCCTTACTCTTCCCTATAGGACTGCATCGTTAACAAAATAGAGATCATTTGAAAATATAAGATGGTGGGGATCTTTCATCAATTGTATGTTTATAGTGCTAGCCGATAGCACCCAAGAAAGTAGAGCATCCTACTAAACAAGCGAGGATTCTAGTTGCACTAACGAACATAGCTCCATAGAAACTTTGCTAGAAGGAAAATGATATGGTCAATGGTTTCACGTTCCCCACAGAAGACAAATATGCCATTCCAGGTCCCATTGCACCTCTAGGTGTTAAGGGTCGCGGGAAGGCTATATTTGGAAGCTTGCTAAAGAAAGATCCAAATTTCAAGACTCAGCGTAGCACAAAGAGACTTAGCACATTTGATTTTTGGGCTCTAAATAAGTTTGGCGTATATGGATTTGACCGAGAAGCAACCCCAAGCCTCGAGGTCCAAGGTAGTGGTGTCCCATTCTTTCGATGACTGAATTGGACCCAAAGGCAAAGATGATACGTCTAAAATGTATCTATAATTTATGAAGTATTTATATTATATTTACATTATTTATATATTCTTTCGAATCAATTTTATATAGAATTGATTTGGAATAAAATATTCATCCAATGCGAGACGGCAGTTCCTGTTTACTATTGTTTGAGGGGGGGGGGGGGGTTAGGTCAAAAATTTGCGGAGCCAAAAAATAAAAAATATACAATTTATTTTGGGCAAGAAGACCCCACTAGCCAGAAGATGGGAGCCAGGGGAGCCACTAGGGCTCCAGACGGCCGACCCACCCATGTGGAGGATCCTTAAGTTGGTTGATGCTCTACTTTTTCCACAAGAACGATCCTAAAATAAGACAAAATTATGTTAAAAAATCAGCCCGATTGCAATTACAAATCTCCAGTTATAAAAGAAACTGTGTTTCACAAGAAAGCAATACCGAAAATAGTCGTCATAAATCGGAGATCCAATCTAGGGGGAGCCCCCTCTCTCCCTGGAGGGCCAAGAAAGAAGAAGAAGAAGCAATGGGTGCCCCCTGTCATCCTATTGCGCTAGGACGCCACCGGGGACATCTGCGTCATCTGCGCCACCAATAACTCTCCCTCCGTTCTCATGGTGATGTGTGAGTAGTTCATTCTCAGAGCTAAGGATATTTACTAGTAGTTATGTGTTCGATCTCTCTCTCCCATGTTCTTGAAACATTCTGATCTTGATTGTATCATGAGGTTTGTTAATATAGTTGAATCGTTTGATGTTCATCCCCCTCAATTATTTTTGTGGTGAATTAAGTCTTGCTCTTTGAAGTTTCATTATGTTTGATTGAATACTTTTATTTTAAGATTACGTGATGCATGTCTAGTAGTTAAGTTGCGGATACTCGTGGTGACATTGGGAGTACTCTATGCATAAGTTGAACGATGGTATCATATGGTGTTGTCCTAGTACAATTTCAGCGACTACCTATGGCGATAATGGGATCTTTGATGGATGTCAGCGCAATCTACATGCGGAGTCAACTCTTCCTCTTCGGTGTGCTAGGTTAGAACTACACTCCATTCTAGATCATCAGATTTGACGATCTGGAGTACGTCATGGATTCCCATGGCGAGCTGATTCTCTAAGGCGTGACGTCATGCCAGCCCAGGAGCAGCACGTCAATATTTTTGACCCACCCACCACCCACTTTATCGCCAACGCTGAAGACCTTAGCATCCTCGAAGGGGCAACCCAGGAGTAGCAGACCAAGACAAGGAGATGGGAGGGGGGGGGTAGCGGATTCACTACCCGCGAGCCACTGCACATTTACATGTAACGCTCAATATGCGACCCTATCCTCAAGGAACTCGAAAATCCCGCTAATTTTTTTTTTGAAAACCCCACCATGTATTAACTAACTTAAAATGTTCAAACAATCATTCATAACAAACTTTGCCACGCAGGGGGAACAAAATGAAAAAGAAAAATATCAGATCTATTATCAAAACTAAACTTTGCAATCTCATGGGCTACCATATTAGCCCTCCTGTTGATCTTAGAAATCTGTAAATTCACCAAGAACTTTAAGACATCTACGACTTCCTTCTTTATATCAATAAGGGATGATATGTCCATAGAATCTCTTCCAAAAACGGAAGCCACAAAGGAACAATTAGTTTTCAAAATGTTGAGCATGTCTAGTGTCATACCAATATAAAGGCCGGCCATGGACGCTCTAAGTTCTTCTTCCTCGACGCTATAGCAAGTACCAATATAATCCCAGGAGGAAAGAATCACTTGACCACAGTGATTTCTTACAACCACCCCCGCGCTCGTGGCTTCAGTGGCCTCCGCAAAACTTGCATCGACATTAATCTTGTAGTAGTCTGGGGTGGGTGGCCTCCAAGGAACAACCTTCCTCTCAATGATATTGGTTGGCTGAAGATCCAACTCCACTTGCTTCCCTTTACTACATATCTCCACCCGCATTTTAGCATGACAAGACGAGAAAGACCCCCAATAATTTTCGACAAAACTCACCAAGGCTGAGATGGATTCCATTGCCTTACCAAAGATGAAATTATTCCTCAAGCGCCAAGCTCTCCAGAACATGAATATAGTTTGCTTTCGTACAGGAGAAATTAATTGGTCCAATAAAATAAGGAACCAGTCCGGTCCAGAATATTTGAAGGTCTCCTCCGCCGGTAATTTCCACACTTCCTTCAATGCCATACGGAACGCTCGAGCCTTGGGACAAACCACCAACGCGTGAAAAATACTCTCATTGTCAATACCACATATTGAGCATGTACCTAGAGTAGCTTGATGATGCTTAACCCTATTGAGTTGAACCGCCAAACTATTAGAAGCAACCCTCCAGGCAAAAATTCTAATTTTCTCGGGGGCATTAGCATTCCAAATAATATCCCGCTAAGGTTAGAAGCGCATATCGGAGACGCTTTGCAGGGCCCCGCATAGTGTCACTCCGGAACAATGAGGTATCAATCAACGATCAAACCTAAGACGCGTATCTTTTGCACCAGACTCTCAAGTCATCGGATCAACCGAAAATCAAAAACACATCGTGTCGCCCCTCCTTCAAGAGTCGGAGTGTGTCATATGATAGATTCTCTGAAATGCTCAATGCACACGATTAGTCCACAAAAATATTGTCATCAACCACCAAAACCACTAAGGGAGGAATATGCCCTAACAATAGTGATGCTCTATTTTAGAGCAGCTGCTGGAGAAGAAAAAATATTGATGCTCCAGAACTTACATTTTTTGTCCAAAAAATTGTGTTTCCAGTGACTTATCTTAGAGCAGTTGTCGCTGATGCTCTAACACCCTTGATGTGGGGCGCTGTAAGATGCCAAACAGTAGCTCCACCCCTCCGTCAACACATGACCCCTCGTGTTGGGTGAAACTTTCTTTCAAACATCATGTGCTGAAAATCCAGCACAATTCATGACCGCCTAAACCGTTATTCAGAAGGGAGAACTTATCCGAGGACATATCTGGTGCAACCGAAGGTTCTTGTGCAACCGATGCACCCAGAGTCAAGAACTCATGCAAAAAACTTCTCAAAAAAAATTGAAGATAAGTGAGTACGCAAACATACTATCTACATATCATGTCACATAATTTTAGCTTAAAATTCAACTCACATCGAGAAACAAAAAAAGACAAATCATGACATGAATGTAGTTGATTTAAGCTGCGTTGTGAATTGGGTCCATTAGCACTATCACAGCTGAATTTGTTAATTTTGTTTTTCTTGTTATGGGATGAATTTGGAACTGAAATTTTCGTGAGTGGTCATAATATGTGAACGCCATGGGCTTGCATCCCTGGAAGTGGGGTGTGGCCCATCTGCTTTGCCTCCTTGATCTAACAGATCATCTATATTTGCCGGCCGTGAGCGTCAAACTGTTGCGGCTTTGATGAAGCAAAGCTAGCGAGCGACGTAACACGGGCCAGCCCACTTCTCGCGAAAAACCGGTTTTCGGAACCTTCTAGAAGATCCATGAACAATGCATTTCCTGTTTTTCTTTTCTTTTCTGAATTTTCTTCATGTTGTTTCATTTTTCTTCTTCCTTCTTATTTTTCTATCTTTTCATAAATTAAAAAATTTCAAAAAAGAGAAAAAAATTAAAAGTTTGCTCACCATTTCAAATATTGTTCATGTTTCAAAAAAAGTTCACTTTATTGAAAAAATGATCGTCGTACATTGAAAAATGGTCAGCATGTATAGAAAAATTGTTCAGCATGCATATGAAAAAAGTTCACCGTATTTAAAAAAAATCATGGTGTATTTAGATAATGCTCACTTTATACTAGGAAAATGTTTGGTGTGAATTTTGGATTCACTTTAAAAAAAATCATAGTGCAAATAAATTGTTCACAATTTTTGTTCGTGTTTTCATAAAGTGTTCATGTTTTTAGTTTTTGTTCGAATTTCAAATTTCTTCACGATTTGGGGGATTTTAATACTCACACGGGACGGCTTGCTATGGTGCCACTGAATGGGCCGGCCTATTAGGATCGCGCCCTGCGTAAAAAGCCCTTTGACGCTAGCGAGCTTCAGCTAGGGGCTCTGGCTCTCCTTGATCTTACTCGGATTCGCAAGGAGGTGGCGCGCCGCCGCGTGAGACGGGGTGCAACAACCTGGACCTGGCCCAAGAGTGGGCGACTGCGTAGTGGGCTGTCTTGGCCCAAGTGGCTTGTAATGGCAAGTTCTTATAGTTGCGTGTGTGCGTGTGAGAGGGGTAACGAATGTAATCAGAACATTATTCTCTGCTAAGATTTCCTCCCTACTCTTTCCCCTTCTCCAAGTTCCCTCTTCCCTGAGCAAATTCCTCTGGTTCGAGATCCAGATCCCGGCGAGACGCAGGGAAGTGCTACGGGAACGTAGAATTTGGTACTCAGGGCCGTGTATCGATCCGCTTCCTCTGATCTGAAAATTTTCATCCAGAGCTCACGATCAATCCTTCGATCGACTTGTAATTCCTAGCAAAAGGTGCAGATCCCCTCGGGTGATCTCGCGCAAAACAACCCCGGTGTACCTGCGCTGGGTTGAGTATATCCAGGACCTTCCTGACGGCGCGTTCGACCAAGCCCAATCTCTCGTCGTGCATGGCCGCCGCGGAACTCACCATCGCCGAGCTGCAGCAGCTCGTCCAGGTGACGATCGTGCAGAGCAAGGCGGTGTCGGAGACGGGCGCGAAGACGGCGGAACGTCTAGATGGGCTGCAGTAGTCCCTCGACAAGTACGCTTCCTCCTCGACCAAGGCCTTCGATGCGCTGGCCACGACGACCACGAGCTCGCTGGCCCGCACCGAGTCGACGCTGGGGCGGGTGCTCGTCGCACATAATTCCCTCGATGCGGCTGTGGCCGAGATGCGGAAGTCGCTGGACGGGATCAGCCGCCGCGTCGACACCCTGGAGCAGCCGGCGCACTCATCGCAGCCCCAGGAACCGCTGACTGCACGGGCAGAGCCACTGCAGACAAATCAACAAGGGGCTGCTCAACAGCAGGCAAGACAGGATTTCAGGGGTCTACGGGTGCCATCTCAGCATCGAAACCGCGGTGAGCATTCCAAATCCCAGGCTCAATTCCAGGAAGAATTGTCTGATGAGTATGAGGACTGTGATGGATCGCCGAACTCTCAGTTCCAGTACACTTCGGGGAAGTTTTCTGCTCGTATTCCGCAATCGGATTTCCCCAAGTTCGAAGGAGAGAACCCCAAGTGGTGGAAAAATCAATGCGAGAAATATTTCCGCATGTACAATGTTAAGCCTGAGTTGTGGGGCGATTTTGCGACAATGCATTTTGCAGGGAATGCAGTGTTGTGGTTGCAAACCTATGAAGCAATGCACAACATTGACAGTTGGGCAACACTGTGTGTAGCTGTCTATGCAAAATTTAACAGGAACAAGTACTCCCGAGACATCAATGTGTTTTTCTCCCTGAAACAACATGATTCAGTTGACAGTTATGCACACACATTTGAGGAGCAAATGCACAAAATGCTGGTGTACAATCATCCATATGATGAGATTTATTTCATCAATCGGTTTGTGGAAGGGTTGAAACCTGCCATTCGTGCTCCTGTCAAGTTACTGCAACCGACATCCGTGGATTTGGCTTATTCCTTGGCTCAAACACAAGAAGCTCTACTGGCCGAAGACACGTACAGATCTAGCAGGCGCTTGGCCTCCAAACCTTATGTGCATGAAGGACTTATGGGAGCAGCACCTACTGTCAAGAGTGTTGAGGAGCGTCCCAAACAAAGTGACAGAGTGGATTCCTTACGGGCCCAACGCAGAGCACGAGGTGAATGTTTCAAGTGTAGAGAAAAGTACAGTCCTGGCCACAAGTGTCCTCAAACAGTGCAATTGCATGTACTGGAAGAACTAATAGAAGCTCTTCAGATGTCTGAGATGCCTGACAGTGATTCTAAATCTGAAGTCGACACACCACAGACTACTGGACCAAAAAACACTGACACTGATGCTTGCATGAAACTATCGGTTCATGCAGCAACAGGAACCTCTTCTAAGGAAAGTATCAAACTGCAGGGCATGGTGGGGAAAAGACAACTCCTGATCCTGGTTGATTCATGCACTTCCAAAAATTTCATCAGTGCAGATCTAGTACAAGAATTACAATGTCCAGTGGAGGAAATTGTTGCAGCCAAAGTTACTGTTGCTAATGGTGGAACATTGCAGTGCAACAAGCAGGTGCCAAATCTTCAGTGGTTTTGTCAGAACAACTCCTTCAACACATCCCTGAAAGTGCTTCCTCTTGGCACATATGACATCATCTTGGGAATGCAATGGCTAGAAACAATGAGTCCATTGTGGGTAGACTGGAGGAAAAAAGTGATGAGGTTTAAGTACCAGGGTGTGAGAATTACATTGAGAGGAGTCAGAGACAAGCTCACCTCTTGCACAGCCATTTCAGGGAAACACCTACAAGGTTTACTAAATACAGGAGCTGTGGAACAAGTCATTCAGCCGTGTCACATTGTAGAAGCCCCAGCAACTCAGGACTTGATACCTCCTTCAGTGTAGTCCATTCTGGACAAACACAAGCAGCTGTTTAACACACCTGATACACTGCCCCCACACAGATCATTTGATCACCAGATTCCCCTGTTACCAGGAGCTAAACCTGTTAACAACAAGCCCTACAGATACAATCCTATGCAGAAGAGTGAAATTGAGCAGCAGATCTCTATTATGCTACAACAAGGAGTTATCCAAGAGAGCACCAGCCCATTTGCTTCTCTAGTATTGTTGGTCGGAAAAAAAGATGGGAGTTGGCGATTCTGTGTGGATTATAGACAGCTCAATTCAGTTACTATGCGACACAAGTACCCAATGCTTGTAGTTGAAGAGCTCTTGGATGAGTTGGCAGGGGTAAATTACTTCACCAAACTGGACCTCAGATCTGGGTATCACCAGATAAGATTACTAGAGGGGGAAGAATATAAGACAACATTCAAAACACATCATGGTCTGTATGAATTTAAGGTCATGCCATTTGGACTTACAAATGCACCAGCAACCTTTCAAGCTGCAATGAATGCACTCTTTGCTCATCTGTTAAGAAAGTGTGTACTGGTTTTCATGGATGACATCCTCATATTCAGTGAGACTTTGGAACAACACCTATCACACTTGGAAGAGGTGTTCACAATTCTGCAGAACAACCAGTTGTTTGTGAAATACTCTAAGTGCACGTTTGCTCAGTCAGAACTAGAGTACTTGGGTCATGTCATCAGTGGCAAAGGAGTTCACACAGATCCTTCTAAGATCAAGGCTATGCAAGAGTGGCCAGTACCTCTTACTGCAAGAGATATCAGAGGATTTCTTGGTCTTACTGGATATTACAGGAGGTTTATTAAGAATTATGGGATCATTAGCATGAGTCTATCTGATTTATTGAAAAAGGATGTGGTGTTTGCTTGGACACCAACCACTCAGGCTGCCTTTCTGCATTTGAAGGAAGCCTTGGCCACAGCCCCAGTGTTGGCCCTCCCAAATTTCAAAAAACAATTTACTGTCGAAACAGATGCCAGCAACAGTGGCATTGGTGCTGTGTTGACGCAAGAGGGTCACCCCATTTCTTATCTCGGCAAAGCTCTAGGCCCTAAATCTCAGGCATTGTGCACTTACGAAAAGGAGTGTTTGGCAATATTACTGGCGGTGGAAAAATGGAAATCATACTTGTAGCATGCTCCTTTCACTATTGCTACAGATCACAGAAGCTTGGTCCACTTGCAAGATCAGAAAATGTCCAGCCCCATGCAACAAAAAGCATTTCTCAAATTGCTTGGCCTGCAGTACACGATTGTGTACAAGAAGGGATTGGAAAATACCGCAGCAGATGTCCTGTCCAAACCACCTGCTCCCATGGAACTGTCTGCAATTTCATTTTGCACCCCAAGTGGCTGTCAGTCGTTGCTGAAGGATATCAAGCTCATTCAGGAGACAAGGAACTTCTCCAAGAACTAGCTCTCTCGTGCCGAAATGACAAAGGCTATATCCTGCATAATGGAATTATTCGATACAAGGACAGAATTTGGCTCGGCCATAATACTGAAGCACACCAAGCAATTCTGCTAGCTCTGCATAGTAGTGGAGTTGGGGGCGACTCAGGGTTCGAAGGCACATATCAGCGAATCAAGGCTTTGTTTGCTAGGCCTGCCATGAAACAGGCCATCTAGGCATACGTGCAAAGTTGTACGGTCTGTCAGCAGGCTAAGGCTGAACATATCAAGAAACCCGGATTACTCAGTCCTCTTCCCATACCCAAAGAGGCCTGGAGTTTAGTCAGTATGGATTTCATTCGGAGACTGCCCAAGAGCAAAACCTTCGACACTATCTTGGTGGTGATCGACAAGTTCAGCAAGTACAGGCACTTTTTACCCTTGTCACATCCTTTCACCGCACTGCAGGTTGCACAGCTCTATGTGGATCAGGTCTATCGGCTGCATGGCCTACCCAAAGTGCTGGTAACTGATAGAGATCCTGTAAGGGCATATTTTTCCCTCAGGTGTTTTGGTGATTGATGACAATGCATTTGCGGACTAATCGTGTGCCTTGAGTTTCTCAGGTTATTCATATCTAGGCACGAGACGATTCGGTGCCCCTCGGAGGCTATTGAAGTTGGCGTCGTTCTACGTTTCTCTTTGGTGGATTTGAGTCATAGGAGAGCCGTACTATTAAGAGGGGGTCCACGTCGGAAAGGTTTGGGTGGAATCAACACGTACACTTGTTCCTCCTTTCCCTGCTTTTTGGAGCTTCCTTTTGTTATCTTGGTTGTGCGGAAATTTGACGACTACTGCTGTGCTTGCGGTAGTACCGCAAGTACAAGCGGTAGTACCGCTGGGTGTCACGGTAGTACCGCTCATCTGGAGCGGTAGTACCGCGGCTCCCTGGCCTTGTGCCGCTCCGGTGCGATAGTAGGGGCGGATGTAATTTTTTACATCCGCGCCCTCCACGGTAGTACCGCTCGTCCAGCGCGGTAGTACCGCGGAGGCCCACGGTAGTATGGCTCCCTAGGAGTCGTAGTACCGTGGCCCTCCTACCTAGTACCGCAGTGTCGCGGTAGTAGGCGCGGATGTAATTTTTTACATCCGCGCGCGCACGGTAGTACCGCGCCTCGCGGGCGGTAGTACCGCGTCAGATTTTTGTACCTCCTCTGGTTCAATGGAAGTAGGCACGGATGTAATTTATTTCATCCGCGCCCTTCCCAGGCCGTGACTTTCCTGCCTTGTGGTAGTACCGCAGGTGGGTGCGGTAGTACCGCGCGGGCGGTAGTACTGCCCCCTTATCAGGCTAGTTCCGGCCCGTGTTGCTGTCGCGGTAGTACTGTGGTTAGCCACGGTAGTACCGCATAGCCTCGCGGTAGTACCGCGCCCCTGGAGTGGTAGTACCGTGTGTCGCGGGCTGAACATGTGGATAACGGTTGGATTTTGTCCACAACTATATAAGGGGCGTCTTCTACCTCTAGTTGACTACCTCTTCCATCTCTAAGCTCCATTGTTGCTCCAAGCTCCATTTTCACTTGATCTCTCTCCCTAGCTAATCAAACTTGTTGATTTGCTCGGGATTGGGTGACAAGTGCCCGATCTACACTTCCACCCCAGGATATTTGATTCCCCCCACTTATCCCTTGCGGATCTTGTTACTCTTGGGTGTTGAGCACCCTAGACGGTTAAGGTCACCTCAAAGCCATACTCCATTGTGGTGAAGCTTCGCGGGATTATTGGGAGCCTCCAAGTGTTGTGGAGATAGCCCAAATTTTGTTTGTAAAGGTCCGGTTGCCGCCTTCAAGGGCTCCAATAGTGGAATCACAGCATCTCGCATTGTGTGAGGGCGTGAGGAGATTACGGTGGACCTAGTGGCTTCTTGGGGAGCATTGTGCCTCCACACCGCTCTAACGGAGACGTACTTCCCCTTAAAAGGAAGGAACTTCGGTAACACATCCTCGTCTCCACCGGCTCCACTCTTGGTTATCTTATCCTTTTACTTTTGCAAGCTTACTTGTGATATATCCATTGCTTGCTTGTGTGCTCATTGTCTTTGCATCATATAGGTTGTCCATGTAGTTGCACATCTAGACAACCTATTTCTTTGCAAGGTTTAAATTGTTAAAGAAAAGTCTAAAAATTGTTAGTTGCCTATTCACCCCCCTCTAGTCAACCATATCGATCCTTTTCAATTGGTATCAGAGCCTCGTCTCTTTATTAAGGACTTTGCCGTCCGAAGAGTATGGTTGACGTCAACGACGGTGCAGAGGAACACTCCGATGTGAATCGCATCTCGTCTTCGGCCGAAGGGGGAACCTCGGTCTCTTGTGAGGAATTCAATGTGGCTTTAGACACATTGAAAACCTCCATGACGGCCGAGGTTAAAAGCATGTTTACTGAATTCCTAGAGGGACTCAAACTATCTACCTCGCCGATGAAAGTTGGTGATCCCACTAACAAGGTGAAGGATGCTAACCCCAACAAGGGGGAAGCTAATAGTGAAAAGAGTCCGTCTACTAGTGGTAGAAATGGCACCGGCATCTATGCCCATGTGGAACCCCCGATGTATAGAGGACCGATCCCCTCTACGCATTTGAATCATGCCGGTCCTCCTCCTAAATATGTGAAAAATGAAGATTATGATTCTTGGGTTTATCGCTTCAAGCGTCATTTAAAACATGTGAATACTAACCTTTGGAGAATTATTGAAGAAGGTTTCTATCCTCATGATCCAAGCAACTTCACCCTTCGAGAAGAAGTGGACAATCAATTCAATGAGAGTGCTCTCTTCATCATCCAAGATGCTATCCTTCCCGAAGATCTCCCTCATCTTCGACCTCATGTCATGGCTAAAGAAGCATGGAAGTGTGTCGAGCGTATGTATCGAGGAAGTGCTAGCATTCAACGCTCCAACTATGAAGTGGTGCAAGATGAAGCCGATGAGTTTGCAATGAAAGAGGATGAAGAACCTCGTGAGCTCTTTCGAAGAGTGACCAAACTTGCGGTCACACTTTGAGATCATGGGAGCAAGTACACGGATGACAACTGGATCAAGCGCAAGTTCCTCAAGGCCATGATGCCCTACAACAAGGCCATGTCCTCCATCATCCGCCAAAGACCGGACTTCCACTCCATGACCTCTGGTGAAGTGTTGGATGAGTTTGTTGCAATGAACATCTTGGATAAGACCGCCGACAATGCGGTGCTCCGTTCCCAAAGGGCAAAGAAGCCCAATCTTGCCTTGAAGGCCAAGGTTAGTGTGGAAGAAGAAGAAGAGGAGGAAGATGAGGAGAGCAACCCCGAGGACACGAAGTATGATTATCATGAGCACATGGCTCTTGCCTCAAGACAGTTTTGGAGTAAGAAGACTACAAGACCCAACTTCAACAAGAACAACTCAAGTGGCCTCAAGGGGAAGCAACGAGTCAGAACTTGTTTCAACTGTGGCAATGTCAGCCATTTCATTGCGGATTGTCCATACGAGATGCGGGAAGACAATGGTGGCAAGTTCATTCGAAAAGACAAAGCCAAGTCCTTCCCCAACAAGAACAACTTCACCAAGAAGACTCCTTCTAGCGGGTTGGTGGTTCAAGAAGAATACCGTGAGGATGACGATGATGATGAAGATGGTGAAACAATGGCCATGGCATCCGTTGCCATTGTCTCAACTCCTCGGGTGTCTCTCTTCGATGCACCTAACGAGAACATCACCACCAACAAGGTAACCCCCAACATCAAAACCACCATTATTCCTAACCCTCCTTTAACGGATGACTTTGATAATGGTAAGGGGTCTAATGAGGAGATCAATGAATTTAAGTCCTTCATGAGTAAGCTCAGGGGCAAATCCAAGAAGCATTTCGTTGCTCTCTTGGAACAACTTGGTGAAGCCAATGACATGATCGAGGCTCATGAAGAAACCATCACTAAGATGGAAAGTCATAGTCGTGACTATGCCGATGAGATATCGGATCTCTCTAATGCTCTTGAGGAAGAGCGTGGGCATCGTTTGGCTCTTGAGGAGTCACACAACGATGGTCATGCTAAACTAAAGAAAGATCTTGCTCATGCTCTTGTTGTGTCTCGTGTTCTAGCTTCCGAGAAGGCTAAACTTGGGGTTGATCATGTTAGACTCACGGAGGAGTTTGATGTACTTGAAAAGGCCCACAAGGTCTTGAAAAGTGCTCATGCCACCCTCAAGGAGTCTCATGCTCAACTCCAAGTTAAGCTAACCAAGGAAAAGGCCACATTTCCTCACATGGTCTTAATTGATAATGCAAATGCTACTAACCCATGTTGTGAGCATGTGCATCTTGTGGAGGAAAATGCCAAGTTGAAGGAACAACTCGAGAAAGGTCTTGTGTCATGCATACAAGGCAAGAAGAACCTAAATGACCTTTTGAGCAATCAAAAGGAAGTTGTGGGCAAGGAGGGAGTTGGGTTCGCACCCAAGTCCAAGAACAAGAAGAAGAACAAGGAGAAGAAGAGCAAGACCAATCGACCTCCTCCGCTCACGCAAACCTTTGTGAAGGAGGGAGAAGGTGCTCCTAAGGAGAAGAAGAACAATGGGAAGGGTGGTGAAGCCAAAGAGCGCAACGCCATCTCTCCCAACAAAGCCGGCGACTTTAACCCCTCTTATGTGTTGTGTCGTGCTAGTGATGGACATGTTTATGCTAAATTTGTTGGTTCTCCTTATGAGTACATTGAATGGTCTATTTGGGTTCCTAAGACCCTTGTTACTAACATCAAAGGACCCATTACTCAATGGGTACCTAAAACCAAGCATTGATCTCTTGTAGGTGTTTGCTTCCGGTGGGGGATCATGGTTGCTCGATAGTGGAGCAACAAATCATATGACCGGGAGCAAGGACTTGGTGGTGGACGTGCACACTATCCCATCTATGCCCACCAATGTCGAATGGGGTGATGCCTCACATTCTAAGGTATTGGGTCTTGGCAAGGTTGTCATTTCTCATGATCTAACGATCGAGAAAGTCATGCTTGTTGAGTCGCTTGCGTTCAATTTACTTTCCGTTCGTTAACTCGCACTCATGGGTTTTGCCACCTTCTTTGATATTGATAACGTGGCCCTCTTGTGGAGCAAGACTCTTAAAGTAGCCTTTGTTGGGCATGTCGAGAACGGCCTCTATGTGGTTAACTTCTCGGAGCAACCCACTAAGACCGCGACATGCCTAATGGCTAAAGTTGATGTGGGATGGCTTTGGCATCGCCGTTTAGCCCACGTCAATATGAGATCTTTGCAAAGTCTTCTCAAGGGGGACCATTTTCATGGACTAACGAATGTTAGTTTTGCCAAAGATCGTGTGTGCAATGCTTGTATCGAAGGAAAGCTTCATCAGACGGCTCACCCTCCCATGACTATCATCTACTTGAAGAGACCCTTGGAGCTCCTTCACATGGACCTCTTTGGGCCCCCATCCTTTGATAGTCTTGGGGGTAGAAAGTATTGCTTGGTGATAGTGGATGATTATTCAAGATACACTTGGGTATACTTCTTCAATAGGAAGAGTGAGACCCAACAAACCGTCATCGACTTTGCAAATGAAGCTCAACGTCAACACGATGCAAAGATCTTGACAATAAGAAGTGACAACGGCACCGAGTTCAAGAACTACACCTTGGATGAGTTTCTTAGTGATGAAGGGATCAAGCATCAATATTCTGCACCATATACCCCTCAACAAAATGGTGTTGTGGAGAGAAAGAACCGGATGTTGATGGATGCGGCAAGGACCATGATGGCGGAGTTCAAGTCTCCATACAACTTCTGGGCCTAAGCCATCAACACATCTTGTCATGCATCCAATCGGCTCTATCCCCGCAAAGGCTTGAACAAGACTCCGTATGAGATACTCACCGGGAACAAGCCCAATCTCAAGTACTTCCGGGTGTTCGGGTGTAAGTGTTTCATTCTCAAGAAAGGTGTTCGTTTGTCTAAATTTGAAGCTAGAGCTCATGAGGGCATATTTGTTGGTTATGCTACAAACTATCATGCTTACCGTGTTCTCAACAAGTCCAACGGACTCATTGAGGAGACGTGTAACGTAGAGTTTGATGAAAATAACGGCTCCCAAGTGGAGCAAAGTGGTACTTGTGATGTAGGTGATGAAATTCCTCCCCAAGCCATAAGAAGAATGGGTATTGGTCATATCCTACCCATTGAGGAACCCCTTGTGGCCGAAGGAGAAGGACAACGCTCCACTCAAGTGGAGCCATCACCTCCCCAAGACCCACACGCTTCCAAAGAACAAAGTGAAGGCCCTCACCTTCATGAACAAGACAAAGGGCAAGATCAACCTCAAGATGGAGGTGAACCTCTAAATGATGCCCAAGGTCAAGTTCTCCCCCTCGAGCAAGGTCAAGATCATGAGCAAGCTCAAGATGGCGCCCAAGATGATCAAGTTAACCTTCCTCCTTCCACACCCGAGGAAGAATTAGAGCGTCGTGCCGCGAAGATTGCTTCCAAACTCACCACCCAAGGCCATCTCATGGAAAACGTGGTTGGAAGTCTAAGAAAGGGGGTAAGCACTCGTAGACAATTAGCTAACTATTGTGAACATCATGCGTTTGTCTCTTGTGTTGAACCCCAAAAGGTCTATGAGGCGCTCAAAGACTCGGATTGGCTCAATGCCATGCATGAAGAACTAAACAACTTCGAGTACAACAAGGTGTGGAGATTGGTGCCAAGACCTTCGGGGAACCACAACGTCATTGGAACAAAGTGGATCTTCAAGAACAAGCAAGATGCTCATGGGAACATCATTCGCAACAAGGCAAGATTGGTAGCACAAGGCTACTCCCAAGTCGAGGGCATTGACTACGGTGAAACCTTTGCTCCCATTGCTCGTCTTGAATCCATTTGTTTGTTGATTGCTTATGCTTCCCATCACAACTTTAAGTTGCAACAAATGGATGTGAAAAGTGCTTTTCTTAATGGTCCCATTAATGAGTTGGTTTATGTCAAGCAACCCCCCCGGTTCGAGGACCCCTACTTCCCGGATCACGTGTATCAACTCGATAAGGCACTCTATGGCCTTAAACAAGCCCCACGTGTGTGGTATGACCACCTTACCGAGTTTCTACAAGATCGTGGATTTGAAGTAGGACAAATCGATCCCACTATTTTTACTAAGAAGGTCAAAGGGGAGTTGTTTGTATGCCAACTATATGTTGATGATATTATCTTTGGTTCTCCTAACAAAGCTTTCAATGAGGAATTTTCTGCTCTCATGACCTCCAAGTTCAAGATGTCTTCGATGGGAGAGTTGAAGTTCTTCCTTGGTTTTGACATCAAACAACGAAGAGAAGGAACCTTCATCAACCAAGCCAAATACACTCAAGACATGCTTAAAAGATTCAAGCTAAGTGATGTCAAGCCGGCTTCTACACCAATGCCTACCAAGTGCCAACTTGACATCGATCCCAATGGTAAAGCGGTGGATCAAAAGGTATATCGCTCCATGATTGGCTCCTTGCTTTACCTTTGTGCATCTAGACCGGATATCATGTTGAGTGTGGGGATGTGTGCACGGTTTCAAGCCGCACCAAAGGAAAGTCACTATGTGGCGGTCAAGAGAATCTTTTGATATTTGGCTCATACCCCAAACTTTGGCTTATGGTACCCAAGAGGAGCAAATTTCAAGCTTGAAGGTTTCACGGATTCCGATTGGGCGGGGGACAAAGTGGATAGGAAGTCCACTTCTGAAGGGTGCCAATTTCTTGGTCTCTCTTTGGTAAGTTGGTCTTCCAAGAAGCAAAGTTGTGTGTCCCTCTCATCCACCGAAGCGGAGTATGTGGCGGCCGGTAGTTGTTGTGCTCAACTCCTATGGATGAGGCAAACTTTAAAGGAGTATGGTGTCGTTTGTGACAAAGTGCCTCTTTGGTGTGATAATGAAAGTGCCATCAAGATTTCTCTCAACCCGGTACAACACTTCATGACGAAGCACATTGAGATTCGGTATCACTTCATCCGGGATCACATTAGGCGAGGGGAGATCGAGCTCAAGTATGTAAACACTCATGATAACCTTGCAGATATTTTCACGAAGCCCTTGGATGAAGCAAGATTTCGTGAGTTAAGGCATGAGCTAAATATGATTGATTTGAGCAATGTGACTTGAACCCGTACACCCCACTCCACACTCAATGTGTTGTCTAGTTTAGGTGTAGGCATGGACATAGGGGGAGTGTTGTTCTCTCAATGAACTCTCCCTCCCCCCCCATTATGCATAAATCGATCACCTCTTTCACATTAGCCATTTTTAATGGTGCTTGTGCTTCAAAGACGAGTTTTGGTCATGGGCCCAAGGATAATTCTTCGCGGTGCCATACCATCCAACTCAAACATAGGTGGCTTCGGCCACCGCCCTCTCTCCTCGAGAGGCTTTGTCGCTTGGTGGTTTCTTGTTGTCTTCTTGCCTCTGGTGTGTGCGTGTTCTTGTGTTTCTTGTGTGTGAAAAGTTTCCGTGCAAAGGCTTCTTCTTTTTCGTGTTGAAACTTGCGGTGACTTGAGCTCACGGTACTACCGCGGTCGGCTACGGTACTACCGCAGCCAGCCACGGTACTACCGCTTGCGGGAGCACGGTACTACCGTCACCACGCGGAAGTAATTTTTTACTGCCGCCTGGTTGAGCGGTACTACCGCCTCGGCGCGGTACTTCCGCCCGAGCGGTACTACCACGATGATACGCGGTACTACCGCGCCGGTTCGAGCGCGTGGGGATAAGGACGGGCAGGGGGAGTTTTAACTCCCCATGCCCATTCGATGTCCTCTCTCTCCATGTCGTCTCCTTCTCTCCCTCGCTCAAGAACGGAGCCGGCGTTTGTCGCCAGATCTCCTCCACCGGCTGCCCTTCTGTGATTCCGACCAGTGGGATCGTTCCCCACCACGTGCTCTTGCTATGGACCAAGGTTTTTCCCCAACTCCCTCTCCGTGTTGTTTTGTGTTTAGTGTTTCTAGGTTTTTGGGGAGGCTTGTGTGTTCTTGAGATTCTTAGGCTTAATCTCAGCAAGAGTAGGATGATGGGGCGTGGTATTGCATAGGATTTATACTTGTATTGTTGTCTTGCGCTAGATCGGATCACCGTGGCACCGCCATTGTTTCGCGGTTCTTTTCAGATTCAAACCGCCCGTTGGATCTGATGCGACGCGGTACTACCGCCCGTCTGGCGCGGTACTACCGCTTGCGTGGTACTACTGCCCCTCGGGAGCGGTACTACCGTGTTCTGTGCGGTACTAAAAGTTTACTTCCGCCCTAACCACGGTACTACCATGCCCTAGCACGGTACTACCGCGTTTGGAGCAGTACTAATATTTTAGTACCGCCAGCAGTGGCAGTGTTACCGTGGCTCACATCTATCGCATGCCAACTTTCTCGTATGCCTTCTATGTGTTTCTTGTGCTTTTTCGTGGCCTTTGCATTGATCTTCTCGCGTCTTTGGTGTTTTGCGTGTGTGTCTCAGGTGGTGGCTCTCGCCGGTCCAACCCCAGTCGTGACACTGGCTCCAAACGTCTGCGCAACCCAGGTGAAGTACCAGAAGGCTCGTCTGCCTCCAAGCGCAATGTCAAGCACTCAGCTAGCAAGCACAAGGAGCCCGCTAAGGGCATGGATGAGATAGCCCAAGCTGATTATGTCCGTCTCAGGCAGCTTCACCCTTATGTGCATCCGCGTGCCACCTTCAGAGGCTGTGAGCTGTTCTGGAACAAGCAACAGGTCAACATCTATCTGGATGTCATCAAGAACAAGAAGAACACCTATGTGGAGGTGAAGTGGATTGATATCCATCACATGAGGAAGGACAAGTTTCGTGACTACTTTGGAGAGGCTCTGGACTTGGTGGAGCAGTTTGGCATTGAGCATGTGATTACCTTCCACCTCGACTATGACCCTGAGCTTATCTGTCAGTTCTTTGCCTCAGTCTACTTTCACTCCAATGAGGAACGGAGGATGACCTGGATGACCAACGGCCATAAGCTGTCTACTACCTGGAAGGAGTTCATGGATCTCCTCCAGGTTCCTGATGATGGACTCGACTCTCCAGTGGGTGTTCGCCCCCATGCCAATGCTGATTCTGCCAGCAAGGACAGACTTGCCCCTTTCATGGTTGAGAAGGCACTCGCCAATGGCAGGACAACTTTGGTGCTCAACCCTTTCCTGGATATCATGTATCGCATCTTCCGCAACTCCTTGTTCCCTCGCATCGGTGATAAAGACAAGGTTCATGCCTATATGGTGGACATGATGCTCATCTGCGAGGATGCTCGTTCATCTCAGTCACAGCCACTTGATGTCTCACACATCATGTGGTGTGAGCTCCGGTTTGCAGTGTTCAACCGCAAGGTGCCTATCTATGGGCCCTATCTGTTTCTACTAATTTTGAAGACTTGGGAGAAGATGTTTCCTGCTGATGAGTTTCTTGCTCCTGACTGGGTTCGCCATGAGCCCATCTGCCTGTGTATCAAACCCAACTGGGCCAACACCACTACTCGCGCCGAGGCGACTGCTGCTAGGGCTGCTGTTGATGAGGAGGATGCTGGCGCCGAGGATGTTGCTGAGGGCCATGCTGCTAGACTTTCCCAGAGTGCCTCTATGCCATCATGGGCCAAGAATCTGAAGGACAAGATGAAGACTCTTTTCTGCATGCAAGCCAAGGGGCAGTACAGGACTCACGTGGCGTCCAAGGAGAGTCGTCGCCGGGACAACAAGATCTTGCAGCTCTATGGTGAGGCAGTGTCTGGCGGGTCTGAGGAGCACATCACTCCAGAAGCCGAGTGGATGGAGAAGCAGGGCTACAGGTGGACTGAGTCTGAGGAGGATGTCGAGGAGACCATCCCTGCTGCCGAGGCGTTCGATGGAGAGGATTGCGACGAGTTCTCGGCTTGAGCCACCTCTTGTGTGTAGGTGTCCTCTCTGCCTTTTTGGCGTCTCGATGCCAAAGGGGGAGAGAGTGTAGGGATTTGCGAGTGTGTCGTGTGTTTGCTGCCTTCTCGTTTGTTTCGTGTGTTTGCTGCTTTCTCGGTTGAACCTCGGTAGCTTTACTTCGTATGGTGTAAGACATATGCACTCTATCTATCCTAGCGAGCTTGTGTTATATTGTGCTATATTTATGCTATGCTATGCTTATTATCATGTCTTAGTCTCTAAAATATAGGGGGAGTATTGATCCTACTCTGTGTGCTATGCAGTCCAAAGCATTCATCTAAAGTGCACACATCTAGGGGGAGCCCGTCTATATTTTAGAGAGGTGGAGTTTGCCCCTGCTCTAAATTATCTTATCCATATGCAAATCCCGTGTTGTCATCAATCCACCAAAAAGGGGGAGATTGTAAGGGCATATTTTTCCCTCAGGTGTTTTGGTGATTGATGACAATGCATTTGCGGACTAATCGTGTGCCTTGAGTTTCTCAGGTTATTCATATCTAGGCACGAGACGATTCGGTGCCCCTTGGAGACTATTGAAGTCGGCGCCGTTCTATGTTTCTCTTTGGTGGATTTGAGTCATAGGAGAGCCGTACTATTAAGAGGGGGTCCGCGTCGGAAAGGTTTGGGTGGAATCAAGACGTACACTTGTTCCTCCTTTCCCTGCTTTTTGGAGCTTCCTTTTGTTATCTTGGTTGTGCGGAAATCTGATGACTACTGATGTGCTTGCGGTAGTACCGCAAGTACAAGCAGTAATACCGCTGGGTGTCACGGTAGTACCGCTCATCTGGAGCGGTAGTACCGTGGCTCCCTGGCCTTGTGCCGCTCCGGTGCGATAGTAGGGGCGGATGTAATTTTTTACATCGGCGCCCTCCACGGTAGTACCGCTCGTCCAGCGCGGTAGTACCGCGGAGGCCCACGGTAGTACCGCTCCCTAGGAGTCGTAGTACCGTGGCCCTCCTACCTAGTACCGCAGTGTCGCGGTAGTAGGCGCGGATGTAATTTTTTACATCCGCGCCCGCACGGTAGTACCGCGCCTCGCGGGCGGTAGTACCGCATCGGATTTTTGTAGCTCCTCCGGTTCAGCGGAAGTAGGCACGGATGTAATTTATTTCATCCGCGCCCTTCCCAGGCCGTGACTTTCCTGCTTTGCGGTAGTACCGCAAGTGGGTGTGGTAGTACTGCCCCCTTATCAGGCTAGTTCCGGCCTGTGTTGCTGTCGCGGTAGTACTGTGGTTAGCCACGGTAGTACCGCACAGCCTCGCGGTAGTACCGCGCCCCTGGAGCGGTAGTACCCTGTGTCGCGGGCTGAACATGTGGATAACGGTTGGATTTTGTCCACGACTATATAAGGGGCGTCTTCTACCTCTAGTTGACTACCTCTTCCATCTCTAAGCTCCATTGTTGCTCCAAGCTCCATTTTCACTCGATCTCTCTCCCTAGCTAATCAAACTTGTTGATTTGCTCGGGATTGGGTGACAAGTGCCCGATCTACACTTCCACCACAGGATATTTGATTCCCCCCACTTATCCCTTGCGGATCTTGTTACTCTTGGGTGTTGAGCACCCTAGACGGTTGAGATCACCTCGAAGCCATACTCCATTGTGGTGAAGCTCCGCGGGATTATTGGGAGCCTCCAAGTGTTGTGGAGATAGCCCCAATCTTGTTTGTAAAGGTCCGGTTGCCGCCTTCAAGGGCTCCAATAGTGGAATCACGGCATCTCGCATTGTGTGAGGGCGTGAAGAGATTACGGTGGCCCTAGTGGCTTCTTGGGGAGCATTGTGCCTCCACACCGCTCTAACGGAGACGTACTTCCCCTTAAAAGGAAGGAACTTCGGTAACACATCCTCGTCTCCACCGGCTCCACTCTTGGTTATCTTATCCTTTTACTTTTGCAAGCTTACTTGTGCTATATCCATTGCTTGCTTGTGTGCTCATTGTCTTTGCATCATATAGGTTGTCCACGTAGTTGCACATCTAGACAACCTATTTCTTTGCAAGGTTTAAATTGTTAAAGAAAAGTCTAGAAATTGTTAGTTGCCTATTCACCCCCCCCCCCTCTAGTCAACCATATCGATCCTTTTCAGATCCCATCTTCACAAGCACCATGTGGCAAGAATTATGCAGACTGACAGACACTACCATGAACATGAGTTCAGCTAGTCACCCCGAGACAGATGGACAAACAGAGAAGTTGAATCAGTGTCTGGAAACGTTCCTGCGATGTATGGTCCACTCAACTCCTAAGAAGTGGCACATTGGCTGTCCCAGGCAGAATATTGGTACAACACAAATTACAATTCAGCACTGGGCACAACACCATTTCAAGTTTTGTATGGATACCAACCTCGTCACTTGGGAGTTGATAACTTGCAGAGTTCACTATCTTCTAACCTGTCAGGCTGGTTAGCTGAGAGGAATCTGATGCAAGGTTTAATCAGGGAGCACTTGTTGCGCGCCCAGCAGCGCATGAAGGCTCAAGAAGACACTAAATGTTCTGATCGTCAGTTTAAAGTGGGTGACTGGGCATTCCTGAAACTCCAACCCTATGTGCAACAGTCAGTGGCCCGGCGACCGAACCACAAACTGGGTTTCAAGTACTTCGGACCGTATCAAATAGTTGCTCGCATTGGTGAGGTGGCTTATCGGTTGGCCCTGCCGGAGTCCAGCAAAATCCACCTAGTGGTGCATGTTTCCCTGCTCAAGCCGGCGGCTCCTCCATCCAGTTCCGGGGATTCGTCAGAGTCGCTACACTGTGTGCTCGAGCATGCGTCCAGACCAGCTCAAGTGCTCCAATCACGTTTGGTGCAAGTGGGGCGTCATACCCGCACACAACTGAAGATCGCGTGGCAAGGGTTGCCGCTGTCCATGGCAACCTGGAAGTGGGCAAGTTCGATCGCACCAGCAACAACGACATGATATTGAACAGTCGAGGACGAGTTGTTCCTTAAGGAGAGGGGAATGCAACAACCTGGACCTGGCCCAAGAGTGGGCGACTGCGTAGTGGGCCATCTTGGCCCAAGTGGCTTGTAATGGCAAGTTCTTATAGTTGCGTGTGTGCGTGCGAGAGGGGTAACGAATGTAATCAGAACATTATTCTCTGCTAAGCTTTCCTCCCTGCTCTTTCCCCTTCTCCAAGTTCCCTCTTCCCTGAGCAAATTCCTCTGGTTCGAGATCCAGATCCCGGTGAGACGCAGGGAAGTGCTACGGGAACATAGCTAGGGGGGAGGAGCAGCTTGCAAGGCACCGGAGGGGGACACGGTGACAAGCGCAACTCGGATTGGCAACATTTAATGCGCCCAATCCGGTGAAAGCCCGGTGTTCTCCGGCCAGGACGAGAGCGAGTCCGGAGCACAGGCATATCCCGTGGCCGACTCGGCTCTGGCGAGCAATACAGCATCCATCTATATAATCTGGGGCATGAACCATCCCATTGCCCACCCATTGCAACAGCAGACCTAGCGAACTAGCCTTCCTGCATGCCGCCGCCGCCGGGTACGCCAAAAGATCGAACAGTCGATCGAATGCCCACCATGTCATTCCATGTCCCTGACCAAACCAGCCATAACCTTTCCATGATCATCACCACCAAGGCAGGGGGTGCACCACGCTACGCCGGCCGCAAGAGACCACATGCACTCACCCTGGCCGTGTACGACCCCGCCGCCGCGGAGCAGCGGGCCAACGCGTCCAGCCTCTCCCTCTCCGGCGCTCTGGTACCGCTCCTCGCGCCACCCATTGACGTCGCGCCCATAAACGCCGTCCCGCTCTCTACCGTTGGTCCCCGAGCCGAGCCTGCGTGGATATGCGCCCACTTCGACCTCCGTCTCGACCTGACGGTGACCTTCGTCGACGAGAAGGCCGTGACCGCCACCGACCTCGACCCGCAGCAGAACCGGTTCCGGCTCCCGATAGCGGGTGTGCTGCGCAGCCTCCGCCCGATCCTCTCCCCCGAGGAGCTCGACGCCGCCAGGATACCGCGTGAGGACGCCGAGGAAGCCCCTAGGCCGCCGAGGCTGCGGCTGAGCGAAGAGGAGCTGCAGCAGGGAAGGATCAAGAGAAAGAAGAAGCAAGGGAAGAAGCACGGCGGGCTTCCCGTCGTCGTGTGCAACGTCCACGCCGGCACCAAGCAGCTGCAGCTGACGCGGTGGGAGAGCAGCCACGGTAACATCACAAGGGGGAAGGGTACCTGGACTTCATCACTCGGTGCTGCTTCAAGGAGAATGACATTGTCGAGATCTGGGCCTTCAAGGAGCGCTCCTTCCGCTTGTTCGGCTTCAACATGTGCCATGCAAGCCCGCTCTGCGTCGTGCTAACCAAGAAAGAGCAGTGCCCGGCGGTGTCCATAGGGATTCGCATATGTACGCTGTAGTACAAGATATCTAATACACAACTGTAAATTTGACACCCGCAAAAAAAAGTAAACTGTAGATTTGATGTGTGGTCCTTTTAGATTGGGAAACCTTTCCACACGGCGTGCCGGCCGAACTGTTGGGCCGGTCGCACCGCTCCCTCCGTGTCTCTCTTTGTGTGCACATAGACCCACTACCGAACGACCATCTCCCATATTACCTTATCTCTTCAGGGAGAACATCATCCACTCATTCTTCGCTCGTGCATATCCTCTACCGCAACCTACGCTCCTCCCTTTTCTTCTTCTCTGTAGATGCTCGCGCCTCCCCAACCGGCGACTGGCTGTGCTGCCAGCCATGGCCACGGCGCCTCCCCCACTGTGGCTGCTCCCACCCCACCACCTCACCCCTACCAGCGACCAGCGCTACAAACCAACACCCACCCGGGCTGCCAATGGCGGCAAGGAGTGGTGGAGAGCCGCGGCGGCCAGCGTTGGGGTGTTGCAACCACGGCGACCAGTGATGGAAGCAGCCCCATTTTTTGCTGCCAACGCCCTTGCTTTTTGCTGGAACCAGTGTAAGATTTTGCTTCCACCATGAATTTTTTTGGAATCAACTCAAAATTTTGCTGCCATGTCATTTGCTTTTTGGTACAACTGGTTTTCAATTTTGCTACCATCATCTTCAGTTTTTGTTGGAACCAATCAATTTTTTTGCTACAATCATGTTCGTTTCTTTTTTATGGAACCAACCCAAATTTTTGCTACCATGTCATTTGTTTTTCGTACAACCACTGTACATTTTTGCTACAACCAACTTTGGTTTTTGCTGGAACCAATCAATTATTTTGCTACCATGTTTTTTGGGGGGGACCAGTGCATCAATTTATTTGCTACCACTGTTTGAGTTTTTGCTACAACCAATGTTCTCAATTGCTACATCCAACATGCATCACAGTGTCATGTAATTTGCTGGAACCAGCAAACATTCTTGCTCGAAGTGGCATGATTTTTTGTTGGAACCAGCGTTTCTTTTTGTTGGAACTAGCTAATTTGTTTGCTACAAATTGACTATCGAAGTTTTTATGTTGTTGAGATTTTTGCTGGAACCATCATTATTTTTTGAAGGAAATATGCCCTACATGCAATAATAAAGTTATTATTTATTTCCTTATATCATGACAAATGTTTATTATTCATGCTAGAATTGTATTAACCGGAAACTTAGTACATGTGTGAATACATAGACAAAACATAGTGTCCCTAGTATATATGCCTCTACAAGACTAGCTGGTTAATCAAAGATGGTTATGTTTCCTAACCATATACATGTGTTGTCATTTGATGAACGGGATCACATCATTAGGAGAATGATGTGATGGACATGACCCATCTGTTAGCTTAGCATTATGATCATTACAGTTTCATTGCTACTGCTTTCTTCATGACTTATACATGTTCCTTAGACTATGAGATTATGCAACTCCCGAATACCGGAGGAACACTTTGTGTGCTATCAAACGTCACAACGTAAATGGGTGATTATAAATATGCTCTACAGGTGTCTCTGAAGGTGTTTGTTGGGTTGGCATAGATCGAGATTAGGATTTGTCACTCCGTGTTTCGGAGAGGTATCTCTGGGCCCTCTCGGTAATGCTCATCACTATAAGCCTTGCAAGCATTATGACTAATGAGTTAGTTCCGGGATGAAGTATTACAGAATGAGTAAAGAGACTTGCCGGTAACGAGATTGAAGTAGGTATGATGATACCAATGATCAAATCTTGGGCAAGTAACATACCGATGACAAAGGGAACAACGTATGTTGTTATGCGGTTTGATCGATAAAGATCTTCGTAGAATATGTAGGAACCAATATGAGCATCCAGGTTCCACTATTTGTTATTGACCGGAGACGTGTCTCGGTCATGTCTACATAGTTCTCGAACCCGTAGGGTCCGCACGCTTAACATTTGATGACGATTTGTATTATGAGTTATGTGATTTGATGACCGAAGTTTGTTAGGAGTCCCGGATGAGACCACATACATGACGAGGAGTCTCAAAATGGTCGAGACATAAATATTCATATATTGGAAGGATACATTTGGACATCGGAATGGTTCAGAGTGATTCGGGCATTTTTTCGGAGTACCGGGAGGTTACCGGAACCCCCCGGGAGAAGTAATGGGCCTATTGGGCCTTATTGGAGGAGAGGAGAGTGAAAGCACAAGTGCTCCCTGAGTGATTTTGGTAATTAATGTCAACATATCTCTTGTTGGACTAACACTTTTATCTAGTGTATTTCAGATAAGTCCGACAGTGGAGTGGCATGGACAAGAGGATGTGGAACCCCTTCAAGATGCTAAGGACAAAGGATTGGCTCAAGCTCTAATGTTCAAGACTCTACATTTTCCATTTCACTAATCCAAGATCACATTAAGTCTATAGGAAAGCCAATACTATTAAAAGGGGATGAGGTGTTGCTTAATGGCTTGCTCGCTCTCAAAGTGCTTAGTGATATGCTCCAAAGCCCTCGACCACTTTCTCATATCCACATATGTCCCAAACCAAAAGTCAAACTCGGCCCCACCGATTTGATCTATCTGGCGCCACCGAGTTCATTTGATATAGCCACTACCAGAAACCCTAGTCAATTCGGTCTCACCGA
Source organism: Triticum dicoccoides (assembly GCF_002162155.2). Classification (NCBI taxonomy): domain Eukaryota; kingdom Viridiplantae; phylum Streptophyta; class Magnoliopsida; order Poales; family Poaceae; genus Triticum; species Triticum dicoccoides. The sequence continues at coordinate 574,259,243 of NC_041383.1, read as the reverse complement.
TGGGATCTGGGTCTCACCGAGATGGGATTGCAAACTCCTTATTGCCTATTGCAATAATTTCGGTCCCACCGAGATGATGTAATCGGTCCCACCGAGTTTGCTTGACCAACTCTCTATTTTGCTTATTACCCAAATCGGTCCAACCGAGTTTGTGTAATTGTTCGAACCGAGATGAGGTTTTACCCTAACCCTTGCACATCAGTCCCACCGAGTTGATCATATCGGTCCCACCGAAATTCCTAACGGTCACATTATGAACTAAATCGGTTCAACCGAGTTTTATGATTCGATTTGACTGAGTTTTATGATTCGGTCCCACTGAGTTTGGTGAATTCTGTGTAACGGTTAGATTTTGTGTGGAGGCTATATATACCCCTCCACCCTCTCCTCATTCGTGAGATAGCCATCAGAACGTACCTACACTTCCACTATTCATTTTCTGAGAGAGAACCACCTACTCATGTGTTGAGGCCAAGATATTCCAATCCAACCATTTGAATCTTGATCTCTAGCCTTCCCCAAGTTGCTTTCCACTCAAATCATCTTTCCACCATGTCCAATCCTATGAGAGAGAGTTGAGTGTTGGGGAAACTATCATTTGAAGCACAAGAGCAAGGAGTCCATCAACAACACACCATCTATTACCTTTTGGAGAGTGGTGTCTCCTAGATTGGTTAGGTGTCACTTGGGAGCCTCCGTCAAGATTGTGGAGTTGAACCAACGAGTTTGTACGGGCAAGGAGATCGCCTACTTCGTGAAGATCTACCCTAGTGAGGCAAGTCCTTCGTGGGCGATGGCCATGGTGGGATAGAGAAGGTTGCTTCTTCGTGGACCCTTCGTAGGTGGAGCCCTCCGTGGACTCACGCAACCGTTACCCTTCGTGGGTTGAAGTCTTCATCAACATGGATGTACTATAGCACCACCTATCAGAACCACGCCTAAAACATCCGTGTCTCCAATTGCGTTTGCACACTCCAATCCCATCCCTATACTTTCTTGCAAGTTGCATGCTTTATTTTCTGCTGCCCATATACTCTTTGCATGCTTGCTTGACATGTATTGTGAATGGTTAAACTTGTGCTTAAACTCTACTTAAACTTGAAAAACTTAAAAACTGCCAACTTTGTGTTGTGAGGGTCTATTCACCCCCCTAGACACCTCTTCTCGATCCTTTCAATTGGTATCAGAGCATTGGTCTCCATTGCTTTGGTTGAAATACCATTGGAGGAAGACGGATGAGTCTACTTTGGGGAGTCTTAGACATAGAGTGCCTATACTTGATGGAGAGTACTTCCATGAGTGGAAAAATGAGATGCTTGTGATTTTCAATGAATATCATTTGAACAAGTACATTACTACCCTTGATGAGTCCATTGGCATGATTCACAATCTTAGAAGTATTGATCTTATCACTAGAGGTTTGCCTAGAAACTTGATTGGTTGCTTGCCTACTCTTGATTGTGCCTACACTATATGGAGATTTCTTGAGGAACGATTTCCAAACTATTCCTTGCAAAATCTAGATGAGATTCTTCATAAGTCTATTGCCTTGAGTAAGATGAATTCCAATGATCCTAAATTTGGTGATTGTCTATTTGAGCTTACAAATCTTATGCGTGTCAAAGGAGATGTTGGAATTATTACCGATATTATTTCCGAAGCTATTAGAATTCATAAAGATGACCATTGTCAAAATCATTTATCTAATGAATCACCCTCTCTAGGAATTGATCCACCACATGACGATGTTGAACATAGATACTATGATGAGGATGATGATAGTGACTATGATCTTGATGATGCAATGAGACACTTTCGTCTTATGGCAAATCTTCGGGGATACATGGCAGGAGGAAAGGAATGGATCCTTGATAGTGGATGTACCGATCACATGATCGGAGATAAATATATGTTTCATGAGCTTGCTGAAAATGACGGCCCTCGAAAGTATGTCACTTTTGGTGATAACTCAAAGGGTAAGGTGGTTGGCCTCGGTAAGGTGGCCATCTCACATGATAGCTCCTTACAAAATGTCATGCTTGTAGAATCTCTTGGCTATAATCTACTTTCTGTTTCTAGACTAGCTGACTTTGGCTTTAATGTCCTTTTTACCAAATTAGATTGCCAAGTGTTTCGTAGAGATGATCATAAAATGGTCTTTACCAGTATACGTAAAGGTGATCTATACATTCTTGATTTCACTAAAAATGCTCAACATAGAACTTTCTTAATTGCTAAATCTTCTAAAGGCTGGTTGTAGCATAGGCGGTTAGGTCATGTGGGCATGCGAAGCCTTGACAAGCTTATTAAAGGTGATCATATCCTTGGTGTTAAAGATGTCATATTTGATAAGGATAGACTTTGCAGCGCTTGCCAAGCAGGAAAACAGGTTGGAGGAAGCCACCCCGTGAAGAACATCATGACCACAAGGAGACCGCTCGAGCTACTTCACATGGATCTTTTCGGTCCCAATGCTTACAAAAGTCTCGGTGGAAACTCATTTGGTCTAGTTATAGTTGATGATTTTTCAAGATTTACGTGGGGGTTCTTTCTCGATGATAAATTGCAGGTCCAAAAGATCTTCAAAAACTTTGCTAGGAAGGCCCAAAATCAATTTGAAGTGAAGATCAAGAAGATTCACAACGACAATGGAACGGAGTTCAACAACGCCAATGTGGACACCTTTCTTGACAAAGAAGGGATTTCACATGAGTTCTCGGCTACATACATACCTCAACAAAATGGAGTTGTTGAGAGGAAGAACCATATGCTCATCAAAATGGCAAGAATGATGCTTGATGAGTACAAGACGCAAAAGCACTTTTGGGCAGAAGCGGTTGAGACAGCTTGTCATGCGACAAATCGCTTGTATTTTCACAAGCTACTCGGCAAGACGGCATACGAGCTACTCACCGGAAACAAACCCCAAGTTGGATACTGTCGAGTATTCGGCTCAAAGTGCTACATTCTTGATAAGCATCATCGTTCTAAATTTGCTCCCAAATCTCATGAAGGTTTCCTACTTTGTTATGGCTCAAACTCTCCGTGTCTACAACAATTTCACCCGAAAGGTTGATGAGACGGTAGATGTGAAGTTTGATGAATCTAAGGGCTCGCAAGTAGAGCAATTGCCAATTGATGTAGGAGATAAAGATCCTTCGGAAGCAATCCAAGACTTGTCTATTGGCAAGGTTCGTCCAACGGAGGTGAAGGAGAGTACCTCGTCCGTCCAAGTGGAAGTTTCTACCTCACGACAAGTTGAACCAAGAGGTGATATGGAAGCATCCACCAGCAGGACACACCAAGATGAAGAAAACGAGGAAGTACACCAAGATGAACTGCATCAACCTCCTTCTCCACCACGACGAGAGAACGACAACGTCAACAATGAAGAAGGCCAAGAAGAAGAACGAGATGATGAAGACAATGTTCCACCCCGATCAAAGCAAAAGCTCTCACTAGTTCGAGCAAGAATTGCTAGAGACCATCCCGTCGAGAAAATCTACAATTATATCCAAACCGGGAGAATCACTCGCTCTAAATCTCGTTTGGCTAATTTTTGTGAACATTATTCATTCATCTCTAGCATTGAACCGACGAAGATTGAAGAAGCATTGGAAGATCCGGATTGGATAAACGCCATTTATGAAGAACTACACAACTTTGAGAGAAACCAAGTGTGGACATTGGTCGAGAAGCCCGACAACAACCACAACATCATCGGTACCAAATGGATGTTTCGCAACAAGCAAGATGAAGATGGAAAAGTAGTTCACAAAAAAGCACATCTCGTCGCCCAAGGCTACACTCAAGTCGAAGGTATGGATTATGATGAGACATATGCCCCCGTTGCTAGACTTGAGTCCATTCGCATCTTACTTGCGTATGCTAATCACCATGATGTCACTTTATACCAAATGGACATTAAAAGTGCCTTTATAAATGGTGAAATTGAGGACGAAGTTTATGTTAAACAACCTCCCGGCTTTGTTAATCCAAAGAAACCCAACCATGTTTACAAACTTCACGCTCTTTATGGTCTTAAACGAGCTCCTAGAGCATGGTATAAATGCTTGGCCAAGTTCCTTATTGAAAAAGGCTTTGAGATTGGAAAAAATGACTCTACTCTTTTCACTAAAAGGTTAATGGAGAATTATTTGTGTGCCAAATCTATGTCGATGATATTATATTTGGATCTACTAACCCTCATTTTAGTGAGAAGTTTGGGAAGCTTATTTCGGAGATGTTTGAGATGTCTATGATGAGTGAACTCAAGTTCTTTCTTGGTTTGCAAATCAAGCAAACTAAGGAAGGCACCTTTGTCTCTCAAACGAAGTACACCAAGGACTTGTTCAAGAAGTTCAATATGCAAGAATGCAAAGGTATGAGTACACCCATGCCTACTAGTGGACATCTTGACTTGACTAAAGATGGTGAACCCATTGATCAAAAGGTTTACCGCTCTATGATTGGTTCATTATTATATCTATGTGCCTCTCGTCCCGATATTATGCTAAATGTGTGCATGTGTGCATGATATCAAGCGACCCCTAAAGAATGTCATCTTAAGACTGTGAAAAGGACAGTGAGATACTTAATACATACACCAAATTTTGGCATTTGGTATCCTAAGAGGTCTTCTTTTGATCTTGTTGGCTACTCTGATTCGGACTATGCCGGAGACAAGGTCTATAGAAAGTACACGTCGGGTACTTGTCAATTTCTTGGTAGATCTCTTGTGTCTTGGTCCTCCAAGAAACAAAACTCGGTATCCTTATCCACCGCTGAAGCAGAATACATTGTCGCAGGTTCATGTTGTGCTCAATTACTTTAGATGGCCCAAACTCTTAAAGATTATGGAATATATGTGAAACATGTTCCTTTGCTTTGTGACAACGAAAGTGCTATTAATATTGCTCACAATCCCGTGCAACATTCTCGAACTAAGCACATCGAAGTTCATCATCATTTCATTCGAGATCATGTTGCTAAGGGTGATATTAACCTTAAGCATGTTCATACCAACAATCAATTGGCAGATATTTTCACTAAACCACTTGATGAGAAAGTGTTTTGCAGGTTCAGAGGTGAATTGAACATCATTGATGCTTCAAACTTGGAGTAGGAACTCCATTTGGATACATGCAAGCCATGAGCCTACGACTAATCCTTGATACTTATCTTATGATTATAATCACATATATTGGATATATTTGCACCCTTGCATGTCATCTAACCCTTGTAGGTACTTGGATGAATCTAAATCTATGAGATTGCAACCTGCTCACATCTTAAGCAATCTCTACATCACCAAGTCTCTACATTATGGTGGTTGAAGACAAGGAAGCTTGAAACCCTTCAAATATATCCTTTGACAACTCCTATATCAAATTTCATGATTGTCATTTTGGATGCACAAGTGTTATTCCTTGCAAAACTAATTCATGTAGGAAGAATAACTCAAATTCTAGTGGTGCTCCAAGTGAACTACATCAACAGTGAGAATCCCACAAGTTCAACTACGTGATCAAGATCAACACCACCACCCAAGGTATGTTGTTCCATCTTAGAGAAGCTTTACCCCAAGACATGGGTCAAAGCAACTCTACAAGATGTGAATACATCAAGATGCTTAAACGAAAAATGGCAACCCGATTTTGAGCTTAAACGATGAGTATGACCTATGATCAAGTGTATTCACTTGACTCCTAAGTCAATATACTCTAACATAGTTGACTTTGTCGCCGACCAATCCTAGATGAAGTTCTCTAGTGTTTCTCCTTGTTCTTGCATTTGTCTCATGCATATTTGTTCCCCTTTCAAAAAAAAACTTCATCTAGATTTCTTCTCTTTTATTTCCGTTCTGCATTTCCCTGCATTTAATTCATTGCAAATCCTTTAGTTAATTCCTTGCAAATCCTTGTGAGATCTTATTTGCTTAGTGAGCTGAGCTGACTAGTGCCTTTTCTCTGTGATGAATTCGGACACACCGACTTCCCTGTTTCGATCAAACCGAAACATTTTGGTGCCACCAAAGAAACCAACTCGGTGTAGCCGATTTCAATGCTGAGAAAGCACTCTGTCATTTGCATCCTGCACATTCTGTTCCAGCTCCACTCGATGATTCTTATCCTCTACCAGCATCATCTTCTATATGCTACTTTGCTCTGTGACTCAAGGACCAAACCTATTTGCATCATCGTCCAGAATAATCCTTCTTGGAAATTGATGTCAAAGGGGGGAGAGAGAGTTCACATCAAAGCTTAATCACTCCAACAGGGGGAGAGAGCAACAGGGGGAGAGAGATATTCTCTTCAAAAGAGAGCCCCAGATGCTTGGTATTCAAACAGGAGAGAATTTACATGTCTTTAGAGGGGAAAGACATGTTCATGTTGTTTCTATGTTTGCTTTGCTCTGATTTTCTATTCCCTATCTTCTCCCAATATCCCTTATAAGATTCAGGGGGACCAAGACATCTAAGGGAAGGAAATCTTCAAATTCATTGCATATCTTTACCTTTGGGGACATGTATTAACTCAAATAGAGTACCTAGTACTCACTCTATACATGTCATCCCAAGTCTTGGTAATCTTGTGGTTTACTGCTCTTGCTCTGTTTAGTAGATGTTTCTGTGTTATCTAACCCTGTTTTCTCAGGTTCATCTCTTCCAAAGCTAGCTCAAGACAACAAGGTAAGTATATGCATCACACTCATGTGCATGAGGATCTCTTGCTAATGTACATATTGTTTGGAAGGACTCAAGACCAAGATACATGTAACTCATTGCTTGCTCTGTCATGATTATGCACTCACATGATCTTATGTTCCATATTTTCATGACTGCATACATGTAGGGGGAGTGTATGCAAGTTACATGTCCTTACAAAGCTTTACCTGCCTTTATCTAAAGCTTTGATGTATGTTGTCATCAATTACCAAAAAGGGGGAGATTGAAAGCACAAGTGCTCCCTGGATGATTTTGGTAATTAATGTCAACATATCTCTTGTTGGACTAACACTTTTATCTAGTGTATTTCAGATAAGTCCGACAGTGGAGTGGCATGGACAAGAGGATGTGGAACCCCTTCAAGATGCTAAGGACAAAGGATTGGCTCAAGCTCTAAAGTTCAAGACTCTACATTTTCCATTTCAGTGATCCAAGATCACATTGAGTCTATAGGAAATCCAATACTATTAAAAGGGGATGAGGTGTTGCTTAATGGCTTGCTTGCTCTCAAAGTGCTTAGTGATATCACTACAAAAAAATACACTTCTGTGATGATACGTGTTTGTCACAGTAGGTCGCGTTTTTTTTCATGCATGTTCATCCATGACGATTTTATGACAGAATCAAGATAGTCATACCTATGCTGTCGTAGAAGTATTCCATGACATTACCAAAATTATCATCACGGAAGTGTCCATGTAACGCCCCGGATTCGATGCGCCAGGTGTCTGCCAGTTATTCGCCGTCGTTGCCATGTCATTTGCTTTCGTGTTGCATTTTATCATGTCATCATGTGCATTTCATTCTGCATACGTGTTCGTCTCATGCATCCGAGCCTTTTCCCCGTTGTCCGTTTCGCCATCCGGCACTCCTATGTCCTCCGGCGTCCCCCTCTTCTCTCTTTTCGTGAGTGGGTGTTAAACGTTCTCGGAATGGACAGAGTCTTGCCAAGCGGCCTTGGTATACCACCGGTAGACCGCCTGTCAAGTTTCGTGCCATTTGGAGGTCGTTTGATACTCCAACGGTTAACCGGGTAACCGTAAAAGCCCCTCTCTCTTTGCAGCCCAACACCCCTTCCAAAGTGGCCCAAAACCCAGCAAACTCCCCTCCATGCTCTCGGTCGTTCGATCACGATCGCGTGGCCGAAAACAGCTCCTCATTTGGACTCTCCTAGCTCCCTCTATCTATAAATAGCCCTTCCCCTCCGAAATTCGCGGTACAAACCCTAGCCTCTTCCACCTCCGCGCGCCGGACATGTCCACTCCGCCGCCGGACACGTCCAGCCGCCGCGCCGGACAAATCAGCGCCTGCCATGTCGTCGTCGCTGCGCCCGCGCCCAATCCCGCATCGCCACGTGTCGCCGCCGCCATCCCACCGCGCGCCGCCGCCCAGGGCCCAGATCCGGCCCGCCCCGGGCCGAACCGGGC
>NC_041383.1:574243510-574250519 GCF_002162155.2 Triticum dicoccoides | reverse complement strand
GCCTCGCCCCGAGCCCCTGCGGTTCGTCTCCGGCCGCCGTAGCTCGCCGGAGGAGCTCCACGCCGCGCCTCCCCTCGTTCGGTGCCGCCCCTCGCCGGCCCCGCGCCTCCCCGTCGTCCCCGTCGTCGCCGGAGCTCGCCGGAGCTTCGCCGGAGCCAGATCCGGTCCGGGTGGATGAGATCCACCAGGACGTGATCCAAACGCGCCCGCGCCCCGTCCTGGTTCCCTCCATCCCGCACGACCCCGTCCAGCTTTCTCGAGGTTGACCCCGAAATTCCTGTCCCAGATTTTTGATATTATCATGCCATGTTCATCATGCCGCATCTCTGCATCTGTAGCTCCGTTTCGTGCGTATAATATGTCAAATTGTTCGCCTCGATGAGTACATCATTTCATTCCATTGCATCATTTTCATTTGAGGTCATCTAGATGCCTGAATCATCATTGTAAGAGTGCTTCATGATGTTATCTGCTGTCTGTTAACAGAACGAGCTCATTTGTCATTTTTGTCATGATTGATGTGTGCATCCTATGAGGTTGATGTCGACATGTGTTTTGAACTATGCCATGTATTCTTTACAGAGGTGCTTACCATGTATTTTTGTGATCAATGTGGTGACTAGCACAAGCATGCAAACTAGGCTTCGTGATATTGCTGATTTTAGTCCCTGTTCTGTTGTTATTTTGATGCCATGTAAACTTGATGCTACAGAGAGATCCATGCATATTTTGAGATAATTTAGTAAGGATGTTTTGAACAATAGGTTATTGTCTATTCATTCATGATCTTGGTTGAAATTATAGAGTAGTCTAGCATGTCATTTTCGTGCTCTACTTTTGCTTCAAAATGTTTCCTGGCAGATTGTTTACATGTTATTCAATTTGGCCAAGCTTGTTGTAGTTGATCCTTGCATGCTATGAACTTCTTCTTGCCTTGGTTGGTTACATAAACATGTCTTATTGATGATACTATGCTTATCTTGTCATGCAATGACTTGTGGTGAGTGAATCGAGCTTGTTAAGTAGTGTACTTGATGTTGCTGTTTTGCTAGGCTGAATCTGTTATTTCGCGATGCTATATAAACATGTTGCTACTAATCATTCTATGCATAATCTGGAGATGTTCTATAAACATGTTTTGATCTACATGTCATCCTCTAACCATACATGCCCCTGGTTGCATTTATAGCTTTCTGTAGCTTATTCATATCTTGCTCCAAAGTTGCTTCATAATGTTGCTGTCAGCCTGTTAACATTAAGTTCAGTTGTTTCCATGTGTTTTGCTAGTGATCCATGCACCCTATGGACTTGCTATTGCCATGCTTAGCTTCACAAATATGTCTTCTTACTGTTGTTTGCCTTGCCATGCCATGTTTTGCTCTGTAGTGAGTTGCACAAGCTCATCTATATGCCTTCATAATTCTGTTTCTGCCATGTATGAATCTGTAATATAACTTGCTATGTTGACGTGGGTGCCATCATATTTTCTGTTCCTTTTTGGCTTATGGTCAGTAAGGGACTTTTGATCTATGCTTTTAGTAGATTCATGCCATGCCTTTGTTTGCCATTATAAGTTCCTGTAACATGTTGCTTGATAGCTCCAAACATTGCATCGTGATGTTATTTTCTGTAAAGTCTGGAATTGTTATAACTTGCAATCTTACCATGTGTGTTTGAGCATGTTCTAGTGATTTCTGGAGATAGCTCATTGTTCATGTTTTGTTGTGCTTTATCTGTACATCATGCCCATGTCTTTTGTTTTCATGTTGAGATGCTGTAGCTTGTTGTTTTGATGCTTGCAATATGCCTAGTTGTTGTTTTGGACAGATTGTTGCTATAACTTGTATAGTGTGTGTATGTTGAACCGTTGCTCCGTTTTGAGTGTGCTGTATATGAAACTTGCTTGATTTTGCATGTAGTTTCATATTATCATGTTGCATCCTTGTTTTGAGGTGTTTGCTTGATGTTTGGGTGCATTTTGCATCAATGCCATGTTTAACTTGTTTTGCTCATATGTTCTAGGCCGTAGCTCCGAACTAAATGAACTTTATATGTAACTTGACTAGAATCTCGTGTAGATCATCTTGGTGCACCTTAACTTGTTGTTTAACAACTTGAACATAAGGTTTATTCAGATCTGGGCCAATTTCAAAATATGCATATGAGGACTTACCAGAATTGTTATATGTTGTTCCCGGCCTCATTTAAACTTGCCTTGATGTGTTGCTCTTGTTTGCATCATCTCTTGCCATGAGTTGCTCCATATAGCTTTGTCATGCATCATGCTTGTTGTGCATCATGTCTTGTTCATGTGTGGTGTGTTTACCATGTTGTGTGCTTCTTCTTGTTAGTTCATGTTTCGTTGCGATCGTGAGGATTCGTTCGTCTCCACTTGGTTCGGCTTCATCCGTTCGTCTTCTTCATGGACTCGTTCTTCTTCCTAGCGGGATTTCAGGCAAGATGACCGCTACCCTGGATCTCACTACTATCATTGCTATGCTAGTTGCTTCGTTCTATCGCTATGCTGTGCTACCGATCACCTGTTTATCAAGCCTCCCATATTGCCATGAACCTCTAACCTTTGACACCTTTCCTATGCAAACCGTTGTTTGGCTATGTTACGCTTTTGCTCAGCCCCTCTTATAGCGTTGCTAGTTGCAGGTGAAGTTGAAGATTTCTCCATGGTGGACAGGATTTTGGTTGGGATATCACAATATCTCTTATATTATTAATGCATCTATATACTTGGTAAAGGGTGGAAGACTCGGCCTTTTGCCTAGTGTTTTGTTCCACTCTTGCCACCCTAGTTTCCGTCATACCGGTGTTATGTTCCTGGATTTTGCGTTCCTTACGCGGTCGGGTGATTTATGGGACCCCCTTGACAGTTCGCTTTGAATAAAACTCCTCCAGCAAGGCCCAACCTTGGTTTTACCATTTGCCTCACCACCACCTACCCTTTCCCTTGGGTCGGCCAACCCAAGGGTCATCTTTATTATAGCCCCCCCGAGCCAGTGCTTGTCTAAGTGTTGGTCTGAACTAGAGCCCTTTGCAGTGCCCCCTCAGTGAAACTTGAGGTCTGGTTTTAGTTGTACGGATTGCTCATCCGGTGTTGCCCTGAGAACGAGATATGTGCAGCTCCTATCTGGATTGTCGGCGCATCGGGCGGTCTTGCTGGTCTTGTTTTACCATTGTCGAAATGTCTTGTAAACCGGGATTCCGAGTCTGATCGGGTCTTCCTGGGAGAAGGTCTATTCCTTCGTTGATCGCGAGAGCTTGTCATGGGCTAAGTTGGGACACCCCTGTAGGGTATAATCTTTCGAAAGCCGTGCCTGCGGTTATAGGCAGATGGGAATTTGTTAATGTCCGGTTGTAGATAACTTGACACCAGATCCGAATTAAAATGCATCAACCGCGTGTGTAGCCGTGATGGTCTCTTCTCGGCGGAGTCCGGGAAGTGAACACGGTTTCTGGGTTATGCTTGACGTAAGTAGGAGTTCAGGATCACTTCTTGATCATTGCTAGTTGACGACCATTCCTTTTGCTCTCTTCTCGCTCTTATTTGCGTATGTTAGCCACCATATCATGCTTAGTCGCTGCTGCAACCTCACCACTTTACCCCTTCCTTTCCTTTTAAGCTTTGCTAGTCTTGATACCCATGGAAATGGGATTGTTGAGTCCTCGTGGCTCACAGATTACTAGAACAACAGTTGCAGGTACAGGTTATGCGATGATCATGACGCGAGGGCGATGTTTCCTTGTTTGGAGTTCTTCTTCTGCTTCTTCGATCAGGGGATAGGTTCCAGGTCGGCAGCCTGGACTAGCAGGGTGGATGTCGTTTGAGTTTTTGTTTGTGTTTCATCCGTAGTCGGATGATGCTCTGATGTATTGTGATGTTGTATTCGTGTGGTATTGTATGCCTCTTGTATGTATCCCTATCTATTATGTAATGTTGATGTAATGATATCCACCTTGCAAAAGCGTTTCAATATGCGGGTTTATCCTTGGTGGGACCTTCGAATTCCTTTTGGATAGGGTCGCATATTGGGCGTGACAAGTTGGTATCAGAGCCTCGACCGACCCTAGGAGCCCCCTTGATTGATCGTGTAGTTTGGCCGTTGTTGAGTCTAGAAGAAAACTGTTTTCTGAGTCTAGTTATATCGGAGAGTAGGAATTCTTTTTACTCCTCAGCCCCTTCGTCGCTCTGGTAAGGAATCTTGACGTAGGTGTTTTGAATTACTTCTCTTCCCCTTCAAATTTTTCTTTAGGGTCACGTAGTTGGTTTTTCGATCGTTGGTTCTCAGCTCTTTTCATCCGATGCATTTCTCGCCAAGTTGACTCGAGCCTCTTCATCTTGAGTTCAATCCTCAGTTTGCTCTCAATGAAGTTGTTTCTCTGTCCTCAGTTGTTTTCTTTCCCACCCGCCCTCCCTGTTCTTCTTCTCGGAACCAGAGTCCGTAATCGAGTATCCATCCTACTCGTGTGAAGTCTTTGCTTTCTTTCCTCTATGATTTCAACCGGTGTTTTTTCTTCAAGATATTAGTCGATTTCCCCTTCCAAGATGATTTTGTTTTCCCGCCCTCCCGCCCTTTCTTCTTCCCGGAGCTTGAATCTCTCTCTCGACCATCTATCTTAGTCGTGCAGAGCCTCTTCAGTCTTTCGTAAATTATTTCAACCGGTGAATTCTCGTCTCGGTGGACATTCTTCATCTCTTTTCTTCTCCGGTGGATTCAATTCCATTTTCGGTAGTGATTATATTCTTTTCCTCGGATCAAGTGTTTTCCCTGCTCATTCGCCTCTTGCCAGTTTATTCTTCTGGAGTGTTCAAGACATCTCAGGAGATTCGTCTGTGTTCCAATTAATTCGAGGTTGCCACCTCATTCAAATATTTCAATTGTTCCGGTGCTTCATCTATTTGTTCAACATCCCTTTCCAACGGTGTTTTTCTCTTCAATGGGCCCTAACCCACAGGTTTTTTCCCAGGATCTTACCTGACTCTTCTAATTCCCCCGGAGTTATTCTCAATTCTTTTCAAGTGTGACGTAAGAATGAATTTCATCAGTCACATGCCTTCTCCAAGATCTCGTTCAAATTCTTTTCATTGTTGGCTCAACCTTTTCGGTTTTCGTTCTACCGGAGTATATTAGTAATTTTGGTGGTGTTTCTCGTCGTCATTTGAAGATCGAAGAAGAGTTTTTCCTCTAAATCTTGTCCGTTCTCTCGAAGATTCGCGGTTCTAGATTCTTGTTATCCTATCGAATTATTCCATTCGTCAGTTATTCTTTTCATCCATCAAGAGTATGTCAGAAGTTGTTTTCCCGTTTCTTTTCACCGGAGGCCATCATTCCAGAAGAATTCTTCGCCCTCATCATTCCAGCTATCGTTCTCTATTTACCCTGCTGCTTCGTTCAAGTATTCTTTGATCAGCTCGTTGTCTCTTCGTTCTTTTGCATCTAAATCCCCTCTAGCATTTGTGTTCGTCTAATTCTTCCCGGTGATTCATTCTCTTTCGTCAGTCATTTTTGAATTCTTATGGTGGTTCGTTCAAGATTCTTTTTCCTTGATCATTATTTTTATTCATTCGTTCTTCCCAATCCTACCGGTGGTCCATGAAGACCTTCTCAAGTTTTGTGCTATCCCTTCTCTATCTTTTTTTTCAAGAAGAATAAGTAGTATGCAAAATCCATTGCTTGTTATCAATTTAATTTTGATGAAGGATAAGCATACAATAAATCTTATTCTTATTTCATTCAAGTGATTAATCCTTTTCTTTGGAGTTTGTTCTTGATGAATAAATTCTAATTCCAAGTGTTCTCCATCTTTTCTTTTTCCGGAGTTCAATTTCCTCGGCCATTTCGTCGGAACCTCCATCTAAATCATCGCAAGGCTTTAATCTTATTCTTTCTTCCTTCATTCTATCTCATCATCCTTTTTGTCACCGGAGTCCTTCATGGTGGTTCTTAATGATTTAATTAATTCTTTCAAGTGTTCATCAAGATTCTTGTCGGTGGAGTGCAAGTATCTTCTTCTTCTTGCTTCCCGAGGTGCTCATTCTTTCAATTCTTCCGGAGGTTTTGTGTTGTTCCTCTCATCAAGTATCGTTCCATCTTATCGAGCTCGTGTTCTATTCCTTCCATTTTCAGTCGGAGTGCTGCCTAAATCCTTTCAGTCTTATTCGTTTCTTATCTCGTTCTAACCGGAGTTGTTTCATAATCTATCTGATTCCGTGAGATTTTGATTCTCGTCATTCTCGTCGTTCCTCTCTTATTCTCGAGTGCTCTCGATTCTTTGCTTCTTCTCTTCAGTTCTTGCTTCACCTCTTCCTTTTTCTCTTCCGTCTCGGTCCTAAGATCTCGGGACGAGATCTCTTGTTAGTGGAGGAGTGTTGTAACGCCCCGGATTTGATGCGCCAGGTGTCTGCCAGTTATTCGCCGTCGTTGCCATGTCATTTGCTTGCATGTTGCATTTTATCATGTCATCATGTGCATTTCATTCTGCATGCGTGTTCGTCTCATGCATCCAAGCCTTTTCCCCGTTGTCCGTTTCGCCATCCGGTACTCCTATGTCCTCCGGCGTCCCCCTCTTCTCTCTTTTCGTGAGTGGGTGTTAAACGTTCGCGGAATGGACCGAGTCTTGCCAAGCGGCCTTGGTATACCACCGGTAGACTGCCTGTCAAGTTTCGTGCCATTTGGAGGTCGTTTGATACTCCAACGGTTAACCGGGTAACCGTAAAAGCCCCTCTCTCTTTGCAGCCCAACACCCCTTCCAAAGTGGCCCAAAACCCAGAAAACTCCCCTCCATGCTCTCGGTCGTTCGATTACGATCGCGTGGCCGAAAACCGCTCCTCATTTGGACTCTCCTAGCTCCCTCTATCTATAAATAGCCCTTCCCCTCCGAAATTCGCGGTACAAACCCTAGCCTCTTCCAACTCTGCACGCCGGACATGTCCACTCCGCCGCCGGACGCGTCCAGTCGCCGCGCCGGACGAATCAGCGCCCGCCACATCGTCGTC
>NC_041383.1:574229607-574242823 GCF_002162155.2 Triticum dicoccoides | reverse complement strand
GCCCCTGCGGTTCGTCTCCGGCCGCCGGATCTCGCCGGAGGAGCTCCGCGCCGCGCCTCCCCTCGTCCGGTGCCGCCCCTCGCCGGCCCCGCGCCTCCCCGTCATCCCCGTCGTCGCCAGAGCTCGCCGGAGCTTCGCCGGAGCCAGATCCGGTCCGGGTGGATGAGATCCACCAGGATGTGATCCAAACGCGCCCGCGCCCCGTCCCGGTTCCCTCCATCCCGCACGACCCCGTCCAGCTTTCCCGATGTTGACCCCGAAATTCCAAAGTCCCAGATTTTTTATATTATCATGCCATGTTCATCATGTCGTATCTCTGCATCCGTAGCTCCGTTTCGTGCATATAATATGTCAAATTGTTTGCCTCGACGAGTACATCATTTCATTCCATTGCATGATTTTCATTTAAGGTCATCTAGATGCCTGAATCATTGTTGTAAGAGTGCTTCATGATGTTATCTGCTGTCTGTTAACAGAACGAGCTCATTTGTCATTTTTGTCATGATTGATGTATGCATCCTATGAGGTTGATGTCTACATGTGTTTTGAACTATGCCATGTCTTCTTTACAGAGGTGCTTACCATGTATTTTTGTGATCAATGTGGTGACTAGCACAAGCATGCAAACTAGGCTTCGTGATATTGCTGATTTTAGTCCCTGTTCTGCTGTTATTTTGATGCCATGTAAACTTGATGCTACAGAGAGATCCATGCATATTTTGAGATACTTCAGTAAGGATGTTTTGAACAATAGGTTATTGTCTATCCATTCATGCCATTTGTTGCAATTATAGAGTAGTCTAGCATGTCATTTTCGTGCTCTAATTTTGCTTCAAAATGTTTCCTGGCAGATTGTTTACATCTTATTCAATTTGGCCAAGCTTGTTGTAGTTGATCCTTGCATGCTATGAACTTCTTCTTGCCTTGGTTGGTTACATAAACATGTCTTCTTGATGATGCTATGATTATCTTGTCATGCAATGACTTGTGGTGAGTGAATCGAGCTTGTTAAGTAGTGTACTTGATGTTGTTGTTTTGCTAGGCTAAATCTGTTATTTTGCGATGCTATATAAACATGTTGCTACTAATCATTCTATGCATAATCTGGAGATGTTCTATAAACATGTTTTGATCTACATGTCATCCTCTAACCATAAATTCCCCTGGTTGCATTTATAGCTTGATGTAGCTTGTTCATATCTTGCTCCAAAGTTGCTTCATAATGTTGCTGTCAGCCTGTTAACATTAAGTTCAGTTGTTTCCATGTGTTTTGCTAGTGATCCATGCACCCTATGGACTTGCTATTGCCATGCTTAGCTTTAAAAATATGTCTTCTTACTGTTGGTTGCCTTGCCATGCCATGTTTTGCTCTGTAGTGAGTTGCACAAGCTCATCTACATGCCTTCATAATTCTGTTTCTGCCATGTATGAATCAATAATATAACTTGCTATGTTTACGTGGGTGCCATCATATTTTCTGTTCCTTTTTGGCTTATGGTCAGTAAGGGACTTTTGATCTATGCTTTTAGTAGGTTCATGCCATGCCTTTGTTTTCCATTATAAGTTCCTGTAACATGTTTCTTGATAGCTCTAAACATTGCATCGTGATGTTATTTTCTGTGAAGTCTGGAATTGTTATAACTTGCAATCTTACCATGTGTGTTTGAGCATGTTCTAGTGATTTCTGGAGATAGCTCAGTGTTCATGTTTTGTTGTGCTTTACATGTACATCATGCCCATGTCTTTTGTTTTCTTGTTGAGATGCTGTAGCTTGTTGGTTTGATGCTTGCAATATGCCTAGTTGCTGTTTTGGACAGATTGTTGCTATAACTTGTATAGTTTGTGTATGTTGAACCGTTGCTCCGTTTTGAGTGTGCTCTATATGAAACTTGCTTGATTTTGCATGTAGTTTCATATTATCATGTTGCATCCTTGTTTTGAGGTGTTTGCTTGATGTTTGGGTGCATTTTGCATCAATGCCATGTTTAACTTGTTTTACTCATATCTTCTAGGCCGTAGCTCCGAACTAAATGAACTTTATATGGAACTTGACTAGAATCTCGTGTAGATTATCTTGGTGCACCTTAACTTATTGTTTAACAACTTGAACATAAGGTTTATTCAGATCTGGGCCAATTTCGAAATATGCATATGAGGACTTACCGGAATTGTTATATGTTGTTCCCGGCCTCATTTAAACTTGCCTTGATGTGTTGCTCTTGTTTGCATCATCTCTTGCCATGAGTAGCTCCATATAGCTTTGTCATGCATCATGCTTGTTGTGCATCATGTCTTGTTCATGTGTGGTGTGTTTACCATGTTGTGTGCTTCTTCTTGTTAGTTCCTGTTTCATTGCGACCGTGAGGATTCGTTCGTCTCCGCTTGGTTCGGCTTCATCCGTTCGTATTCTTCATGGACTCGTTCTTCTTCCTAGCGGGATTTCAGGCAAGATGACCGCTACCCTGAATCTCACTACTATCATTGCTATGCTAGTTGCTTCGTTCTATCGCTATGCTGCGCTACCTATCACCTGTTTATCAAGCCTCCCATATTGCCATGAACCTCTAACCTTTGACACCTTTCCTATGCAAACCGTTGTTTGGCTATGTTACCGCTTTTGCTCAGCCCCTCTTATAGCGTTGCTAGTTGCAAGTGAAGTTGAAGATTTCTCCATGGTGGACAGGATTTTGGTTGGGATATCACAATATCTCTTATATTATTAATGCATCTATATACTTGGTAAAGGGTGGAAGACTCGGCCTTTTGCCTAGTGTTTTGTTCCACTCTTGCCGCCCTAGTTTCCGTCATACCGGTGTTATGTTCTCGGATTTTGCGTTCCTTACGCGGTCGGTTGATTTATGGGACCCCCTTGACAGTTCTCTTTGAATAAAACTCCTCCAGCAAGGCCCAACCTTGGTTTTACCATTTGCCTCACCACCACCTACCCTTTCCCTTGGGTCGGCCAACCCAAGGGTCATCTTTATTATAGCCCCCCCCCCCCGGGCCAGTGCTTGTCTAAGTGTTGGTCCGAACTAGAGCCCTTTGCAGCGCCCCCTCAGGGAAACTTGAGGTCTGGTTTTAGTTGTACGGATTGCTCATCCAGTGTTGCCCTGAGAACGAGATATGTGCATCTCCTATCGGGATTGTCGGCGCATCGGGCGGTCTTGCTGGTCTTGTTTTACCATTGTCGAAATGTCTTGTAAACCGGGATTCCGAGTCTGATCGGGTCTTCCTGGGAGAAGGTCTATTCCTTCGTTGATCGCGAGAGCTTGTCATGGGCTAAGTTGGGACACCCCTGCAGGGTATAATCTTTCAACACCCCAGCAGGGCTAAGTTGGGACACCCCTGGGTGAACACAGTTTATGGGTTATGCTTGACGTAAGTAGGAGTTCAGGATCACTTCTTGATCATTGCTAGTTGACGACCGTTCCTTTTGCTCTCTTCTCGCTCTTATTTGCGTATGTTAGCCAGCATATCATGCTTAGTCGCTGCTGCAGCCTCACCACTTTACCCCTTCCTTTCCTTTTAAGCTTTGCTAGTCTTGATACCCATGGTAATGGCTTTGTTGAGTCCTCGTGGCTCATAGATTACTACAACAACAGTTGCAGGTACAGGTTATGCGATGATCATGACGCGAGGGCGATGTTTGCTTGTTTGGAGTTCTTCTTCTGCTTCTTCGATCAGGGGATAGGTTCCAGGTCGGCAGCCTGGGCTAGCAGGGTGGATGTCGTTTGAGTTTCTGTTTGTGTTTCATCCGTAGTCGGATGATGCTCTGATGTATTGTGATGTTGTATTCGTGTGGCATTGTATGCCTCTTGTATGTATCCCTATCTATTATGTAATGTTGATGTAATGATATCCACCTTGAAAAAGCGTTTCAATATGCGGGTCTATCCTTGGTGGGACCTTCGAGTTCCTTTTGGATAGGGTCGCATATTGGGCGTGACAGTCCACTTCCATGACGATAAATCGCGCGTCACAGAAGTGCTTTCGTCAAGGATGACTGACACGTGGCATCCACCGTAACGGAACGCCGTTAAGCTATCGGGTCCGGTTTTGGATCCGATAACCCGTTAACAGCCCCGACCAATGGGGATTTTCCACGTGTAAAATCATCATTGGCTGGAGGAAACACGTGCCGGCTCACCGTTGGGACAGATGTCATCCACTCATTGGACCGAAGGCGCCTATGATACGCCGACACGTGGCACGGCCCAACAGAGGCCCATTCCTGTGAAAAGGACGGCCCGTTTGACTTGGACAAAAGGTGGCGGGCCGGCCCATGGAAAGCCTGTTAACGGCTTGTTTGCATATAGCCCATTTACAGCCCGCTAACCTAGGGCCCGTTACGACCTCTCTGAATTAGGCCCAGTAGCATCATCTAGGTCGTCCAATATGATTCCAGACTGTTTTAACTTCCAGCCCATGTGTGGCCCATGACTTCTTTCGGCCCATATGAGGCCCTTTGTAACTCTTGGCCCATTAACGGCCCGTTGTGAAACTGGCCCGTAATGAATAGTGTATCACTTTATACCCATTAATGGCCCGTTATTCCATTGGGCCGTTTCCAGCCCAAGTTATCTTTCGGCCTTCTTAGGGCCCATTGGTTCTTGGGCTCATTTGCAGCATTCGGTTACATACGGCCCATTACTATCATTTTCTGCTTGTGGGCTAAATTCAGCCCGTCGTTGCAGTCGGCCCGTTTGTGGACCGTTAATACGTTGGGCCGTTTTCATGTCAAAAAAAACCCGTTGGGCTGTTTTCATAGACTTATCAAATACGGCCTATTAACGGCCCGTTATGGTCCACGAACAGTACGACCCATGATTGGCGGAATGATGATACGCCCCGTAGAAGGCCCATGGATCCTACGGCCCGTATGAGGCCCATGGATCGTACGGCCCGTAGAAGGCCAGTGGATCACACGGCCCGTAGAAGGCCCATGGACCCTACGGCCCGTAGAAAGCCCATGAATCCTAAGGCCCGTAGAAGGCCCATGAATCCTAAGGCCCGTATAGAAGGCGAATGGATCCTACGGCCCATATAGAAGGCCAATGGATCCTACGGCCGGAAGAAGGCCCATGGAACATAGGGCATGCAAGAGGCCCATGGTTACAACAGTCCGTGTGTTGCCATGATTATTTTGGCCTAGTTACCAAAAATAGGCTATTGTGGCCACTAGAAAAACACAGAAAAAGAACTGCAGTGACTACAAGCAAACAACTAAACAAGACAATAAGGAAATAAATAAGCAAGCAATTAACGCTAGCCTATTACCGCTATTACACATATTACATCCATTGGGCATCAAAGTTCGCCACCAGTGCAAATATAGGGAACAAAGCAGCATATTACATACACTGGCTATCAAAAGTGGCCACCAATGCAAATAAACGCGGCATCAAAACAAGAGGATAACTGAAACAACTTCAGAAGATCTCAAGAAACGTTATCCTGGGTATCTACCATGCTGGCAATAAGCTTAGCAAGCTTATTAGCTTTGTCTTGTCTGGTGCTAAAATCCTCCAACGCTTGCTATTGCACTAGAAAGTATGCATCTGAATGCTCCAGGAACTTCCGCAGTCCTTCCGCTTCTTGTCGCAGCACAACTGATTGATGTCTTTCAGCTTGTAGTTGAGACTCAAGAAACCGAACAGATTCAGACAGTGAGTTTGAATAGCTTGTGCAAGCGGTAGTGGCCAGTAACTTGAACACTAAACCAAGACATGACTTTGGGGTTGTCTCGTTGCCTTCAAGATAGTCTTCCTTACTTGTTTTATCAGCTTTATTGGAGACCAACAAGGATGTGTCACTATCCTGAACCTTATCTGCATTACTTCCTTTACCATTGCTTAATAAGGCACTCTTCCCCAATATTTTGTCAGCATTCTAAAAGAAGAAACAAGCAGACACATAACAAGTTTAGCATGTACTAGTATATGAAACTCATTTCAGTGAACCAGTTCATTAGTAAGATGGACATGATTAAACTACCAAGTCTTCTATTGCCAAGTACTAGTACATAATAAAAGCATCAAAAAAAACATATATCTATGTCCTATGGTCACTGCATTGTCTTGCCAAATCAAAATAGAGACACGGTTCAAATCATATTAGTTCAAGACAAAGCAGCAGTGAAAGAACACAAAGCGTGGGAAACTACACGACACAACAAGATTTCAGATGGGTACCACGGGTCTACATGTACAACAACACTGCTGGCTCTGTTATGATGCTAGTAATGTGCATGATATGCAAGTCAACTGTATACACAATTGAAATTGAAATCAACAGAGCTATTGATAAGAGCAAACATGTTAAAGAAACATGCGTGAACATACATGTTGTGCCATTGGAGTTTTGATTGGATCCTTCAATTTAAAAATAAGTTTGTATGAGTAAATATAGTGATACAAGAGCAAAGCAGTCATAGTTAAAAAAGACGCGCCTAAGCGAGCGCTTAAGCGCGCCTAGGCTCTAGGCGTTGGCAAAATGCATTGCGCATAACTACGCTTAATCTGTGCATAACTGCGCATAAGCATGCACTTTGGTCAGTAAAGTGCACGACGGTGGCAAAACACACAATTAACGCCTAGGGCTTTTTTGAACTATGATAGCAATGGAATCTTAAATTAGAACAGTTGTTCTTCAGGTTTAGTCACTTGTTCTACATGAACAGAGTACAGTAAGACGCAAGAATATAATACTTAAACTAGAAAATGAGCTCATAGACCTTACCACATTCTTGGTTCGGGACCAGTACAGAACTAGGCGTTCCCAGTCATCGTCCAGTAAATGTGTCTCAGGAGAACGTAAAGGAATTTGATGAGTTTCTTTGCCGGCGAAGTACGATTTCTTTAGGTAATTCCAAAAATGCCACCAAGCATTCTTGAAGATAGCAGAGGTATTAGCACAGGTTACCTCATCCTGAGTTTCCAAATTGGTCCTTCTCTATAGAGAAAAATGAAAAATTTTGATGTATTATAACCATCATGGAGGTAGGATGTATGGGACAAAGCAAATTAATTGCCATGAATAACATTACTTACACATAACTCCTGGACAAACACCTGCAACTAGCATTTTCCATCATCTTCAGTACAATATTTCCAAGATGGAAAGATGCGCACATACGATTTAACAACATCAAATGCGATAGATGCTAAACTACGAATAGCTGGTTGCGCTTCCTCCACTGGAATAGGCGTACTAACTGGTGGAGTTGGGGTTCACCGTGATAGTACTGGCCCTTTGGGCACTGGAGCTGCCTTACTAACTGCTCTTGTTTGGGAGCTCTGTGGTGGAGATGGTGATGTGTCAACAGGAACTGGGTTAATATCGGCTGGGGTTGGGGTTAGATTGGGTGAAGTTGGTTCTCTGTCCATCGCAGTAGGGGTACAATCTGCGAGAGTTTGGGTTATGTGTGGTAGGGCTGGTTCTTGTGCATGTACAACCGGGGTGCTATCTCCACCAAGAGGTAGCACTATTTAAGTTGAAGACCGTGTTTTTAGTCCAGTAGATACTGGCATCACCCGCTCCAATTCAAATGGCTGATAAACAGGAAACATAGTTGAATGTACAGACATTGTATGAGAGACAGATGCAATAGATAGTGTGGAAAAAAGAGGGCATGAAATAGTTGACATGTATATTGTTTAACTAAAACGGATAGCATGACATAATGTCACATATATGATGTCTATCTAAACTAGATAGCATAGAATAACATAATTCAAAGATATGATGAATAACAAAACAGGATCGCATGACATAATTCACCTACATGTTATCTAAGTAATCAGGATCGCATCATTTAATTCACATATGTGATTTATATGCTAAACAGAGGGCATTCGATATGATGTCTGAACTAAGAACATGGTGTTGAATATTGTGTATATGATGTCTAAACTATGAAATGCAAGACACCATATGCATGATATGAGCAGTATAACCGTGCCAAGTTAGAGCATACACCTTTGTGGGGGAATAGGACTGGTCATCTATCTCTGAATCCATCTCTGAGGAGCTATCGGGACCCAACACGAGATCTGCTTCGATTGGTAGCACTGTCTGCTCTGAAGGCCTTGTTTTCACTCAGATTTTTCCATCTCCCACCCAAATGGTTGATTCACAAGAAGAGTAGTTTAATGTACAAATATTGTCGACAAATGGAAATGTAATGAAGAAAAGGATGGGCAAGATATCATTCAAATATATGATGCCTGGTTAAACAGGATGGCATTGCACATTTCACATATATTATGGCTGGCTAAAAGACATGAGACTGCATAATTCCCATATATGATATAGAAACTAAACAGGTGGCATTACAGAACATGTCTAAACTAAGCAGATGACATAAATGATGTCAAAAGTAGGCACTGCAAGGCAACATATGCATGATATGACTAACATCATCATGCCAAGGTAGAGAAAACACCTTGGGGGGTAAATAGGAGTGGTCAACGGCATCTGAATCCGCCTCAGAATAGATATTTTCCTCTGGATTACAATCTGGAGAGGGGTGGGGAGGGTTTGCCACTGAACCCACCATGGAGGGATGTCTGCATGACATTGTATTGCCGCACAAGACTCTTCTCTTTTTCTCTACATGTTCAACATGACTGTGTACAATATCTGACATGCATACGAAAAAAATATGGTGAGATTATGTAAGGAGAGCATGCAGAAATTTAGAGTGATGGTAAAAACCAGTGGATGGATCCAAAAATATTGATAGCAGGCTGATGATTGCTTTAATTTAATAAAAAGACAGATGATGATTGCTTTACTATTTCTTTCCCACCCAAGATGAACAACATAGGCATACCCTAGGTGAACCAGATATTAGACAGACAGACTATTCATTGCTGCCTCGATATGTGCCCCACAACTAATTTAGAACTCAAGTTTGAACATTAATTTGAACCTGACTCAAGTTAGAATGTTATTCTGCCACCAATGCACTTGGTCTTGTTTTCATGCATAGGATTTTGAAAAGTAGGTCCATGCGGATGTTTTGCTTCATTCCTTTCAACAAAATGCAGGGATAATTGAATAGTAGAGTGCCATTGGAAAATTCCCTATTGCTATGTTTTTTCGTTGAACCAAAATAGCCCTAATGGATCGACATGAATGTATAATAATAAGTGATGCAACAAGTGTACAATCTCTTTGCCGTAGCCGTGTAGACCTCAGGATCATTGGGTTGGTCACTGAAGCAGTTGAGGCAGAGGTGGTTATCGGAGGTGTGGAGGAAGATCTGAGGAATCTGTAGACAGCATCGAGGGCACCGCTCTGTTGTGATGGATCATTCTGTCGTTGGAGCAGCTCCGGTGAGCCGTAAGATGTCAAGGCTGAAGTAGCACAAGACAGACATCGTCAATCTCAAGTGGGATTCTAATAGCATCTCCAAAATATGATGTAAAATTGATGTAAAATTTACATCACCAAAAACCACCTAGCTACAACAGATGAGGTAAAAACTGTTGACTCTGAACTTAACTGTCGAAACTGAAATTTACTGTGGAATCTGAACGTTACTGTCGAAACTGAATGCAATGGTAGCAGAGAGGCACTTGACATGTAGTTTAGGGATGGACTGCGGTTCATCTTCAACCTGCACCCCCCCTGAGCCGCCAGCCACTACCGGCCGAACCGCCGGCCCCAGCGCCGCCTCGCCGCCCCGGCCAGCCCTCTAGGCCCCCGCCCCACCCCCCACCCTGAACCCCAAGATAGATAGTGGGGTACCTCTCCAGCGAGCCCTCGTCGCCGCTGTGGGTGGTTCTTCCTTAACTCTAGCGAGCCCCCCCAACCCCTGAAAACCGAGTGACCCAAAAGTCGATTTTAGTTGACTGAAGTGTGGCTAAATCGGAGCAGAGCAGCAGCACGAGCGAGGGGGAGAGCTGTAGCAGCAGCGCGAGCGAGCGAGAACCGGAGCAGCAGCAGCTGGGCGAGCGAGCGATCGAGCGAGAGCCGGAGCAGCAGTAGCAGATCCGGCTGGTATGGACGCCGCCGCCGAAGGGGCCTCGCACTGGGGGAGAGACGCCGTGGAGATGTCGCCCACGACGCCGGCTTCAAGGTAGCCGCTACATGAGGGTGCGCGATGGAGCATCGTCGGTGCCGGGAGGTCGAGTTAAGGAGAAGGTGCAATGCGATGAGTGTACAACCTCTTTGGTGGCACCGAGTAGGCCTCGGCTTCATCCGAGGGGTCCGTGAGGACGTTGTGGTTCCGGTGGAGCAGGTTAAGGCGGCGCTGCAGGGATGGAGCAGCCGCGATAGACGAGACGATCATCGGAGCAGCTCCTTGGAGGTGAAGGACGGGGCGGCTGAAGCGGCGGGACGACGAGATGGATGACGGATCCTCATCCGGGGAGGTGGACGAGGGACGTCGAGCTGTTGCGGTGGACGATGTCATCAGGGAAGAAGCTCCGGCTGGGTAGCGGTGAGGTGGCGGATGGAGGAGGGTGGGGTTTCACAGCTGGAGCAGAGAGGTTATGGCGCCTGGGATTTCGAATGGCGAAAAGGGGGCGATGGGAGGGGGTGAACCATGACTTAGGGACGCGCTTGTCCAAAATGTAGGGTGTGTTACAAAAGTACCCCCCACCGTTTTGAACTAGCAGCCCTTTCGCCTCAGGGTTAGAAGGGGGATTTCGGGTGTCGGGATTTGGCAGCTGGAGGGAGTTTTTGCGTGCGTTGTAATTTCGGGATAGCAAGGCGCGGGTTGTGAAGGCGCCAATTTTGGGAGCACGATATCTGAATTTTTGGGATATAACAAGGCGTGGGTTGAATTTTAGGGACAAGCCTAACGTGTAGTATTGTACTTGTACGTACCAAATCAATTCGCACTTCCCTCAACAAAAAAGAAAATGAAAAAATTTAAACTATTCACACCACACAAAGAGAGAGTCTTGCCCCGTTTTACTATACAAATGCTATTCAAAGCTACTCCCTCCTTCCATCTATATAGGGCCTAATGCGTTTTTTGATGCTAACTCTGATCAAATATTAGAGCAATAATATATGACATGCAACTTACACAAAGCACACCGTTAAATTTGTCTGTGAAAGGTTCTTTCAATGATATAATTTTCACATTGTGCGTGTCATGTACTATTAATCTTGTCAATAGTCAAAGGCGGTCTTTAAAAACTCATTACGCCCTATATAGATGGAAGGAGGGAGTATGAATCCATGTTATGTCCAATTAAATTTTTTCGCTTGCTATATAATGCATGTAACCTACTCATACCAACATTTTAGTGCATTCGAAATGTCTATACTACCGCTGCAATTCGAACTAAATTTGAATTCGTTTCTCTATTTCAATAAGAATCTACAATCATGATTGTTGCCAACTTCAACCATCATTCGTGTATTACCTTAATAACACACCACATAATTACTATAGAGATAGATATGAACTATGTGTACTACATGAACATGTGTACTACATGAACTCGAATTGTAATTTTTGAATACACTTGATGTTGATTCCAAATAATAGTACATTTGATGTACTAACTATATATTCATAATCTAAAGCATGTTCCATACGTACACCGTGTTTATCACACAAAGTATAGTGCCCCGCCCCCTACATTATGACAAGTATTTAGACCTGAGCTGCAAAAGCCACACATTAGCCCAAATTATAATCAATGTTCTATATATTATATGTAGTACTAGCAAGATGCCCATGCGTTCCACAGAAGATCAACATGATCAAGGGTCCTAATTTACAAATATGGAGAGGGGTGTGGGTATCTTTTTTCAAAATTGCCATAGTTTCCTTCCTATCCGCCAGATATAAATCAGACGGCCTATATTGCAGGATGGCAGCCACACCATCATCAACAACTCCGTTTTTTATAAGAAGTAGAGATAAAATATATTATTTGTAGTATAACATGTTCATAACCACACCATGTGTATCACCGTTATATATATTCACACATGTGTCGGTTTAAAACACTGATAAATTCTGCAAATATCCGAATTCGCTTTTTATAGTGAAGTATGATCTCTATTCGTCTTTTACACCCACACAATCCTCTTATCTTTGTAGCTAGCGCTAACTTTCTCTCGTGCATGCACACGCTCGCATCCCTCTCACCCCCCCTCAGCATTCTCTAGCTCCATCGCGCAAATTCGTCTTTTCACTTTAGGTCTTTCACCCATCGTGTGTGTAGGCCCCCCAGCTCCTTCTTTACGGCACACATTGATCGATACGCTTCTCTAGCCAGGTGTGCCTAGCACAAACACAAGCTTCCCCTCTTCTCTTATCACCGTCCATGCCTCACTCCCACCACTCTTTTCATCGATCTTGTACTCGCACACTCCTTCCCCCTTGATATAGTATGCCTCTCGTACCACCTCCCAGATGCATCCCTCTCTCTCTATCCTTCTCCATGTGCCTCATTTGCTTCTAACACACACATGAATGTATACTGATCGATCTCCCAACATATACCTAGGTCGACTTTAACTACCCCCCCCCATCGATTGACGTACCTCACAGGTTATGTCTCTCCTTTCTCTAACAAAGGGCGATTGATCTTCCTATGTACTTACATCTGCTTACCACAACCATATCATCCTCCCTCATCATTCGTGCATGCCTCCTGACCCGTCTCTCACACGCACGTGCACAGACAAGCAGCCATCTCCTCTCTTATTGATATTGCGGGTGTGCCCTCCGTTTGTCTAGCAAGCCTATCCCACCATTTGTTAGAAGCAACTCCACTACCACCCCCTCCAACACTCTAGCTCTGTCTCTCTCCCAACCTTATTCCTATCCTACACATATGCATGGATGCCGATCGATCTCCCTTAATACATGAGGTAGGCCTCTCTCCTCCTCCACACATATACCAGCCATTGTACCTCTATAGTTAATTATGCCTCCCTCTCCCCCCACCACACACCGATAGTCGAGCGTTGTAGGGAGGTATCCATGCCACAGGGACAAACTGCACACGTCCCCTCTCACCTTCCAATAGGCCAGCCACTCTATATATTTGACGTGGGCACACACAAATTCGATGGCACTCTTTATCGATCGCGCGCACACACACACACACATCATCTCTCTCTTTGACTCTATGGACACCTCAAGCCGATGATACCTCCACTCTCTTCTCGTGGATCGCCCCCTCTATATATATGATATATCCAGGACTCTATTTCACACACATTGCATATGTTACATTTT
>NC_041383.1:574203943-574229498 GCF_002162155.2 Triticum dicoccoides | reverse complement strand
CTCTCTAGGTCTGTATCTCTCTCACACAACCCCACGTAGGTGGTGTACATATACAAGAAGAGAATAGGTGCACCGTGCACGTACTCACGCTTCGTGCCCAGCCACACACGCGCGGGTACATGGTGGAGCTCATTTCTTTACGAAATGGCAGCCCACTTGCTAATATGAACGCGTGTAGCGGTTGTTTACCTAGGGAGGTCGTGGTACCACGCGTGCACAAAACAAAGTTCGACTTGACGCGTTGGCGCGTTATTTTTAAATAAAGTTATAGTGCTCAATGGCACGTACATAGAATATAAAATGATTTTTATGAAGAAAACGGTAGTCCGCTCCACTATATACAATGGAGCCTACCTGCCTGGTCTGTCTCTCTTCAGAGTATCTCACACAAGGCTGCGGTGGCCTCTCTCTCTCACCGTTAGTTAGTGATCCGGCCGCATCCCGTCCGTCGGGGGAAAGGGAGGAAGTGCATCATTTCTCCATTCGACGGCACCGAGGCAGCACGTCCTGATCTGCGGTACACGCCGTTCTCTCTGACCAAGCTCCGGCGCGGTAGGGCCTACGCCACCTGCTCGCTGCCCTAGTATGGGCAGATTCTGCCCGCTGCCGCTCACCTAGTTACATCCTGACGACCTCCAGGTATCCCCTCTGGCCTTGCTCCACTGCCCGTCTTCCCACGTTGTTGCATGTCCGGCGTACTTTCCATATTGCAATCTCATCCTCACACCATTTTAGACAAACACAACCATGTTGTTATCTTCCCTTAGGACAAGGAATATGCTTCTTTTTTGTCGTTGCATGTGTCATCCACTATTTTGGCCAGTAATTGTTTCCTTTCTACCTCTTTTTTGCAGACAGGGCTATCCATTTCACCTCGTTGCTATTGCGACCTTTTGGTGAACTGCACAAATCACTTTTTTCTTAAGAGTGTTTTGTGCAATTGTACTAAAATGTCACACAGGCAACGTCTCTATATTTCAGTGCGACTGCACAAAGGGAGATTGGTTTTGCTCTATCCTCCTCATACAACTCCGAGCCTAATCTTCTCCAACTAGTTAGTCTTAAGAGAGACTGCAAAGGTGTCCGGCTTCTATTTGTGTGTTTATTGTTTCATCAACAGTCCTCTATTATCGTAATCACACTTATTATCTTTGGAACATGGACGCTCAGCTCTATTTTAGTGGAACTGCACAAAATGATCGGAATGTTGCATGCTCCAGACAGCTACTTTTTTCCCAACATGCCTTGTTGATTTAGATAGAGCTGGGTGGACGTTGCTGCCAATGAAAGCTTGGATCAATTTTAAATTAACACCTTCTCACAACTTTGTCTTCAGTCGTGATGTAAATATTAGCTCTGATCTGCTAATAATTGAGATGCATTAGCAAGGAAGTTAGTTTTTTATTTTTTCCGAAAGAGCATCGATGGCAAGACACACGAAACAATAGCTGAATGCTCACACCATTGTACAATTTCATGTCGCTGGAAAATTATTTGTATAGTACGTCAATTATGTAAACAAATGCTGGAAGCTTGGTAGCATTGCCAGAAGCCTCTTCAGCATCCGAGTCCATGTGCCATGCACAAAATTATACTCCTTTGTTCCTAAATATTTGTCTTTTTACAAATTTCAAATGGGCATATTTTACAGTGTATATTCACTCATTTTTCTTCGTATGTGTACTCCCTCCGTTCCTAAATACTCTAGTTGTCTTTCTAGAGATTTCAACAAGTGACTACATACGGAGCAAAATGAGTGAATCTACACTCTAAATTATGTCTATATACATCCGTATGTAGTAGTCCATTTGAATCTCTAAAAGACAAATATTTGAGTAGTCACCCGTTGAAATCTCTAGAAAGACAAATACTCCGGAGTGTATTTAAGAACCGAGGAGGTAGTGCACAACCGCATGGGAGACTCAGCCCGGTCGTTGCGCCGCATTAATAGTGAGTAATGAGAAGTCAAATCATAAGCCCCACCTTTCCCACTGTAAGTTTCTCGGAAGAAGCAACCATCAATACGCTCTTCTTTGAATCCGCTCATACTACTCCATCCGTCACTGTTTTATAGAGCATGCTTCAGAAAAAAGAAAAAATCTGTGGGACCAAGGCGACTAGTGATCGGCCTGAAAAATAGCATTGGTAATTATAGCACCGCGTCTATTACTAGAGGAAATAATGCGTACACACATGCATGTAGTGCTTCCACCCCGGGTACACACATGCAGGCACTTACTCCACTCTGTAGTAGTACATCGAGAGAAAATTGTGGACTTGATTGCGGTTACCACGCCCTAATTAATTGAGCATTAAACCAAACGCGTCTAAAGTCTCTCTGGTGATGGAAATGCATTGAGAGAAATGCATCATAATGAAGTGTGCTCTGTAAACTGTGACGGAGGAGGAGGAGTATATGAAGGTGCAAAACCAAGTACGCATATGGCCAGTCGGTCAACACACCTCGTCTTGGCATATCACTGACATGTGGGATAGGAGTGTGAGCAAACCGATCTCAATTGAAAGCAAAATGGCCAAGTCGCCGTTCCTTGAGTGAGACGAGGAGCGAGTACACACAGACGGGCTCGCACAAAGGCCAAGATATATTCGAGCATGGTTGGTTGATCGATATCATCATTACATGTTGGGCTGCCATTTTCCGCCCTTCTCCTGAATAAATGTGTACTTTATCAGAGATTAAAAAAATAAGAGTACAGACGCTCCACCATGCGGTTCTAGTAGTAGTACTACTCGTACTACTAAACCTTGCGCTTGGCCTCTTCGTGAAGTCGAACAATGATGGTACTCCGCATGTTGGGTACTACAGTGTATGCCTTTGACAATCTGACACCGAATGGACTGATGCATGTCCACCGAGGGTAGGTTGGATTAGTCAAAAGGCGTAAGCGAGCTTCACCTTGTCCTGCAAGCTTCTCCTCATTCTGTGAGTTGAGGGGACACACCGAAAAGTAGTGCTAGTCCATACTCCCTCCTTTCCGGTTAATATGGCTTAATCTTTTTGCGGGTAAATGAGAGAGCTTTATTGATATATAAGCATTCTTAGGACGATCAGCCAAGACACTGGTCACTAGGAAGCGAGGTATCCCGCAAGAAAAGAAGTATGATGCGAGGTGTTTCATCAAGCCAGCTCTCGGCCACATTCAAAGTGCAGCAAGCACGGTTCGCACAAAGATGCGCCGCAAGGTTTGCTGGCCTGTTTACATGCTGAATAACAAAAAAAGAGGAAATATTACCGAGCGCTCCTATTTGTAACAAGATATGAGCCAGAATTAAGCGAGAATTTTGGCGAGTGTTCCATGCAATCAACTTCCATTATCACATGTGAGAACCCTCGAAGAGAACCAAATGTGTTGAAGATTGCTTTAGCACATTTTAAAAATATAATAAGAGTGCACACGCTCGTCCATCTGGTTCCTAGTACTAGTATAGTGCATACTTGCTTGAATTGTATTGTGATTACTTGACTTGTTCTAAGTTGCTAAAATCTGCCAAGAACTAAAATTGGGAAAAGGATAGATTTTATTTGGTCAAGTAGTCTAATCACCCCCCCTCTAGACATACTTTGGATCCTACACATGGGCTCCAACACGCTCTTTGAGAAAAAAGGCGGCACATCTTTGGATATAGGTGACGTGGTGGCATCATACAGTAGCATCGTTCGCTATAGTTGTGGTATACTCCTACTTTGACGACAACTCCTATAAAACCTTGCGCTTGGCTCTTTGCCTCTTAGGGAGGTTCAACAGTATGTACTCGTGTGAACCTTGCACTTGGCTCTTCGCCTCTTCGGAAGGTCCAACAATGATGATACCATAGTACAATATGATTTTGGCAATCTGACACCGATTGAACTGCTACACGTCCGCCGCGAGGGCGAGGGCAAGGGAGAGGTAGAGGTAGAGGGAGTTGTAGTCAAAACCCTCTCCTCGTCCTGCAAGCCACCGCGCGCATGGGCGAGGGAGAGGTGTAATAGTAAGCAAGCTTCTCCTCGTTCGGTGAGTTGAGGGGACACATCAAAGCAGTAACTATCCTACTTTGCACTTGGCTGTTCGCCTCTTCGGGAAGTCAAACAATAACAGTAGTACTAGTATAGTGTATGCTTCTAGCAATCTGACACCAAATTAACTGTTGCACATCCACAGCATTACTCAAAAGTTTCTCCTTGTCCTGCAAGCCACCGCGCGCAAGCTTCTCCCATCCTACAAGCTTCTCCTCATTCGGAAAGTTGACGGGACACAAGAAAGTAATGCTAGTCCATACTGCCTCCTCTCCGGTTAATATAGCTTAATTTCAAACGAGATAAATACACTGTCTGTCACTGTATATTTGTAAAAATACGGTCAGTGGACTTCATAATACGCTCATTGTGCTCAATATATACATTTTCCGGTCTTTGTACAGTCACTAGCTCACCCTGGCTGAGTATGTGTGTGCATGCACGTGTAGGTTGAGCACTTGAGCGTGACCGTGCGTGTTCCGTCGTGTGCTCAGACATGCATGCATTAGGGCATCGCGCATGTTTTTGCATCCATGTGTACGTGTCACTATTGCATACACGTAGGGGGAGTACGTGTAGGGGGCACTAAGGAGCAGGCAAATCACACGGTAAGTTAGTCGGAAGAAGCAACCATCATTTCACTCTTCAATGACACGTACGCAATATAAAATGGTTGATATGGAGAGAAAAGGAAAACCACTATATATACACTAGCAGGAGCCTAAGCTACAAGCCTACTTGCTTGGGTTGCTCTCTTCACAAGCATAGAATGACGGTAGCCCTACCGCTGGTCACATATCCGGCCTGATCCTGCAGCTGGGGGAAGGGAACAATGTTCTGCTAGACGCGGTCGACATCGGCGATGGAGAAAACTCACAGTCGGTGCGTCCCAATCGGGGGTCACCACGGTATGGGCCGATGTCACGTCCCAACCGCCCTTCTAGATACAGCCCGACGTCCCAGGTAGTCCATCTTCCTTTTGGAGCCGGCTTGCTCCACTACCGCAGCTCCCCACGTAGCTCCATCTCCATGTCGATCTTTCTCTACTTCTACCGGCTTCTACTTGTGATGAGTTTATGTCTCATGAACTAGTGCCAGTACTATTATTCTAATCACACTTCTTCAATATCTTTGCCATCAGGGATGCTCAGCTCGATTTTAGTGGAACTGCACAAAAGCATTGTATGATCCGAGGGTGCCAGCCGTCTTTCCATCGACAGGTTCTACCTGGCCAGGAAATTAAATCATGTTTAGGGTTTAGGGTTTAAGTCGTAGTGAACCCATCAGTAGTTTTTCTTTCATACACGCTCTCACAACTTTTGTCTTTAGTTTTGAAGTAAATATTGGCTATGATCTGTGAATCATTGAGATGCATCAGCATGCGTGTTAGTTTTTGTTTGTATTTGATGGAATGTTGTAACAGGGCAACCTTGGAGTAGGAATGAAAATGGACTGGAAAGTTTCCGTTTTTCTGGAGAAAAAATGGAAACGGGGAGAAACCAACGTTTCTTTTCGTTGGATCGCGCCATTGAGCAAAACCAACGTTTAAATCACGTCTGTCGCATTCGTGTCTCACCCTCCTCCATGGCTCGACCCCACATGGTCGCTCGGCATGCCACTCACCGCAAACCGAGCATACGATAACTTTCCTGCCCGCTTGTCGATGGATCACGCCATGGAGTACTAGCACTACCCTACAGGAAGAGATTGAGGACTTGGGGGAGGACATCTAGCTATAGCATGGACTCCCAAGAACTTTTTACATGCATGTTGTGGCCGGCTATTGCGACCTTTGAACGCGGAGCAGTCGCGTGCACTAGGAAGCGGCGCGGGCGACGCTCTCTCGGTTGGTGCGCCGCTTCAATGTCGGCGCTAGTGAGAGGTCGTGTCCGCTCTGGTCGGGCATGAATGCGGCACTGACCGTTTCGGGCGGGAAGCACGCGCGGGTGATGCAGAGGGTTCAGGTTGGTCAGGAGCGGTCGTGGCAGTGGTTCGGATGCCCGCAAACAAGAGATGTTGTACGTTAATATTGCTGCGTATATAATTATAACAACGTAAATAATGTGTCAGTTGGACAAATATGATTGGAGATGGAGATGGAAATGGAATTTTACGTAAACACGGATATGCATGTCTATGTCTATGTGTGTGTGCGCGACGACTCTTGCGACCTGGAAGCGGGGCGTGTTTTTGATCGAGTTTTCTTTCTTGGTACGTTAAAAAATTGTCCGCCAGTTCTTGTTTCTTTTTTCCAGGAACACGCGTATTCTATTTAAAACCACTACTATGGTGAGATTTTTTACTCCATTATAGCCTCTTGTTTGATAGAGTTTGTCACATCTCGCTCTCTCACCCTCTCCATATCAAAACAGGATGACAGTGTCCACTCTATCTCTCTCCTCACCGGTGGTCACATATTCGGCCGAATCCCGTCCGCTGCGGGAGGTGAGGAGGTGCAGCGTTGACGTTGTCGCCGTCGGCACTGGAGGAAGCTGATGCGCACCATCCTCCCAGAGCCAGCGCTGGCGCAGATGAAGGTCCTCCGCGCCCTTGTTCGCTGCCGTCGTGTGGGCAGATCCCGCCCTCCCGCCTAAAGCGACATCTCGCCCACCTGAGGTATAACTTCTTGTATTCATCCAGATCCCCAGGTCGCTGCATGCGGGTTTTTCTATGCGACTACTCCCCAGCTCCCCATGTATAGTAGCTAGGGTTCGTCGGATGGTCCAACATCACCTACTATTATAGAGGAAATGCCTCTCAAAAAGTTGTCCTGATTTATGCCTCGGTGGAGGTATACATGTTGTTTCGACAAAAGCTGAAAGGTGGTTGTGCGGTCATTGTCCATATGCTCCTATTGCTGCTGCTAATCTAATACTATTATTGGTTAAATGAAGAAATGCTTTTTTTCTCGGGTATCCTGGTTTAGTTCCCATCAAGATAATAATGATGCTTCTGTTTGTTCGAGTACTTTCATTAATTCTTATTGACAATTGAGATGTCGTTGTTAATCTTGTAAAACAAAGTAACAACACTATATCCCTTTTTTATATTTTTGGAAACAGCGATGCCTATCTCCATACTCGAGCATGTGTTCCTCAATTTTAGTGGAACTGCACAAAATTGGATGGCCATTGTTGTTCCGCCTCACTGTCCTCTGCCACATGGTTCTTCCTTCCTTGAGCTTGATTACTGAGAAGAAACAGACCACAGTGAGGATTTGTTGAACTTCATAGGTGCCTCACCCAAACTTGATGCCAAATGGATGATGCATCACCATGATGACCTATCGATGCTCATGGTTGCGCCTCATGGTTGCGTCGGCTGGTGAAGCTGATCGATTTTCAATGAGAAACAATTTGTCTTCCATTAGTGCTCTTTGCTTTTTACCCACAAAGATGATATCCTTCGTCAGGTCACCTTGGTTGCGTTGGAGACGCAGTCGTCTTTCACGTTGGTGCAATTTTATCACACAATTGTCTATGAACCAAATGTTTCCTCGAAGAAGGATCGAAGTTGGTACTAAGAGCAAAAGTTTTGTATCGATTTCTAAGCCTTCTCACAACTTTGTCTCCAGCTCCCCTGTAATTTTATTTGTCCAGCTATTAACTATGATTTAAAAAGTGGTGTGGACTAAAAACCCGGATGGACATAGTAGCCCTCCATTTCTATTTACTCCGCATATTAGATTTGATTGAAGTCAAACTTTGTAAAGTTTGACAAAGTTTAGGCCGAACACAACAAACCATAATTATTAGAGAGGGAAAATTGTACATACTCTCAAACCTTTCCAATAATTGAAATTAAGATTCTTTATTTGTACACACTCTCACACGTTTCCGATAATTTGGCACATGTGTGGTTGTTCACTTAAGGCAGGGTAGTGTACCGCACGTGAAGGACATGAAGTGAGACCAGGACGTGTGGATCGTTAGTTCATCGGAAGTACTCCCTCCGTCCCATAATATAAGATGTTTTTTGACACCAACGTAATATGAAAAAATGTCTTACGTTATGGGACAGAGGGAGTACTTAGTAGTTTTCTTCACTGGTACGTTAAATAAACAGTTTCGTTTCGTACTTACACAATTTAAAATGATTGTTATGGAGAGAATAAGAAAACCGCTCCACTATATATTGGTCGTATACACAAGTACTATATGGATGCAAATCATTTACTTTAACCTGCCTTTGGGTTTATGACAGGTGGGCCCAAAATGTGCCTGGCCCACCTGTCATATAGCCAAAAGCAGGTGCAGTTAAGGCACCGGAGCTCAGTCCGTACTACAGTATATATATAAGCTGGAGCCTAAGCGCTTGTTCGCTAGGGTTTGCACTCTCCACACTCTCGCCGCAGTACATATATATATACACGCTGGAGGCTCAGCGTTCCTTTGCTAGGGTTTTCTATATTCAGAGTCTCTCACCCTCTCTTCACTATATCTAAACAAGACTGCATTGGCCTCTTGTCTCTCTCTCTCCCCTCACAGCTGGTGAAGGAGGCATCCGGTTCCCGTCGCACCGGGAAGGAGAGGAGGTTCAGTGTTCACTCTATCGCCTTCGGCGAGGGAGGCAATCCACTGCTGGTTGCGTTGTTCTCTTTCACCCAGCGCCAGTGCGGGAGGGCCACCAACCCCTTCTTCCTTGCTGCCGTATGTAGTGTGGGCAGATCCGGCCTCCCGCTGCACGCCTTGCCACATCCCGACGACCCCAAGGTATAAGTTTCTTTGAAACCGTCGTTGCTCTAGCTGCATGTGGATCTTTTTCGATCTGTAGTCGAATCTAGGTCGTGGTTCAAAGAGGAAAGAAGGGTGCGGTGGGGTGGAGCATGAATCTAGGACGTGGTTCAATGAGGAAAGGAAGGACGAAAAGTAGTATAGACTGGCTATCCAGCCGCTTTGTTGGTCGAAAAGGGAAAAAGTGGGTAACCCAGTACACACATCTGTAAGGGAAAGAAACTGGGGGGTCGGGTAGTTTGTGCAGTACTAGATTTGATGCCCTCCCATAGGAAAAAGGTTCAAAGAGAACAAATATAGGACCAACGCAGATATGCTACTTGGTTACATACTCTGCATCACCCATTTATACGTGTGCATGCACGTGGTGCTGGCATGTCCCATACAACTATTTTGCTGTTGTTAATATAAGAATGCCGTCGGAAAATTGTAGCAATGCCACTGTTAAAAGTAAATTACATTTTTAACGAATGTTGTTTTAAGAGAATGTCTCTATTAATATGAATCAATGCAACCGTTTTAGAAATGCTACTATCCAACTTTGTTTTCCATCAAGATAAGTTAGATGCTTCTTTCTGTCACCGTTTGTTTCATCCTCCTTTATCGGCAAGTAATTGTTTCCTTTTTTGCCTCTGTTAAAACAGGGGTATCTATTCAACTTGTTGCCATTGCAACATTTTGCTTCGCAATTTGCTTGATTTCAGTGCAACTGCACAAAACGAGATTGGATTTCCTATTCGCTTTGGTAGATTCGTATTTTATTATGGTCGTCTCATGAAAGGTCAGTACAGGCCTTCATCCACATGATTGTGCAGTGTGCTTTGAGATGTTGTGCTACTTGTATTGGTACTGTTTTAAATAAATGTTGAATTGAAGCTATTGTATTGCTGTCTTTTCCCATTAAGTAGTGAACAAAAATGGGACCAACCCAGACATGATGCTTGTTTCTTTGTTACAACAAACTCTACATCACCCCCTTTATAAGTAGATGGAAGCACATATTGTTGTTGCGAACACTCTCCCCTAGAACTGTTTATGTTTTTCGTTAGTCTAATGCCGCTGGTAAAATTAAGCAATGCTACTCTCAGAATTAACTAATGAATCTTATTTCAAAACTGCAACACTTGTTAGGGCTTGGCGGGATTACCATTTTTGTGCAGTTCAACTTGAATGTCACACCGGCGAGTCGGCAACTTTGCTTAATTTTGGTGGAACTGCACAAAAGGAGATCGAGATTTCATATATGTGTTGGGATATGTTTTAAGTCGTCCTCGCGAGCTGTTTCAAATCTTGATCAAGAATGATCAGTACCGACTTTCATCCACATGATACTGCAGTGTGCTTTGAGATGTTGTGCTACTTGTATTGGTACTGTTTTGGATAAATGTTCAATTGCAGCTATTGAACTGCTGTCTTTTAGAATCAAGTGAGAAAAAATTGTTCCAACCCAAACATGATGCTTGTTTCTTTGTTACAACAAAACTCTGCATCACCCCCTTTATAAGTAGATGGAAGCACATGTTGTTGTTGCGCCCACTCTCCCCTGGAACTGTTTATGCTTTTTGTTAATCTAATGCCGCTGGTAAAATTAAGCAATGCCACTCTCAGAATTAATTAACTGCAACACTTGTTAGGGATTGGCGGGATTACCATTTTTGTGGCCGCGTGTTTCATCCTCCTTTATTGGCCAGTAATTGATTTCTTTTTTGCCTCTGTTAAAACGAATCAGTCGCATTGTTTTAGGCATGGTACTATCCTGCTTTGTAGTTCTTTCTACATGTTTAACCAAGGTATTGTTAAGATAATGTCTCTGTTAAAATGAATCAGTCGCATTGTTTTAGGAATGGTACTTTTTTGCTTTGTCGTTCTTTATAAATGTTGAAACAAGGCATTGTTAAGATAATGTCTCAGTCAATATGAATGAATCACACTAATGGAGAATTGCTACTCTCCTGCTTTGTTTCCCATTAAGATAAGGTAGGTCAGTAGATGCTTTTCTTCTGGGAGTACAAGTCATCAATCGTTATTTCTCAGTAATTGTTTCCCTTATACCTATTGTTGCTTATATGGATATCAAAATTAAAGCTTGGTTTTCTTCCGACTTTGATTTTAGTTGAACTGCACAAAAGGAGCCAATGTGTCCAAGGCAAACTGCTGCATTACTGGGTCCAGTTGGTCTTTCCACTTTGCAGAAAGAAGCAGTCTCTGTTTGCGCTACATTATAGAAGGAATGACCGAGAAGCTTTACAGAATATTAGTAGACGCTGGTGACATGACTAGTCTGCAGAGAGCATAGGCAACTCTACAACACATGGAGTGCACTGGGCAAAAACTACCCAAACAAGTACAAGAAGCCATGACAGGACTCCACGATCATAGGCATTACATATTTTGAATGGGAATAGCTTGTCAAATTTTAATCATTGATGTTAGCAACAAGACATTAGTTTGATATATCGGAATGTGAAAACCTTGTCGAAATTTTCTCATTGATGTTAGCCAGAAGACATGCATTTGATATTTTTGAGTGGGACGCCCTTTGTTGTGAGCAGCGTCGATCATTTTTCCTATTCATGTGTTCAGTTTAGAAGTAAATAGTTACTCTGCTAAGATGCATAATCACATGAATGTTGACTTATGTAAGGTATTTTAAGAGTTTGTTCTGAATATTGTCTATGTAATGCCAGACTTTGTGTTTGATTGCAAAGTTGAGCTTGGAATGTTGTGGCATGCGGCATCACGAGCTGTTCACCGTGCCTCCTGAGAATAATGCTTCATATTGTTTTGCATGTCGATCTAATGCCAGTGATTTGCTTGTTAAGAAGATCATCCTCTTTTGTTGTTTCTGTGCTTAAGAAGTTCATCGTCTTATGTTTCATTCATAGCCTATACGATAAGTCGGGTAGGTTAGACATGAAACCATATGATCTTCCGACCAACCCATCACCTTAGGCCGTGATTGGATCGTCGTTTTCCAACCAAAACCGCTTGTAAAACTGACACTTGTAAATAAAAGCAGATGGGGTCTCGGGCGAAGCGCTTGGTTGGTCGATTTCGACTAGTAGAATATACACTGGTCTCTCAAATTACACGCGTAACCCACCGGTTTTGAATGGGAAAAGCTTGTCAAAGTTTAATTGTTGATGTTAGCAAGAAGACATTAGTTTAATATATTGGAATTGGAAAACCTTGTCAAAATTTGCTCATTGATGTTAGCCAGAAGACATGCATTTGATATTTTTGAGTGGGGCGCCCTTTGCTGTGAGCAGCGTCGATCGTTTTTTCCTATTCCTGTGTTCAGTTTAGAAGTAAACAGTTACTCTGCTGAGATATTCCTTTGTTAAGAGTTTGTTCTGAATATTGTCTATGTAATGCTAGGCCTTGTGCAATATATATTGGAATTGGAAAGCCTTGTCAAAATTTGGTCATTGATGTTAGCCAGAAGACATGCATTTGATATTCTTTAGTGGGACACCCTTTGCTGTGAGCAGCGTCGATCGTTTTTTCGTATTCCTGTGTTCAGTTTTAGAAGTAAATAGTTACTCTGCTGAGATATTCCTGTGTTAAGAGTTTGTTCTGAATTGTCTATGTAATGCTAGGCCTTCTGTTTGATTGCAAATTAGAGCTTGAAATGTTATGGCATGCGACATCAGGAGCTGTTCACCGTGCCTCCTGAGAATAATGCTTCGTATTGTTTTGCATGTCGATCTAATGCCAGTGATTTGCTTGTTAAGAAGATCATCCTCTTCTGTTATTTCCGTGCTTAAGAAGTTCATCGTCTTATGTTTCATTCATAGCCTATACGAAAAGTCGGGTAGGTTAGACGTGAAACCATATGATCTTCCGACCAACTCATCATCTTAGGCCATGATTGGATCGTCGTTTTCCAACCAAACCCGCTTGACGCTTGTAAATAAAAGCAGATGGTCTTGGGCGAAGCGC
The DNA here is from genome assembly GCF_002162155.2 of Triticum dicoccoides. Taxonomy (NCBI): domain Eukaryota; kingdom Viridiplantae; phylum Streptophyta; class Magnoliopsida; order Poales; family Poaceae; genus Triticum; species Triticum dicoccoides. Next base: position 574,216,805 of record NC_041383.1, on the reverse strand, counting down.
TTGGTTGGTTGATTTCGACTAGTAGTAAAATATACACTGGCCTCTCAAATTACACGCGTAACTAGCCGGTTTTACTTATAGACCTCGGGCCCTCGGTTTCATTACGCATGTATTTTACGCATTGTTTCCGATGATGAGTAAATTACACTTGTATCTTAATACATATGTGAAATAAACCAGAGCTCCCAAGCGCGGCCTTACCGTTTCATGCTGTCTCAGTCTCTCAAAGGTGCTCATAGGTGTCCGATGATCCTGGCTTCCTAAATGAGCAGCGGGCGCTGTATGAGACCATCCGTAAGGGCCCGCGAGGCCCTCTCCGTCGTCCTTCGAGTTGTTGCGCTCGCCGTGGCGCCGAGCATTGTTAACATGGTCAACAAACATGAGGAGTCAGGAGATGACTGTATTTTGATTGGATGACAGTAGGGGCCTAGTAGGGCCATTGTCGTACATATGCAAGTGCCTCCTTATTATGTACAACTATATTTTTTTTGCTTCCTCCTGGTTTCCTGACATCATGGTCCCACACCATTGTCAACCTATGTAGTCAATATAAACAAGAGAATTGCACAAGGTGCGTTGATAACCCACAAGTATAGGGGATCGCAACAGTTTTCGAGGGTAGAGTATTCAACCCAAATTTATTGATTCGACACAAGGGGAGCCAAAGAATATTCTCAAGTATTAGCAGCTGAGTTGTCAATTCAACCACACCTGGAAACTTAGTATCTGCAGCAAGTGTTTAGTAGCAAAGTAATATGATAGTGGTGGTAACAGTAACAAAAGTAAAAACAACAAAAGTAATGTTTTTGGTATTTTTGTAGTGATTGTAACAGTAGCAACGAAAAAGTAAATAAGCGAGAACCAGTATATGGAAAAATCGTAGGCACCGGATCAGTGATGGATAATTATGCCGGATGTGGTTCGTCATGTAAGAGTCATAACATAGGGTGACACAGAACTAGCTCCAGTTCATCAATGTAATGTAGGCATGTATTCCGAATATAGTCATACGTGCTTATGGAAAAGAACTTGCATGACATCTTTTGTCCTACCCTCCCGTGGCAGCGGGGTCCTATTGGAAACTAAGGGATATTAAGGCCTCCTTTTAATAGAGAACTGGAACAAAGCATTAGCACATAGTGAATACATGAACTCGTCAAACTATGGTCATCACCGGGAGTGGTTCCAATTATTGTCACTTCGGGGTTGCCGGATCATAACACATAATAGGTGACTATAGACTTGCAAGATAGGATCAAGAACTCACATATATTCATGAAAACATAATAGGTTCAGATCTGAAATCATGGCACTCGGGCCCTAGTGACAAGCATTAAGCATAGCAAAGTCATAGCAACATCAATCTCAGAACATAGTGGATACTAGGGATCAAACCCTAACAACGCGAACTCAATTACATGATAAATCTCATCCAACCCATCACCGTCCAGCAAGCCTACGATGGAATTACTCACGCACGGCGGTGGGCATCATGAAATTGGTGATGGAGGATGGTTGATGATGACGACGGCGACGAATCCCCCTCTTCGGAGCCCCGAACGGACTCCAGATTAGCCCTCCCGAGAGAGATTAGGGCTTGGCGGTGGCTCCGTATCGTAAAACGCGATGATTTCTTCTATCTGATTTTTTTTCTCCCCGAAAGCCAATATATGGAGTTGGAGTTGGCGTCGGAGGGCCACTAGGGGGCCCACGAGGTAGGGGGACGCGCCCTAGGGGGGGGCTCCCCCACCCTCGTGGACAGGGTGTGGGCCCCCTGGTCTTCATCTTTGGCAAGGATTTTTATTATTTATTCTAAGATATTCCGTGGAGTTTCAGGTCGTTCCGAGAACTTTTATTTTCTGCACATAAAACAACATCATGGCAATTCTGCTGAAAACAGCGTTAGTCCGGGTTAGTTCCATTCAAATCATACAAGTTAGAGTCCAAAACAAGGGCAAAAGTGTTTGGAAAAGTAGATACGACGGAGACGTATCAACTCCCCCAAGCTTAAACCCTTGCTTGTCCTCAAGCAATTCAGTTGATAGACTGAAAGAGAAAAAGAAAGACTTTTACAATCTCTGTTTGCTCTTGTTGTTGTAACATGAAAAGTCAGCATTCAAGTTTCAGCAAATATTATGAACTAACCATACTAACAATAACACAAAGGTCTCACAATTACTCATATCAATAGCATAATCAGCTAGCGAGCTATAATAACAAAACTCGGATGACAACACTTTCTCACAATAATCATAACATGATATAACAAGATGGTATCTCGCTAGCCCTTTCTGAGACCACAAAACATAAATGCAGAGCACCTTTAAAGATCAAGGACTGACTAAACATTGTAATTCATGGTAAAATAGATCCAGTCAAGTCATACCCAATGTAAACCAATTATAATGAATGCAAACGACAGTGTGCTCTCCAGCGGGTGCTTTTTAATAAGAAGTATGATGACTCAACATAAAAGTAAATAGATAGGCCCTTCGCAGAGGGAAGCAGGGATTTGTAGAGGTGCCAGAGCTCGGTTTTAAAATAGAGATTGAATAACATTTTGAGCGGCATACTTTTGCTGTCAACGCAACAACTATGAGATGACGATATCTTCCATGCTAAACAAATTATAGGCGGTTCCCAAACAGAATGGTAAAGTTTATACTCCCCCTCCTCCACAGGCATCAATCCATGGCTTGCTCGAAACAACGAGTGCCTCCAACATTCAATGGGTCCCAGGGGGAGTTTTGTTTGCAATTATTTTGATTTAGTTTGCAAAAAGCATGGGACTGGGCATCCCGGTGACCAGCCATTTTCTCATGAATGAGGAGCGGAGTCCACTCCTCTAGAGAATAACCGCCTAACATGGAAGATATGGACAGCCCTAGTTGAAACATGAGCTGCTCAAGCATACAAAACAGAATTTCATTTGAAAGTTTGGAGTTTGGCACATAAAAATTTACTTGGAACGGCAGGTCAATACCGCATATAGGTAGGTATAGTGGACTCATAAGGAACAACTTTGGGTTTAAGGAGTTTGGATGCACAAGTAGTATTCCCGCTTAGTACAGGTGAAGGCTAGCAAAAGACTGAGAAGCGACCAACTGGGAGAGCGACAACAGTCGTAAACATGCATTAAAATTAATTTACACCGAATACAAGCATGAGTAGAATATAATCTACCATGAACATAAATATCGTAAAGGCTATGTTGATTTGATTTAACTACATGCATGAACATGTGCCAAGTCTAGTCACTCTATTCATTTAAAGGAGGATACCATCCCATCATACCACATCATAATCATTCTAATAGCATGTTGGCACGCAAGGTAAACCATTATAACTCATAGCTAATCAAGCATGGCACAAGCAACTATAATCTCTAAATGTCATTACAAATATGCTTACTTCATAATAGCTAACTCAGGAACGATGGATCATCATATTTACAAAAACAAGAGAGGTCGAGTTCATACCAGCTTTTCTCATCCCAATAAGTCCATCATATATCATCATTATTGCCTTTCACTTGCACGACCGAACGATGTGTATAGTAATAAGAGTGCAGGTGCATTGGACTAAGCTGGAATCTGCAAGCATTCAACTCAAGAGAGAAGACAAGTAATATAAGAGCCACTTCAACAATTTAATCATGGTCTTCTCCTACTGACCCCCAAAGAAAAGAAAAGAAATAAAAACTATTTACACGGGAAAGCTCCCAAATAGCAAAAGAAGAACGGAAAATATTTTTGGGTTTTCCTTTTAATTACTACAGCAAAGAAATAAACTACTACTATTTTTTTGTTTTTCTTAAGGTTTATTAAACACACAAGAAGAAGGCAGGAAAAAGAAAGTAATCTAGCATGGATATTACAGTGAAAGAGTATGAACACCGACATCTAGCAATGGGTGTGTGTGAACATGAATGTAATGTCCGTGGGAAATACGTACTCCCCCAAGCTTAGGCTTTTGGACTAAGTTTGTCTATTGCCAGGGATAGCTTGGCGGATACCCGTAGCTGAAGCTGGGGTCATACTGCGATGAAGAAGACTCTGACTGCCACTGGCTGGCAACCACCTCTGGATCCCAAGAATAAACAGACTATCGTGGAGGCTCATCTTGTGGCTCCGGTTCCGGGGCGGGTGAAGGATTTCTATAGGCTTGAATGGCCGCCCACGGAACGATGTGAGGACCTGCAGACAAGTTAAACAAAGATGGAGCAGGCAAAGTAATAGTCTCAGGGTGATGTTTATCAAAGTACAATTTATATTTGAGTTCCCCTTCACGACTCTTAACAAGAAAGTCATGAGCTAGCATACTCTTATAATCTAAATAAGCACGGGGCAGCGATGTTTCCCCTTTCTCCTCATGCCTAATAGGTATTTCAAAATATTCAGCTAGGCGTGAAGCATAAATGCCTCCAAAGACGGGGCCCTTAGTACGTTTCAGACTTAACCGTCTAGCAACAATTCCACCCATACTAACAGAGTTATTGCGGTATAAACCATGGAACAAAATGATAACATCAGGAACACTAAGGTTTCCGCAGTTCCCGCGACCAATCAAGCAATGGCTAGCAAATAAGGCAAAGTAGCGTAAAACAGGAAAATGTATGCTAGTAATTCTTGCATCAGAAACCTTCCTGGTTTCTCCCACCGTGATAGTGTTAATAAAAGCTTCTACTTCGTTACGGTGTGGTTCATCCAAGGTGCCCTCAAAGGGTATTTTTCAAACCTCGCAAAATTCAGCTAATGGCATCCTCTTAACAATGTCATATAAATGAAGCTCTACTGATGGAGGTGAATTCTTAGGGAAAAAGTAGAAGTTTTGCACAAAAGTATTTGTGAGTAAGAGATACTGATGACGTTGGTCGCAGAGGAAGTCGGTGAGGCCATCATTCTTAATTAATAAATAGAAATCTTCATAAATCCCGGCTCTCCTTAAGAAGTCATCAGAAGGCCATTCACACGGCCGGACCTCCGCGGTGCGAGGCAAATTAAATTTTGGCTTCTGCTCTTCTTCCTTTTGTTTTTCCTTCGAGCTTTGGCTCGACGAGCCCCTCAAAAGTTTCTTCATTATTTCTGAAATAATCTGAAATTTTTAGTAACTTCAAATAAAAGTGAACCAACTTCAATAAAATTGATAGCAACTACTCCCACAAGTGCCTACAGCCTATATCAAGCATTAGAACTACTTGGGACCATATGAATTTGACACACAAGCTCAAGAATGTGGTCACCTATGAAACATAAATTTGCAATGAATAGAGCACTAGAATAAAAACTAATTGGACCAATGGAGGAGTCACATACCAAGGAACAATCTCCCCAAGCAGTTTTGCGAGAGGTGCTTTGAGCAAGGAGATCGAAAATCACAGCAACAGGGGCTGGAACTCGTGCTTGAGTTGGTTTTTCGTGTTTGTGTGAGGCAGAGGAAGAAGATGGGTGCAGGGATAAGTGGAGGAGGGCCACCGTGGGCCCATGAGGCAGGGGGGCGCGCCCAGGGGTTAGGGCACGCCCTCCACCCTCGTGGCCAGGTGGAAGCTCCCCCCGCGGTAATTTTTGCACAGTAAATCCTCATACATTCCCGAAAAAATCATATTAAATTGGCATGGCATTCTGAGGACTTTTATTTTCGGGATATTTTTATATTTGTACGGATAAATCAGGGAACAGACAGAAAAATACTATTTTGCTTTATTTCTACTAAATAACAGAAAATATAAAGAGGGTACAGAAGGTTGTGCTTCTAGTTTCATCCATGTCATGCTCATCAAAAAGAATCCACTAACAAGGTTGATCAAGTCTTGTTAACAAACTCATTCCAATTAACATGAAACCGAAGAAATTTTGAATAACACTATGTTACCTCAACGGGGATATGGACATCCCCAATAATAAGTATATCATACTTATTCTTGATAGTAGGGAGAGGAAATTCAAAACCTCCAAATATAATCAATGGAATTTTTCCAAAAGAGTTGATACTGTAAACCTGAGGTTGTTTCCTTGGAAAGTGTACCGTGTGCTCATTGCCATTAACATGAAAAGTTACATTGCCTTTGTTGCAATCAATAACAGCCCCTGCAGTATTAAGGAAAGGTCTTCCAAGAATAATAGACATACTATCATCCTCGGGAATATCAAGAATAAGAAAGTCCGTTAAAATAGTAACGTTCGCAACTACAACAGGCACATCCTCACAAATACCGACAGGTATAGCAGTTGATTTATCAGCCATTTGCAAAGATATTTCAGTAGGTGTCAACTTATTCAAGTCAAGTCTACGATATAAAGAGAGAGGCATAACACTAACACCGGCTCCAAGATCACATAAAGCAGTTTTAACATAATTTCTCTTAATGGAGCATGGTATAGTAGGTACTCCTGGATCTCCAAGTTTCTTTGGTATTCCACCCTTAAAAGTATAATTAGCAAGCATGGTGGAAATTTCAGCTTCCGGTATCTTTCTTTTATTAGTAATAATATCCTTCATATACTTAGCATAAGGATTTGTTTTGAGCACATCAGTTAATCGCATACGCAAAAAGATAGGTCTAATCATTTCAGCAAAGCGCTCAAAATCCTCATGACCCTTTTTCTTGGATGGTTTTGGAGGAAAAGGCATGGGTTTCTGAACCCAGGGTTCCCTTTCTTTACCATGTTCCCTAGCAACGAAGTCTCTTTTATCATAACGTGTATTCCTTGATTGTGGGTTATCAAGATCAACAGCAGGTTCAACTTCTACATCATTATCATTACTAGGTTGAGCATTATCATGAACATCATCATTAACATTTTTACTAGGTTCATGTTCATTACCAGATTGTGTTTCAGCATCAGACATAGAGATATCATTTGGATTCTCAGGTGACTCAGCAAAAGGTTCACTAGAAGTTTGCAAAGTCCTATCATTCTACTTTTTCTTCTTTCTTGAAGAACTAGGTACATCAATATCATTTCTCTGATAATCTTGCTCGATTCTCTTAGGGTGGCCTTCAGGATACAAAGGTTCCTGAGTCATTCTACCAGGTCTAGTAGCCACTCTAACAGCATAATCATTTTTCTTACTATTCATTTCATCAAGCACTTCTTTTTGAGCTTTAAGTACTTGTTCTACTTGAGTGGTAACCATAGAAGCATGTTTGCTAACAAGTTTAAGTTCACCTCTAATATTAGCCATATAATCACCCAAGCGTTGAATCATATAAGCATCTTGTTTTAATTGTCTACAAAATAAGCATTGAAGTCATCTTGCTTAAACATAAAGTTATCAAACTCATCCAAGCACTGACTAGCAATTTTAGTAGGAGGGACTTCAACCTTATCATATCTATAGAGAGAATTTACATTTACTACCTGTGTCGGAATATCGGGATCAGGAGGTTCTTCAGTGAATAAAGTATTGAGATCATATACTTCTTCAACAGGCGGTAAATTAAGACCGTGTATTTCTTCAATAGGAGGTAAATTCTTAACATCTTCGGCTTTAATACCCTTTTCTTTCATGGATTTCTTTGCCTCTTGCATATCTTCGGGGCTGAGAAATAGAACACCTCTCTTCTTCGGAGTTGGTTTAGGAATAGGCTCAATAATTGGCTCTGGAGCTGGCTCAGGAGGTGCCCAATTTTTTCATTTGTCAACATATTATTCAATAGAATTTCAGCTTCATCCGGTGTTCTTTCCCTGAAAAGAGAACCAGCACAACTATCCAGGTAATCTCTGGAAGCATCGGTTAGTCCATTATAAAATATATCAAGTATTTCAGGTTTCATAAGAGGATGATCAGGCAAAGCATCAAGTAACTTGCGAAGCCTCCCCCAAGCTTGTGGGAGACTCTCTTCTTCTATTTGCACGAAGTTGTATATTTCCCTCAAAGCAGCTTGTTTCTTATGAGCAGGGAAATATTTAGCAGAGAAGTAATAAATCATATCCTGGGGACTATGCACACAACCAGGATCAAGAGAATAAAACCATATCTTAGCATCACCCTTTAATGAGAACGGAAATATTTTGAGTAAATAAAGGTAGTGCGATCTCTCATTATTAGTAAACAGGGCGGCTATATCATTTAGCTTAGTAAGATGTGCCACAACGGTTTCAGATTCATGGCCATAAAAAGGATCAGATTCAACCAAAGTGATTATATCTGGATCAACAGAAAATTCATAATAATCCTTATCAGGAACACAAATAGGTGAAGTAGCAAAAGCAGGGTCGGGCCTCATTCTATCTCTAAAAGATTCTTTACTCCATTTAACTAGCAACCTCTTAAGTTCGTATCTATCCTGGCAAGCAAAAATAGCTGCAGAAGATTCTGCATCAAGAAGATAACCCTCAGGAATAGCAAGCATATTTTCATCATCACTCTCATCATTGTATTCTGATTCAATAATTTCTCTTTCTCTAGACCTAGAAATTTGCTCATCTAGAAATTCACCAAGGGGCACAGTAGTATCAAGCACAGGAGTAGTTTCATCATAAGTATCATGCATAGCAGAAGTGGCATCATTAATAACATGCGACATATCAGAACGAATAGCAGAAGCATGTTTAGGTGTCGCTAGCTTACTCATAACAGAAGGTGAATCAAGTGCAGAGCTAGATGGCAATTCCTTACCTCCCCTCGTAGTTGAGGGATAAATTGGTGTCTTAGCGTCTTTCAAGTTCTTCATAGTGTCTAGCAGATATAAATCCCAAGTAACTCAAGAAATAGAGCTATGCTCCCTGGCAACGGCGCCAGAAAAAGGTCTTGATAACCCACACGTATAGGGGATCGCAACAGTTTTCGAGGGTAGAGTATTCAACCCAAATTTATTGATTCGACACAAGGGGAGCCAAAGAATATTCTCAAGTATTAGCAGCTGAATTGTGAATTCAACCACACCTAGAAACTTAGTATCTGCAGCAAGTGTCTAGTAGCAAATTAATATGATAGTGGTGGTAACGGTAACAAAAGTAAAAACAGCAAAAGTAATGTTTTTGGTATTTTTGTAGTGATTGTAACAGTAGCAACGGAAAAGTAAATAAGCGAGAACCAGTATATGGAAAACTCATAGGCACCGGATCAGTGATGGATAATTATGTCGGATGTGGTTCGTCATGTAACAGTCATAACATAGGGTGACACAGAACTAGCTCCAGTTCATCAATGTAATGTAGGCATGTATTTCGAATATAGTCATACGTGCTTATGGAAAAGAACTTGCATGACATCTTTTGTCCTACCATCCCGTGGCAGCGGGGTCCTATTGGAAACTAAGGGATATTAAGGCCTCCTTTTAATAGAGAACCGGAACAAAGCATTAGCACATAGTGAATACATGAACTCCTCAAACTATTGTCATCACCGGGAGTGGTTCCGATTATTGTCACTTCGGGGTTGCCGGATCATAACACATAGTAGGTGACTCTAGACTTGCAAGATAGGATCAAGAACTCACATATATTCATGAAAACATAATAGGTTCAGATCTGAAATCATGGCACTCGGGCCCTAGTGACAAGCATTAAGCATAGCAAAGTCATAGCAACATCAATCTCAGAACATAGTGGATACTAGGGATCAAACCCTAACAAAGCTAACTCGATTACATGATAAATCTCATCCAACCCATCACCGTCCAGCAAGCCTACAATGGAATTACTCACGCACGGCGGTGAGCATCATGAAATTGGTGATGGAGGATGGTTGATGATGACGACGGCGACGAATCCCCCTCTCCGGAGCCTCGAACGGACTCTAGATCAGCCCTCCCGAGAGAGATTAGGGCTTGGCGGCGGCTCCGTATCGTAAAACGCGATGATTTCTTCTCTCTGATTTTTTTCTCCCCGAAAGCCAATATATGGAGTTGGAGTTGGCGTCGGAGGGCCACCAGGGGGCCCACGAGGTAGGGGGGCGCGCCCCCCACCCTCGTGGATAGGGTGTGGGCTCCCTGGTCTTCATCTTTGGCGAGGATTTTTTATTATTTATTCTAAGATATTCCATGGAGTTTCAGGTCGTTCCAAGAACTTTTATTTTCTGCACATAAAACAACATCATGGCAATTCTGCTGAAAACAGCGTCAGTCCGGGTTAGTTCCATTCAAATCATAAAAGTTAGAGTCCAAAACAAGGGCAAAAGTGTTTGGAAAAGTACATACGACGACGTATCATGCGGCCGACAGCTGGGACCAAACAGCTCGAGCAGTATTTGTGTTTTTGAGGTGTGAGTACTGCAAAGTTTTTCTTGGTGATGTTTTCATTGTTGTGCAGAGGAGAGTTGGGTATTAACTGGGCGAGTTGTGGCCCGTCTAGCCCGGGCTAGATATCCATCCCAGATATTAATTTTTTCAAGATGAAAATTGCTAGCCCAGCTATACATTTTTTTGAGGAATACCCAGGCAAGGTCAACTTGTTATTCTCCGCCCAGCTGGGCTGCATATTTTATGCATTAGGCTTAACAGGAAAATGGGCTTTAAAAAATAATAAATGGGATGTAATTATAAAAACTGGGCAGTAACTATAAAAAAATGCACCAAACACAAAATTAGTTTATAAAATATTATTTATGGATTTTGAAAATCTTAATTTCTAATTGTTGCGCGCGCAAGGTTTCGTTGGATTTTTACGTAATACAAATTATATTTAATCTGACTAGAAATTTCAGGATAAAAATATTTCGGATCCCATCAAAATGTGGGAAAATTTTATTGAATTCTATCTTGAATGGTTGGTTGAAATTATTAATCGTTGTCCTAGCGAGAAAATGGGTTGTACTTTTAACAAACTATAAATGGTCTCTAGTAAATTTCATTAGAATTCAAAAATGGGTTGTGCATTCTTACAAATCGCAAATGGGCTATAAGTTCTCTGCCACACACTTGTGGGCCTACTAAGTTGACGCGTCCCCTAAAAAAAGGTTGACGCGCATGCAAGGCTTTGTCAACTTATTATAGTCAACACACGGTTCTAGCGGCAGTGGCCGTTGGATGTCTATCCAACGGATGTCGTGCTTCTTCTTCAATCTCGGATATACTAGCTTCGGCCGCCCAAAAAATGATTCCTTCCCCTGACATCTGGGGCGCACCGTTTCGGAGGCTGACCTGTGGGCCTACTAAGTTGACGCATACCAAGGGCTTTGTCAACTTAGTCAATATAAACGATTCTAGCTGCAGTGACCGTACGATGTCCATCCAATGACCGTAGTGCTTCTTCAACCTCTGGTCTTCTTGCTCCAGCCGCCCAAAGCAGCGCCAGTCATGCCGCGTGCTCCTGCCTCTCGTGGCCGGCTGTGATGCCGTGGAGGCCTCACCGCCACCTACTACTCCCACCGCTGGCCAGGGGATCCCTCTACTCACCCACACCCCCTGTTATTCTACGGCGACGGCAGCCTCATGCCGCAGCCGAACAAGTGAACCCTCGTACTCCTCTCCGCATGGGCATCCACTGCCGCGTCTTCCCCGGCTCTGCGTCTTCTCCTTCCTAGGCCTCGCCGTCATCCACCGCCTTGGTGCTCTTGGTGCGGCGTGGTCAATGTGGTCAATGGCCGACTTCCATCGGAAGAGTACTGTATGTGGAGAGGCTGACAGCTGGGTCCATGGCCACAGCCCAGTTTTTTTTTATTTTCCAAGTAAGTCGCTTTGTCAGGCCTGTTGGGCTACAAATCTTTCAAGACAAGGAGAGCTTCATTCGGCTGGCCGAGGAAATGGCCTATCAATAATGAGAAATGGGATGTACATTTTTAAAACACATCAAACCGGCAATTAGTTTCAAATTTCTTTTTTTCATTTCGAGATTTTAAATTGCATTGATTTTTATGCGTGGACAATTTGTTGGATTTTATATTGATATACATTTATTTTTAAAATCAGTTTGAATGTGACTCGAAATTTCGGGATTAAAAACAGTTCGGACCGCACCGAAATATACAAAATTTCATATAATTTTTTAACCGTGGCCACAATATGGGCTGTAATGCTAACAAAAAGAATATGGGCTCCAAGAAAAACCTTAAGAAGTAGCAAATGGGTTGTAAATTATTAGAAATAATGGCAGATGGGATGTATGCTGTTTTCCACAGATTTGAGGCTTTCCTAAAAAAAGGTTGACGCACAAGCAGTGACTGTTGGATTTCCATCCAACGGCTTTAACATCCCAAATTTTCAATTTGGAATGTTATACAATAGATCATCAATGCATATCATATTTTCTATGTTTTTGGTTTCATCCTAGAAATTCTAAGCAACTCAAGGACCCTCGGAGAGAGTTGGGGATTTCGTTATTTTCATATTTGAGTTTTCTCAAATTTTGAAAATAGGATCATTTGATTTTATTTATTTTATCTTCAATTATTTCGATTATAAAAATAGAGAGAGGGAATAAAATGACTTTCCCAAAAATAAAGAAATATTGAGGATTTAATAAAAAAAATCAAATAAGGTTTATTTTGGAGTTTTCGCTATTTTATTTGAATTTAGGAAAAATTGCACGTTTTTCAAAACTGCATTTTAGGGCCAAGAAAATGTCCATCTTGTTCTAAATATTTTATTTGGACGATGAAAATTTATTTTGGTATTTTTAGATTTTTATTTCTTTTTCTAGAATTTTTTTTCCTGTTCGGCGAAATTGTTTAAAAAAACGCGCCCGCACCCGACTGGGCAGAAGGCCCAGCCAGGCCGGCATTCTCGCGCCGCCGCCTCCCCTCGCGCGCGCCGCCGTGCGCGGCACGGACGCTGAGGAGAGTTCGAGTCGGACTCCTCCCCAGGCGCCCCCTCGCCCAAGCCAGCCGCCACCCCCGCCCCCTTTAAATACCGCCCCCCCTCCCTCACCCTGTCCACCACCGCTGACTCGCCCGCCGCGCCGCCCGAGCCGCCCTGGCG
>NC_041383.1:574189044-574203333 GCF_002162155.2 Triticum dicoccoides | reverse complement strand
CCTGGCGCCGAGTCGCCGCCGCCGACGCCCCGCGCCGCCGGAGCCCCGCCGCCCCGCTGGAGCCACCCCGCCCCGCCGGAGTGCCTCGCCGGAGGTACTGCCGCCGCCGTCGCCAGACCGGTTTTTTTAAGAAAACCACTTCGGTTTTTTTGAAAGAAAACCCTAGATTCGTTTTTTTGGAGATCGGTTTTTTGAGGGTTTATTTTATTTCGCGAGCGTTCGCCCGTTCGTTCGTTTTAATGAACGTTTTTCGCCGTTTAGTTTCAGTTAACGAACTTCCGTTCGTTAATCTGTTCGTCAGTTATTCTTTTTATCGGATTATTCCACGATTATTTCTGATTGCAATTTCTGATCCCATTTTCGTTTTAGTTTATCTTTTCGCTCGTTTATCGGAATCAGGCGATTCAAGTGCCTAGAGTTTCATCTCAAAACCCTCTTTCCGTTTAATCAACTCAAACAAGTTTTTGCTTCTGTAAAATTTGACATAGATCCAGATTAGTAAACGAAGCTTGTTTCTTTCGCAGTTTGATTTTTGTTGCTTCATTCGATTTGATTTCTTTTGCCAACCGGAGTTCTTAAGTTGAACTTTCTGGTTAGATCTCTTATTTGAGTTTTACCTGTGCATACTTATTGTATCCTTGTTTGTTTGTTTGCTTGTTTGCGATAGAGTATCTGGATTGCGCCGCTTGCTACTTCGAATCCCTAGGTTTCACGGATCATCAGCAAGGCAAGTAACACTTTGATCATACCTCTTTACTACCCAGTTTTATTGCATTAGATCAATCCTCAAACAATTGCATGATTAGGATCTGATTAATATGTGGGTTTTGGGAAGTAGATGAGGTAGTACCTATTACCTGTTTTATTATCAAACCCTTGGGAGTTACTTCTAAGTTTGCTTATATTGCCATGCTATGCTAGTAGACGTGGATTGGGTGAGTGTATCCATGACAGATGTGAGATTGTTAATTAATGGTTTATTTAAGGTGGTAACTTTAATACACATCTGGGTGGATTGAGGCACTTGGGTATTCCAGGATTGCCTGTTTGTTTTTGGACCGCCACCCAGGCTCAAATGGATCATAAGATTATTCATGCTAGAAACTTCCGTGTGCAGCCACATGCTACTATGAGCTCTAACATAGTTGATTAAGTCGTGCGAACTCTTACAGTGGTAGACTAGCAGATGTAGGGGAAAGTAGGTGTACAGGTCTACCCATCGTAAGGTGCTAGCGCTTCTGAAAGACTATGTCTCGGTCATCCGTTTCTCAAACGCCATGTAGTGCGAGAAAACCAACGAAGGAGATCAAGTCTTGTGGGGAAAAGTGCACAAACCTCTACAGAGTGTATAAACTAATCATGATTAGTCGTGTCCACGGTTATGGACGTTTTGAGTATCTAGTACTTGGATTATCATGAAAATCTCATCATGTTACTTTGATATTGTTGGGTTTTAATGATGATAATTAATTGGGATTGAGAATGCTGTCAACCATTCTCAATGTTTAACAACCAACATGATAGTTAAATAAAAGTTATTCCTTTGCAGTAGGGAAATATTGGCTTTATGCAAAAACTATAACCATAGAGCTTTCCACCAGCCATATATGCATGTAGTATAGCTATATCTTTTCATTACTCTCTATGTGTTACATTGCCAGCATATTCCATGTGCCGACCCATTTTCGGGCGGCAACGTTCATGTTGCAGACTTGTCAGACGACGAGTAAGATGCATTAGGATCGTGGTCCTATACTCAGTGATGTCGTTGGAGTTGATGGACTCACTTATCTTCCAAGCCTTCCGCTGTTATCGTTATTAGATGGCCATTAGCCATATTTATTGTAATGAGTTCTCTTTTGAGACATTTGATGTAATAAGTGTGTTTTTGCCACTCTATTATAAATCCTTCAAGTACTGTGCATGTCAGCATTACTGATCCAGGGATGACACTGATGCATAGAGATCAGACTGTTTGAGGTCTGGTTGCTACAAGATGGTATCAGAGCACATGCTGACTGTAGGACACGACCACTAAGATAAAGCCCTAGATCACTACTCTCTCTTCTCAGTTCTGACTCCTCATCGTTTCTACTCTCTTTTAGGATGGCGGATGCAAGGAACAAGTTCACGCAACCGGATGAAGATACACCCTTTGGACGACAACTGAAGGAAGTAACTAAGTACCTGAACATCGGAGTACCAAGCTTCATCGGGACCTACAATGCCACTTTACCTGAAGTGGAGCGCTGGATGATTCAAGTTCAAGTTCCAGGAAGGTCGTTCATGCCCGTCACTGAGATCATAGAGTTTTCTTTTGATGCACCAACCTGGAGTCTAGGAAAGAGCATGGCAGCCCACATCACCATGGGACGTATTGGAGAAGTTTACCACAAGGATCTTAAGGATACAATCTACCAGATTTGTGGGCGCCGAGATGAGCAACGGGAGATGATCAGCACCAGGAAGGATAGATCAATTGCAGCTTTCATCCAGGAGTTAAACCAACACATTCGACGTTAGGAGAACCAGATGTGTGCAGGCATGATAGACCTGAAGAAGGCCATGACCAAGATCATGGAACTGGAGGAAGAACTCAAGTCTACACGCGACGAATATGAGGAAGAAATAGCAACACTCGTGGAGAAGAGCGAAGATCTGAAGAAGAAGCTAAAAGTATTTATGGGATTTCCCGCAACTGGAGGAGAAGACGAAGATTGCACCTGTCCAGAGAACTACATCATCATCAACGGCATCGACTCGGACCCAGACGATAGAGATGATGACTATGTTGATGAAACTGGAGCAGATATCATGGAGTCTTCATCAGAGCAGTTTTTTCTAGTCGACCACCATAATAGTAGTAGTATTCCCCCATGTATCTAGTATAGTCCGAGCACTTTTTGTAACGATAGATAGACCGTTGTATGCCCTTGTTTGAATTGAATGAAGTGATTTTGTTTGCTTTTGTCTCATATGCATATGGGTAGTGTTTTCCCTCTAGACCTCATTCTATTCTATTTTCTCATCTCTTCTAAACCCTCAGATGCCTCCGAGACGTGACAATGGATTTGCTTTCCCGCCGGAGCTCACTCAGCTGATCCAGCAGCAGAATGCCTTTATGCAGTTGCTAGTCCAGAATCAGAATCAGGGGAACAATAACAACAACAACAACCCACCACCACCACCACCTGTTGATCACTTAACCCGTTTTCTTAGGCTGAATCCGCCGGTGTTCTCTAGTAGCACCGAGCCGATTGTTGCAGATGATTGGCTTCGCAAGACAGCCAGGGAGTTGACCACTGCAGGATGCACAGATGCGGAGAAAGTGCGATTTTCCGCACATCAGCTTGAAGGACCCGCAACATGATGGTGGGAGAATTTCACAACCACCTATCCAGTAGACATTGTCACATGGGATCAGTTTCAGCAGGCTTTCCGTACTGCCCATGTTTTAGCAGGAGCTATGGCCATGAAGAAGCGTGAGTTTCGCAACTTACGCCAAGGAGGACGGACAGTTGGCCAGTATGTGGATGACTTTAGTAAGCTATCACGTTATGCCCCAGATGACGTTGCTACGGATGCAGCTAAGCAGCAGAAGTTTCTGGAAGGACTGAATGATGAGCTGAGCATGCAGTTGATGGTAGCAAGTTTCAACAACTACCAGGAGTTGGTAAACCATGCTCTTATGATTGAAGGGAAGCAGCAGCAGATTGAAAACCGCAAGCAGAAGTATGGACAAGGGAAGTACAATTCTGGAGCTCAACAGGAGCCACGTTTTACCCCGAAGATGGGAGGACATTTTCAGCATACCCATGGAGGAGGTAGCTCGCATAATCATAATGGCCCCAAGAATGGTAATGGAGGAAGCAACGGCCAGAACTGTACCAACCCATCAACCCCAGCTAAGAAAGATCTGAGCCAAGTCACTTGCTTTAAGTGTCAGAAGACTGGACATTGCGCCAATGAATGTCTTGAAGGCCAGAGTGGAAATGGCAATGGAAGCTCGGGGAAGAAGCCGAATCCTTTGAACAGGCGACAGGTGAACCACGTTAATGTGGAGGAGGTTGAAGCCCAGCCAGATGCAGTAATAGGTAAGTTTTTGTTTAAGTCATTTACTACAATCGTTCTTTTTGATACTGGTGCGTAGCATTCATACATATCGAGGGGATTTGTGGATAAGTATAAACTCCCCACCAAAGTTCTAGGAACACCCATGTTAGTAAGCTCACCAAGAGCGGAGTATATGGCCGGTCGAGGATGTTTTCAAGTGCCATTGAGTATAGGCAGGCATGTTTTCCCCTCAGATTTAATCATTTTGGAATCTCAAGGTCTGGATGTGATTCTGGGTATGGATTGGCTATCGATGTATGGAGGAAACATTGATTGCACCAGTAAGTCGATTTTGCTAACCACCCCAGAAGGGAGAAGGATCAAGTATGTATCAAGACATGAGCCGAAGAGGATGCAAGTGAATTCCTTATCAGGAGGTGTGCAGGAGGAAATACCAGTGGTGAAGGATTTCCCTGATGTATTTCCGGAAGAGTTGCCAGGCATGCCACCGGATAGAGACATCGAGTTTTTGATTGAGCTTTTGCCAGGCACAGGGCCGATATCTAAGAGACCGTACCGGATGCCCGGTAAGGATTTGGAGCAAATTAAGAAACAGATTAAGGATTTACTGGATAAAGGATATATTCGCCCAAGTTCTTCGCCTTGGGGATCACCAGTACTTCTAGTGGAGAAGAAGGACGGATCATTGAGGATGGTTGTTGATTATCGAGGATTGAATGCAGTAACAATCAAGAACAAGTACCCACTGCCGATAATCAATGATCTGTTTGACCGATTGCAAGGAGCTAAGGTATTTTCGAAGATTGATTTGTGATCAGGATACCATCAGTTGAAGATTCGAGAGTAGGATATACCTAAGACGGCTTTTACCACCAGGTATGGGCTGTACGAGTACACCGTTATGTCATTTGGTCTGACTAACGCACCCGCCTATTTCATGAACATAATGAATAAAGTGTTTATGGAGTTTTTAGATAAGTTCGTCGTGGTGTTCATTGATGATATTTTGGTCTACTCGAAGAACGAAGAGGAGCATAAAGAGCATTTGCGTTTGGTACTGGAGAAGCTCAGAGAACATCAGTTATATGCCAAGTTCAATAAATGTGAATTTTGGTTGAAGGAAGTTGGATTCCTCAGACATGTTATATCCGGAGAAGGAATAGCAGTAGACCCCACCAAAGTTGTCACTGTGACAAACTGGGAAGCACCAACAATAGTTGGAGAGATCCGGAGTTTCCTTGGACTCGCAGGATATTATCGGAGATTTATTGAGAACTTCTCAAAGATTGCAAAACCTATGACGGAGTTGTTGAAGAAGGATACCAAGTTCATTTGGTTTGAGGAGTGTGAGGCCAGTTTCCAGGAGTTGAAGGAACGTTTGGTTACCTCGCCAGTGTTGATTCTACCAGATCAGAGCAAGGATTACGAGGTGTATTGTGACGCTTCATGTCGAGGACTTGGAGCAGTGCTTATGCAGGAGGGGAGAGTTGTTTCGTATGCTTCACGACAACTGAAACCTCATGAGATAAATTATGCCACACATTATTTGGAGTTAGCAGCCGTAGTGCATGCATTGAAGACTTCGAGACATTTTCTCATCGAAAACCATTGTGAGGTGTACACGGATCACAAGAGTTTGAAGTACATTTTCACACAGAAGGAGTTGAATCTCAGGCAAAGGAAATGGTTGGAACTCATCAAAGATTATGATATGAGGTTGCATTACCACCCGGGAAAGGCTAACGTAGTAGCCGACGCGTTGAGCCGAAAGAGCCATGTCAACACACTAATGACCGGAGAGTTACCAAAGGAGTTAGCCGAGGACCTTCGTGAGCTATGGTTGGAGATAGTTCCGAGAGGCTATGTAGCAGTATTGGAGATTCAATCTACTTTGATGGATAAGATCAGAGAAGCTCAGAAGACTGACAAGGAAATTGCCTCCATAAAGGAAAGGATGAGCAAAGGAAAAGCTAAGGGATTTCATGAGGATGAGCACGATACCCTATGGTTTGAAGATCGTGTTTATGTGCCTAATGACCTGGAGATCAGGAAGTTGATTCTGCAAGAGGCCCATGATTCACCATATTTGATTCACCCAGGAAATACCAAGATGTATTTAGATTTGAAGGATACCTTCTGGTTGACCGGAATGAAGAAGGATATTGCAGAGTATGTAGCAGTTTGTGATGTATGTCAGAGAGTAAAGGCAGAGCATGAGAAGCCAACAGGATTGTTACAACCATTGCCAATACCCGAATGGAAGTGGGATAAACTAGGCATGAATTTCATTACAGGATTGCCCAGGACTCATTCAGGCTATGACTCGATTTGGGTTATAGTCGATCATTTGACGAAGGTAGCTCATTTCATCCCAGTGAAGACCACTTACACCAGTGCTAAGTTGGCAAAGATATACATGACCAGGATCGTATGTCTGCATGGAGTTCCGAGGAGCATTGTATCAGATAGAGGAACCCAGTTTACCTCAAAGTCCTGGAATTAGTTGCACGAAACTTTGGGTACCAGGCTAGAGTTCAGTATAGCTTTTCACCCGCAGACAGATGGATAGACGAAGAGAGTCAATCAGATTTTGGAGGATATGCTGAGAGCCTGTGCACTAGATTATGGATCAAGTTGGGATGACAATCTGCCATATGCAGAGTTTTCCTACAACAAGAGTTTTCAATCCAGTTTGAAGATGGCCCCTTTCGAAGCCTTGTACGGAAGGAGGTGCAGGACCCCGTTGTCGTGGGATGAAGTTGGAGACCGCCAGTTGTTTGGACCAGATTTGATCAAGGAGTCTGAATAGAAGGTGAAATTGATTCGTGATAGGCTCAAAGTAGCCCAGTCCAGGCAAAAAAGCTATGCAGATTCGAAACACAAGGAGACAGTTTACGAAGTCGGAGACAGGGTTTATCTTCGAGTATCTCCACTTCGAGGAGTTAAGCGTTTTGGTGTTAAGGGAAAGTTAGCACCACATTTTCTGGGACCATACAAAGTTTTGGAGCGTATAGGAGAAGTTGCCTACAAGTTGGAATTGCCCAAAGGTTTGTCAGCAGTTCATGATGTATTCCACATGTCCCAGTTAAAGAAGTGCCACGCCAAGATGGCTGATATACCGCTGAGAGATACAGTGTCACTGGAGGCGATTCAGTTGGACAATGATTTGACCTATGAGGAGAAACCAATCAAGATTCTTGAGTATGCCAGCCGAGTCACCCGCAGCAAGGTTATCAAGTTTTGCAAGGTTCAGTGGAGCCACCACACCGAGGATGAAGCCACATGGGAGTGAGAGGAAGATCTGCTGAAGGACCACCCTCACCTATTTTCTAGCCAACCTGAATCTCGAGGGCGAGATTCATCTTAAGGGGGGTAGGTTTGTGAAAGTGCGTTATATTGACTAAAGGGGGGTGAATAGGTGATTTTTATGAATTCTTCACTGAGGAATTTGCCGGTGAGGAAATTCCTTAGCGAAGAACTACTAGCAGCGGAATAAGTACTCAGAAGTAAGCATAACAGGATACAGACATACTCATCATGATGAAATGAAGACAAGCACAGAGTACATAAAGCATAAACACGGGATAACACAAGATGAAGACAAACAGACTGAAGAAATTGAACTGAGGAAATTGAGAAAGTCTTCAGTCAAAGTCTTCAAACACAGATAAGAACAATCACTCAACACAGTAATGATGAAATGAAAGAGTTGAGGAAATAGAACCAATAAGGTTGGTGAAGACAATGATTTGTTAGACCAGTTCCAACTGTTGTCTCAGTTGTACGTCTAGTTGGAGCGGCTGAGTATTTAAACTCAAGGACACGCAGTCCCGAACACCCAGTCGTTGAGCACGCAGCTCAGGACAGCAAGTCCTCACCATATTCTCCTTGAACTAAGATCACACAGATCTTGTCCAATCACTCGTGGTAAGTCTTCAGGCGACTTCCAAACCTTCACAGACTCGGTCACTCGGCAGTCCACAATTCCTCTTGGATGCTCTAGACCATGATGCCTAACCGTCTAGAAGAAGCACAGTCTTCAAAGGTAACAAGCATCGGATCCACGCAGGATCAATCTCTTCAGTGATGCTCAATCACTTTGGGTTTGTAGGTGTTTGGGTTTGGGATTTTCCTCACTCGATGATTTTCGCTCAAAGTCCTCGGAGGATGGGTTGCTCTCAAATGACAAGTGTCAGTTTCTCTCGGAGCAGCCAACCAGCTAGTGGTTGTAGGGGGTGGCTATTTATAGCCTAGGGAGCAGCCCGACATGATAAGACATAAATGCCCTTGTCTGATGTGACCGTTAGGTGGATAAGATATTTTGGGACAGCTGGCGCGTAGCACAGCAACGGTCGGAAATTTGACTATCAAATTCCTCAGGGCTATCATGATCCTCATTGTGTAGGCAATCCGCACTGGAGAATTCCTAACTCCTTAGTCAGAACAAATTCCTCAGCAACCAGAAGAACTTCATCTCTGTCAATGAAGAAATTGACTAAACTATATGAGATTTCCAAAGGCTTCACTCAAAGGGTTTGGTAGGTGTAGGATTTTGAGTTGAGCATCACATGGAAATTTTTCCTTAGTATTTCCTCGACCCCCTTTAACAGTATGGTGTTTCCTATGACTCAAGAAAGAGAAAAACAAAACTATGAAAACGAAAGTCTTCAAGCTTCATATTCCTCGCATGAATATCAAGTCTTTACGGATACACCAATTTCTTCACTTTCAAAGTCTTCATGAAAGTCTCCAGAAATACCAAAATCTTCAGTCGAAGATATTCATTTTTAGGGGTCGACTTTCCCTGTAAATATCAAACTCCTCATAGACTTATATACCTGTGTACACTCACAAACGCATTAGTCCCTTAACCTATAAGTCTTCAATACACCAAAATCACTGAGGGGCACTAGATACACTTACAATCTCCCCCATTTTGGTGATTGATGACAATATAGGTTAAGTTTTCAACGGGGTTAAACATATGAAGTGTAAGTACTGATATTGAGGAATTTTATTGCAAGATATAGAAGAACTCCCCCTGAAGATGTGCATAGTGAGGAATTTACTTTTGAAGCAATGCACACTTGAAGAGTTGAATCATGGAGATCTCCCCCTATATCTTGTAATTCATACACGCATTTGACATAGAATATGAGGAATTTGAAATGCATGATGAAATATGGTGCCTGATGAAATTCAGCATGCGTGCAATAATATTAATGAGTAACAAGCATGCAGAATAACATATCGAGAGTATCAAAGCACAGTGCATCAAAAGTATCAGGGCACCATCGGGTTTAAGATTACAACTCGATCCAATAAAGTTTCAGAAGAACGAGAGTTGTAACTTAGCAAAAAAACGCCCATATAATAGACCCGCTTGAAGACTAACTCAAATTTCTCCCCCCTTGTCATCGAATGACCAAAAGGATCGAAACTGAGGACTAACGCCCCTGAAGAATATCAAGTTGATGGAGGAGCGCCAGCGTTGTTGGGGTCGGTTGTTGTAGTAGGGTCTGCCGCAGTGTCGTCCAAGTCTTCATTTTCATCAGTCTCGCGTGATGAAGAATAGGAGCTGGCCACCAAGGAAGGAACTTTGACCTTCTTGAATTTCTTCGGTGGAGGTGCAGACCAGTCAAATTCTTCCTTGAGATCCATATTCTTCAGATCTGCAGCGCTGTAGACATGAGATAGAACAGCCCAGGTACGGTTGAAGGTTTCATGGAGGTAGTATTGGTTTTTCTTCACTGCATTGTGTGTTGAGGTCATGTTGTGAAGAATTGAACCAAACTGACGCTTGACCCATTTATGATTGCGATCAACCTTCTGATGAAGACTGAGGAGTAACTCACGATCAGTCATCACCCTGGGAGCTATGGCTTGAGGATTTTGCTTGGCGGCAGAGTCATGTGTGGCAGAGTCATTATTGGTGGAGTAGGATGCAACTATGCGAAATTGACCATCCAATGGACGAATGCCTTCATCTATCACAGCAGTTGCCTTGCCTTTGTCATCAGCTGAGGAATATGTCCGTTTGAGGACTTCAATTGGGGGCAAGTAGCTGCCATGGTTCAAAGTGTCAGCTTTGTAATTTAGTGAAGCCCTTGTCCTGATGAACCTCATAATCCATGGTGCATAAGGCTTCAGTTCAAAAGGTGACATAGCAATATTCGCCAGAGTCCTCATGAAGAAATCATGGAAGTTGACGGGAACGCCATGAATGATATTGAAAAGCATGTTCTTCATGATGCCAACGACCTCTTCATCATTTGAGTCGTGGCCTTTGATAGGACTCATGGTCTTCGACAGAATGCGATAGACAGTCCGGGGCACATATAGTAATTCCTTGACGAGGAATTTGGTTCGAGGATCCTGCCCTGGCTTCAAAGGCTTCATCAGCACTTGCATGAAATGATTTGAAAGTTCAGGTTCATTGTAGACACAACGAGCACCGTCAAGGGGAGGACTGAGTGGAAGGGCACAAAGCAATTCAGTTGCTGGTGCCTTGTAGTGAGTACTTTCAGACATCTAGTCCAGCACCCATGAATTCACATCTTCAGAGTTTCCTGTGATGTGCAGCATTGCATAGAATTGAAGAATAAGTTCTTCATTCCAGTCACAGATGTCAGTGCAGAAATTTAACAGTCCAGCATCGTGAAGAACACTAAGGACTGGCTCGAAGCACGACAGAGACTCCATGTCTACATGAGGAATATGATCATGATCGAAGACTTTATCTTTGTTGAACAGTACTGAGGAATAGAAGTTTGCTTGACTAGCAGTCCAGAAGCGTCTCTTCCTTATGCGAGCAGAGTCATAGGGGTTATAGTCAGTGAAGAACACATGCTCGCTGAAGAAATCTTCAGCCTTGAACGTTTGCTTCTTTGAGAATGGATCTGTTGGCTTGGGCACAGGAGTGTCAGTGAGTTGCATCACAACCTCAGGAATCGCGATCTCAGGTTCTTCAGGCTGAGGAATTTATGGTTCTTCTTCAGTAGCAGGCTGCGTGTTCAAGGGTTCAACAACAGCAGCTTCTTCAGCACTAGTGGCTGGAAAGCCTTCATGCATAGACGAGGTGGGATGAGTTTCTTCAGAGCCCATTTGAACTGTTGGTGCAGGGGACTGAGGTATCTGTTGAAGTGGGGTGAAGAGTGGAGTATTGGGGTGCTGACTTTCCCAAAAGTCATCATTCATCACAGGCGTTGTGCAGCCAATGTACACGTCTTCATCTTCAATTTCTTCAACGCCGACCTCTTCAGCTGTGAACTGAGGCATTTGCGAGGAAGCAACAGTTATTGAAGGGATGGCATCCACTTCAATTTCTTCATCAACCTGCTCTGATGAAGCAGCAGATTGAGGTTCTTCATTGGATCCGCTTGGGATCACATATTCCTCACCAAAAGGAACAAGGTCCTTTGATGACAGGGTGGAAATTGGAACATCATTAATTGGATTTTCAATAGAGCTTGTCAGAGGCTTCATCTTCTTTGGAGCAGAAGATTCTGAAGCACTGGATGCTTTCCTTTTCTTCACTGCAGCTCGCTCTGCAGCCTTGGTCTTCTTCACATCGAATGCACATGGAAGAAATTGAGTTGGGGTAGGCGCAGATGGAACTGAGGTTTCTGGTTGAATTTCCTCAGGCGGAACTGATGCAGTTGCCCTGACTCCTTCATTTTCTTCAGGCGCACCACTACTGGATGCCCTGGCAATTTCTTCAGTGGCTGGAATGGAGTCATCAGCCCTGGAACTAGCATTTTCTTCAGCAGCTTGAATGTCATCAGCGGTGCTGGCATGTTCTTCAGTCGGCTGAGCAGACGCTGCAGCTTGAGGAATTTCTTGTTGCGATAGGGTGCAACATTTGTGAATTTCTCAGTCAGTTTCACAAACCTGACTTTGGCTCCTTACCAATCAGCATAGTAAGCATTGAAATCATCGCTGAGGGCTTTGATTTCAGCTTGAATCTTGAGGAGTTCATCAGGTGTCATATTGACAACGTTGTTCTTCAGGAACTTCACTTTTCTGAACTGAGTTTTCTTGATCTGCCTGGCCTTCTCAAACTTCCATTTCTCTTCAGTGATGAAATGGGTCAGCATGTGACTTTGACCAGGAGTCAACTTGAAATCAGGCATTGGAGTATTTGGATCCTTGTGCCAGAGATCAATGTAATCAAGGATCACCCTTGGATCCAAAAGCAGTGGCACATTTGTGCATTTGGCTCTAGCGGCCCTTTCTTGTCGGTCTCTGATGATTTCTGCAAGTTCATCATCATCAGCTTCATCGTCAGATGGCACGTGGAAGGCAACCTGTTTCTTCTTCGGACTTGGCCGAGGACCTCGACCAGTCGTTGCCTTAGTCTTCAACAGAGTGGGGCCAGATGAAGATTTTGGTGCAGCTGAGGAACTTGCTGAGGCACCAGAGGCAATAGAGATTCCTGTTGTCCTTTGGCATGTGGCCAGATGTACAGGTGTTGAGGACTTTGCCGGAGTAGCTGAGGACTTTGGAGGAGGAGCAGTAGTTGGTACTGGCCGTGAGGGCTTTGAAGAATCTGGCCGTGAGGGCTTTGAAGATTCTGGCCGTGAGGGCATTGCTGAGGAACTTAGCCGTGAGGGCATAGTTGGTGAAGCACTTGGCTTGTGAGCAGGCTTCTTTGCCATTGATTTTCTTGGCTTGACAAAGGCCTCAGTGGCAGTAGCAGCAACAGAGTGTTCATTGAATTTCCTCACTGCTTCTTTGGCTTGTCTTGCCAACTTAGCTTGGCGTTTGGCCCATTCTTCAGGAAAGTCCTCACCACACTTGATGCTGGTGGGGTCAGCCACTTGGCCAGGTGCCAATGGAGCTCTTGGGCATGGAGGATTAAGTGAGAATTTCTTCATATACTTTGGAGTCACATATCTATACTCCCTCCATTCTCTTGCCCATCTCCGTTCAATTTTCTGAATGCGCACCTTGCGCTGATTTTTATTTTCTTTTCCGAACTTAGCTTCATCAGGTGTGCAGTAATCAGCATAAATTTCCTCAGGTATTTCAAATGCAGTCATGACCTCAAGTTTCTTTCCTCCCTTCTGCGGCTTCTTACCATCAGCCATATTCTTCAGATGAGGAATTTGAAAAATTGAATTTTCTGAAGAAGTATGCAACTTTTCTTCGAGGAACGCTGCAAATGAGTTAAGTTGATGAGAACCTAGTGATTCAGTAGCGGACATGAGTACATGTGAACAGAGTATAGTTGCGAGGAATTTGGAGAGGTCATATGCGTTCTCAGAAGGTTTTTCAAAACGAACAAGTTTGAGGAATTTGACCAGATTAGCCTAGAAGAATTTCACTAAGCGTTCTTTGTCTTAGGTTCCAGAGTTGTATAGATCGAGGATCCACACAATTGAGGAATCTTGAAGAAAAACGATGCTTAGAGAAACGAGTCAAGAACAGATGACTAGTGAGGTGTTTTGTGTGTGAGGATTTGAAGAATAAAACACCTTTGAAGATTTTTTGTGAAATTTCGAATCAAAAGGGTAGTAAAAGTAACTTTTAATTTACCCTGGATGAAGAACACGATGAACTGAGAAGCAGAATAGTGAAGCTCGTCAGTGTAGATCTTCCACGCCCTAACTTGGCGGAGGAAGACATCCACGGCGGTGGCGGAGTGAAGATTTCCGCGGTCGGCGCGAGTACGACGGCGACGAGGTCGAGGCAGTGAAGCTCTTCCTCACTGGCGACGATGGAGTAGCGGCGGCGCTAGGGTTTGAGGAGCTCGAGCGAGAGAGAGAGCGGTCGAGCAGAGTAAAGGAAGTGAGGAAAGGATGAGGGGGTATTTATAGTCGCAGTAAAAAACTGTTCGCCCGAAGATTTAGGACGAACCTGCCCCTGACCCTTCTCCTTCGCTTGACATGTGTCACCCACGTGCTGAGGAGTGGAGATCGTGTTAGATCGTGGGTGAATAGATAAGTCTATCGTGGGATTCGGAACGGTTTGAGCGGTAAAAAGCGAAAATTTGGATAAGATTAGTTTTAAAGTTCCGTTTGCAAATTCTTCAGCTGTCAAAAGACACAGTGAAGATTTTGAACAAGTTTCAAATAGAACGCACATGAAGAATTTGTGAATATACTTAGTTGAGTAATAGCATAGAGGGGGAAGGGTCCGATCACATTCACTTAGCAGAAAAGTGCAACTTGAAGAATTAGCCATAAGTGAATGTTGTATAGGACTTAAACTCAT
>NC_041383.1:574180904-574188725 GCF_002162155.2 Triticum dicoccoides | reverse complement strand
GAAGAAAAACGACAGAAACATTGAAGATTTTGTAAAGTTGAAGAATTTGAAAAACTAAAGAATTTCAACAACTGAGGAATTTCAAAAATGAAGATTTTCAACTTTGGTGGTGGCGTGACCCACTCTATAAGAATGATGATTTCAGACATCGCGTACAATTGCCGTAGGGTTCTGAGAATCAAATTCTTCATTAATTTCTTCACACTTAGAGTGTTATTCTTCGTTGATTGAAGAAAAATGTTTCTTCATATGTTGCACATCTAAGTCATCAATTTTGCATAAGTGTCGGGATGTGTGTCCTTTTTAGAGAACATTTGAAGATTCTAAGATATTTAGCTCACACCGCAACTTGCTAAATCTCTTCTCATCCAAGGGCTTTGTGAAGATATCGGCTAGCTGTTCTTCAGTCTTCACGTGCCCGATGGAGATGTCGCCCTTCAACACATGATCACGAAGAAAATGATGATGAATCTAAATGTGCTTTGTCTTTGAGTGCTGAACTGGGTTGTGAGCAATCTTGATTGCACTCTCATTGTCACAGAGGAGAGGCACATTCTTCACATTGATGCCGTAGTCCTTGAGGGTTTGCTTCATCCATAGTAGTTGAGCACAGCACGAGCCAGCGGCAATGTACTCGGCCTCTGCAGTAGACAGTGATACACAGTTCTATTTCTTCGAGGACCAACAAACCAAAGATCGTCCGAGGAAATGACAAGTACCGGATGTTGACTTGCGGTCCACACGATCACCAGCATAGTCAGAGTCAGAATATCCAATGAGATCAAAAGTAGAGCCCTTGGGGTACCATAATCCTAGTGTTGGTGTGTGAGCTAGATATCGAAGAATATGCTTCACAGCCTTATGGTGTGATTCCTTAGGTGTAGCTTGAAATCGGGCACACATGCAAACACTAAGCATTATATCTAGCCTAGATGCACATAAGTACAATAACGAACCAATCATGGAGCGGTATACCTTGTGATCGAAGTCAATACCATTTTCATCAGTGCATAGATGGCCATTTGTGGGCATAGGAATTTTGACGCCTTTGCAGTCTTGCATGCCGAATTTCCTCAGAACTTCCTTGAGGTATTTCTCCTGAGATATGAATATATTGTGCTGTTGACGAATTTTAAGACCTAAAAAGAATTTCAACTCTCCCATCATAGACAATTGATATTCTTCACTCATCATATAAGCAAATTCATCACTATAACGTTGGTTAGTACAGCCAAAGATAATATCATCAACGTATATTTGGCACACAAACAGTTCACCATCATAAGATTTAATAAAGAGAGTAGGGTTGAGTGAACCGGGTGTGAAGCCATTCTTCATGAAGAATTCCTTCAAAGTGTCATACCACGCCCGAGGGGCTTGTTTGAGGCCATACAGAGCCTTGTTGAGTCTGAAGATTTTGTCAGGATTCTTTGGATCTTCAAAACCTGGGGGTTGAGCAACATATACTTCTTCCTCAAGATTACCATTGAGGAATGCACTTTTCACATCCATTTGTTGTAAGATAATATTATGATGGTTAGCATAAGCAAGTAATATGCCAATAGCCTCAAGTCTAGTAACAGGTGCAAAAGTTTCATCAAAATCAATTCCTTCAACCTGTGTGTAGCCTTGAGCTACAAGTCGTGCCTTATTCCTCACCACAAGGCCATTTTCATCTTGCTTGTTGTGGTAGATCCACTTTGTGCCGATGATATTATGCTTGCGAGGATCTGGACGTTTGACCAGTTCCCAGACATTGTTGAGCTCGAACTGATGTAATTCTTCTTGCATGGCCTGAATCCACTCAGGCTCCAGAAATGCTTCATCTACCTTAGTGGGCTCTGTAATAGAGACAAAAGCATAGTGCCCACAAAAGTTAGATAAATGTGAAGCTTTTGAGCGTGTGAGAGGACCTGGCGCTCGAATGTCATCGATGATCTTTTCCACTTGCACTTCTTTTGCAATGCGAGGATGAGCTGGTTGTCGTTGAGGAATTTGGTCAGCATTTTCTTCAGCATTTTCATCAGGTGCACCAGCTCGGTTTTCTTCACGTTCCGGAATGAATTCTTAGCAGATTCTTTGGTAGGAATAACATACTCTGTAGCCTTGAACTTGGTAGAATCTTCAGGTTCTGGTTCATCTATCACAGAAGGTAGGTGCTCTCTTTGCGAGCCATTAGTTTCATCGAACCGCACATCTACAGTTTCAACAACCTTGTGAGAACATTGTTGAAGACTCTGTAGGTGTGCGAGTCCTTTCCGTAACCAAGCATAAAACCTTCATGTGCTTTCGGTGCAAATTTAGCATTGTGATGAGGATCTCTAATCCAACATTTAGCACTGAAGACTTTGAAATAACTCACATTGGGTTTCTTGTCAGTGAGGAGTTCATAGGCAGTCTTCTTGAAGAATTTGTGAAGATATACCCGATTGATGATGTGGCACGCAGTATCAATTGCATCAATCCAAAAATGACGAGGCGTTTTGTATTCATGAAGCATAGTGCGAGCCATTTCAGCGAGGGTTCTGTTCTTGCGCTCCACGACGCCATTCTGTTGAGGAGTATAAGGAGCAGATAACTCATGAGTAATACCAAGTTCATCAAGATAGCCATCAAGACCGGAATTCATGAAGTTGGTTCCATTGTCAGTTCTGATGTGCTTGATCTTCACACCAAATTTGGTTGAAGCCCTCAAGGAAAATCGTTTGAAGATTTCCTGCACTTCATGTTTGTAAGTGACAATGTATACCCATGTGTAACGAGAATAGTCATCAACAATAACAAAGCCATATAGAGATGCATCATTTGAAACAGCAGAATAATGATTAGGACCAAAAAGATCCATGTGAAGCAATTCAAATGGACGAGTAGTGGTCATGATAGTCTTCGCTGGATGCTTGGCCTTTGTCATCTTTCCAGCTTCACAAGCTCCGCATAAGTGATCCTTGAGGAATTTGACATTCTCAATGCCAATGACATGCTTCTTCTTCGCAAGCATGTTCAGATTCCTCATGCCAGCACGACCAAGTCGTCGATGCCATAGCCAACCTTCTGAAGCTTTTGCAAGCAAGCACATTGCTGGTTGTGGTCCTGTAGAGAAATCAACAATATACAGATCTCCTCTCCTAAATCCTTCGAAGACTTTGGAATAGTCAGCTTCCATGATCACAACACATCGATATCTTCCAAAGACAACAGCCATATCAAGATCACAAAGCATTGAGACAGACATGAGGTTGTATCCTAAGGACTCGACAAGCATGACTTTGTCCATGTGTCGATCCTTTGAGATCGCAACCTTACCTAGACCCAATACCTGACTTTTGCCTTTGTCAGCGAAGATGATGTGCTTCAGATGTGACAGTGATAAAGGAGCATCCATCAATAGACTCTTGTCACCCGTCATGTGATTTGTACATCCACTATCTAGAACCCACTCGTTGGCTTTGGGCTGATCATCCTGCAGATGAATTAGTGCAACTTACGATCTCATATACTTCATCAGTGAAGAATATGATATCAAGTTCATTAGATGACTTTCATCAATTAGTAAAACAGATATTTCAGTATGAGGACGTGTGAAATGAAGGTTCATTTCATCATGATTCGCCTGCGTCCTTTCAGGCATTTTTTCAGGCCTCCAGCAAATTCTTCAGACGTTTAAAACACGTCTGGAGACCTGACCCTGCATAAGAGATTAGTTCTTTTTCTTCACCACCCACATATGAAGGGGTGGCAAAGAGTTCATCACTCTGTGAGCACCATATGAGAAAGGTGGCATTGAGGCCAATCCATTTCGTTTCACATAAGAGGGGTTAGGGTAAGCATATGAATAAGCAGAGAACTTCTTCGAGGACTTATGAACATAATGATTTGAAGAATAATGTGCATATTCATAGCCTTTAGCTCTACCCTGCGAAACAGAGGGGCTAGCACGATGATGATCATATGAGGACTTTGATCCATTTGAGGAATTTGATCCATGTGAGGAATTTGGTCCATATGAAGAATTGGATCTGGGGTTCCTGTTCTTCACAGGTGGTGTCATGAGGACATTCACCTGAAGACTTTCAATATAACTTTTGGGAACCCAGATTTTCTTCATAGGGGAACCATTCCTGCAGTTAGTGCCAACATATGTAGCAAATACTTCACCATTCTAATTTTTGAACAGTTTATAGTTGGAGTCAAATGACTCATCAGAAGAATGAGAAGATTCACATGTAAACCCAGATAAGTTAGATGGATCAATTGGAGGTCCCTTTGCAGCAACCCATGAGGTTTTGGGGTACTGCTCAGGCTTCCAATATGTTCCATCAGCATTGAGTTTCCTCTCAAAGGCAATACCCTCTTTCCTAGGGTTTCTGTTGAGGATCTGCTTTTTGAGCACATCACAAAGAATCTGATGCCCTTTGAGGCTTTTGTACATGCCTGTCGTGTACAATTCCTTCAGCCCTGCATCGTTAGTGATACTAGCAATGTCCTCAGATGAGGAATTAGTGATAATAGAGGCAGGTGAAGAATTTGTAACAGTTGAAGCATTGGAACATTCAGGTGAAGAATTAGCAGATTCACGTTCAATGCACTTTAAGCATGGAGGAACAAATTCTTCTTGAGTAGCACTGATTTGTTGAGCAAGTAATGAATCACGATCCTTCAGAAGATCTTCATGACTCACTCTTAGCTTCTCAAGATCTAGCTTTCTTTGGAGGAATTCATAAGAAAGCTTCTCGTGATCAGATAAGAGAGTGTTATGATGACTTTGAAGGTTGTCAAACTTAGACTGAAGTCTCTGAAGATTTTCAGTTAAGTCTTTAGTGCGGTCCACTTCATCACCCAACATATCATCACTTTTGTCTAGCATGTTTTGAAGTTTTTCAATAGCCTTTTGTTGTTTCACAGCAATCTTAGCAAGTTTAGAGTAACTCGGCTTAAGATTTTCATCAGATTCATCCTCACTAGATTCAGAGGAGGGGTATTTTGTTACCTTGGCACCTTTTGCCACGAAGCAATAGGTGGGAGCATAGTCATCATTGTCTTCGCCAGCCTTGTTGGTGCGGTCAGTTTCTTCAGAGTTGAAGATAGACTTGCTGACGAAAGCAGTAGCGAGAGCCAAACTCGCCACACCAGACTCGGACTCCTCGGAAGCCTCCTCTTCCTCATGTTCCTCAGATTCAGCTTCAGAGTCCATTTCCTTGCCAATGAATGCCCGAGCCTTCTTGGAACTGCTCTTCTTGTGAGATGAAGACTTCGAGGATTTTGATGATGAAGATTTTGAAGATTTCTTCTTCTTCTTAGCGTCATCGGAACTGTAATCCTTGTATTTCTTTTTCTTTAATTCCTTTTCCCATTGAGGAAAATCCTGAATATAGTGACCGGGTTTCTTGCATTTGTGGCAAAGTCTTCTCTTATAGTCACTTGATGAGGAATCACTGCTTCTTGAGGATTTTCCAAAGCGACCACGTTTTGAGAACTTCTGGAACTTCTTCACGAGCAGTGCTAGCTCCTGGCTCAATTCTTCAGGATCATCGAGGCTACTACCAGAGTCTTCACATTCGGATTCAGACACAGCCTTGGCCTTCAGGGCACGTGTTTTGCCATAGCTTGAACCATAGATCTCTCTCTTTTCAGCAAGCTGGAACTCATGAGTATTTAGCCTCTCGAGGATATCAGCTGGATCTAGTGACTTGTAATCAGCTCGCTCTTGAATCATCAGTGCCAGAGTATCAAATGAGGAATCTAGCGATCTCAGCAATTTCTACACCACCTCATGGTCGGTGATGTCAGTGGCGCCAAGCGCTTGAAGCTCATTTGAGATGTCAGTGAGGCGATCGAAGGTTTGCTGAACATTTTCATTGTCGAGTCTTTTGAAGCGGTTGAAGAGATTGCGAAGAACGTCAACACGAGAGTCACGTTGAGTTGAGACTCCTTCGTTTACTTTGGAGAGCCTATCCCAGATAAGCTTAGCAGTTTCCAAAGCACTCACTCTACCATACTGTCCTTTACTCAGATGACCACATATGATATTCTTCGCTTGAGAATCGAGTTGCTTGAATCTCTTCACATCAGCAGCATTCAGAGAAGGTGTGACTGAGGGAACACCATTTTCCACAACGTACCAGAGATCGTTTTCAATTGCTTCAAGATGCATTCGCATCTTATTCTTCCAGTAGGGGTAGTCCGTGCCATCGAAGGTAGGACACCCAGTGGAGACCTTGATCATACCTGCGGTCGACATACCTAAAACTCCAGGTGGTTAAACCAAAATCACACAGAACAAAGGAGTACCTTGCTCTGATACCAATTGAAAGTGCATTATATCGACTAGAGGGGGGTGAATAGGCGATTTTTATGAATTCTTCACTAAGGAATTTGCCAGTGAGGAAATTCCTTAGCGAAGAACTACTAGCAGCGGAATAAGTACTCAGAAGTAAGCATAACAAGATACAGACATAGTCATCATGATGAAATGAAGACAAGCACAGAGTACAGAAAGCGTAAACACAGGATAACACAAGATGAAGACAAACAGACTGGAGAAATTGAACTAAGGAAATTGAGAAAGTCTTTAGTCAAAGTCTTCAAACACAGATAAGAACAATCACTCAACACAGTAATGAGGAAATGAAAGAGTTGAGGAAATAGAACCAGTAAGGTTGGTGAATACAATGATTTGTTAGACCAGTTCCAACTGCTGTCTCAGTTGTACGTCTGGTTGGAGCGGCTGAGTATTTAAACTCGAGGACACGCAGTCCCGGACACCCAGTCGCTGAGCACGCAGCTTAGGACACCAAGTCCTCACCGTATTCTCCTTGAACTAAGATCACACAAATCTCGTCCAATCACTCGTGGTAAGTCTTCAGGCGACTTCCAAACCTTCACAGACTCAGTTACTCGGCAATCCACAATTCCTCTTGGATGCTCTAGACCATGACGCCTAACCGTCTGGAAGAAGCACAGTCTTCAAAGGTAACAAGCATCGGATCCACGCAGGATCAATCTCTTCAGTGATGCTCAATCACTTTGGGTTTGTAGGTGTTTGGGTTTGGGATTTTCCTCACTCGATGATTTTCGCTCAAAGTCCTCGGAGGATGGGTTGCTCTCAAATGACAAGTGTCAGTTTCTCTCAGAGCAGCCAACCAGCTAGTGGTTGTAGGGGGTGGCTATTTATAGCCTAGGGAGCAGCCCGACATGATAAGACATAAATGACCTTGTCTGATATGACCGTTAGGTGGAGAATATATTTTGGGACAGCTGGCGCGTAGCACAGCAACGGTTGAAAATTTGACTATCAAATTCCTCAGGGCTGTCATGATCCTCATTATGTAGGCAATCCGCACTAGCGAATTCCTAACTCCTCAGTCAGAACAAATTCTTCAGCGACCAGAAGAACTTCGTCTCTGTCACTAAAGAAATTGACTGAACTGTATGAGATTTCCAAAGGCTTCACTCGAAGGGTTTGGTAGGTGTAGGATTTTGAGTTGAGCATCACATGGAAATTTTTCCTTAGTATTTCCTTGACCCCCTTTAACAGTACGATGTTTCCTATGACTCAAGAAAGAGAAAAACAAAACTATGAAAACGGAAGTCTTCAAGCTTCATATTCCTCGCATGAATATCAAGTCTTCATGGATACACCAATTTCTTCACTTTCAAAGTCTTCATGAAAGTCTTCATGCTCGTGCCGCCGCCTCCCCTCGTGCGCGGCGCCGTGCGTGGCACGGATGCCGAGGAGAGTCCAAGCCGGACTCCTCCCCGGGCGCCCCCTCGCCCAAGCCAGCCGCCACCCCCGCCCCCTTTAAATACCGCCGCCGCCCCCCC
>NC_041383.1:574176888-574180423 GCF_002162155.2 Triticum dicoccoides | reverse complement strand
CCCCGCCGCCGAAGCCCCGCGCCGCCGGAGCCCCGCCGCCCCCTTGCCGCCCCGCCGGAGTGCCTCGCCGGAGGTACCGCCGCCGCCGCCGCCGGACCGGTTTTTTTTAAGAAAACCACTTCGTTTTTTTAAAGAAAACCCTAGATTCGTTTTTTAGATCGGTTTTATTTTTTTTAGGGTTTATTTTATTTAGCGAGCGTTCGCCCGTTCGTTCGTTTTAAGGAACATTTTTCGCCGTTTAGTTTCAGTTAACGAACGTCCGTTCGTTAATCTGTTCGTCAGTTTTTCTTTTTATCAGATTATTCCGCGATTATTTCTGATCGCGATTTCTGATCTGATTTTTCGTTTTAGTTTATCTTTTCGCTCGTTTATCGGAATCAGGCGATTCAAGCGCCTAGAGTTTCGTCTCGAAACCCTATTTCCGTTTAATCAACTCAAACAAGTTTTTGCTTCTATAAAATTTGACTTAGGTCCAGATTAGTAAACAAAGCTTGTTTCTTTCGCAGTTTGATTTTCGTTGCTTCGTTCGATTTGATTTCTTTTGCCAACCGGAGTTCTTAAGTTGAACTTTCTGGTTAGATCTCTTTTTTGAGTTTTACCTGTGCATTAGATGAGTACTTATTGTATGCCTGTTTGTTTGTTTGTTTGCAATAGAGTATCCGGATTGCACCGCTTGCTACTTTGAATCCGTAGGTTTCATGGATCATGAGCAAGGCAAGTAACACTTTGATCATACCTCTTTACTGCCCAGTTTTATTGCATTAGATCAATCCTCAAACAATTGCATGATTAGGATCTGATTAATATGTGGGTTTTGGGAAGTAGATGAGGTAGTACCTATTACCTGTTTTATTATCAAACCCTTGGGAGTTACTTCTATGTTTGCTTATATTGCCATGCTATGCTAGTAGATGTGGATTGGGTGAGTGTATCCATGCCAGATGTGAGATTGTTAATTGATGGTTTATTTAAGGTGGTAACTTTAATACACATCTGGGTGGATTGAGGCACCTGGGTATTCCAGCGCTTGCCTGTTTTTTATGGACCGCCACCCAGGCTCAAAGGGATCATAAGATTATTCATGCTAGAAACTTCCGTGTGCAGCCACATGCTACTATGAGCTCTAGCATAGTTGATTAAGTCATGCGAACTCTTACAGTGGTAGACTAGCAGATGTAGGGGAAAGTAGGTGTACAGGTCTACCCATCGTAAGGTGCTAGTGCTTCTGAAAGACTATGTCTCGGTCATCCGTTTCTCAAACACCATGTAGTGCGAGAAAACCAATGGTGGAGATCGAGTCTTGTGGGGAAAAGTGCACAAAGCTCTGCAGAGTGTATAAACTAATCATGATTAGTGGTGTCCCCGGTTATGGACGTTTTGAGTATCTAGTACTTGGATTATCATG
Source organism: Triticum dicoccoides (assembly GCF_002162155.2). NCBI lineage: Eukaryota > Viridiplantae > Streptophyta > Magnoliopsida > Poales > Poaceae > Triticum > Triticum dicoccoides. The sequence goes on along the minus strand of NC_041383.1, from coordinate 574,179,018 downwards.
AAAATCTCATCGTGTTACTTTAATGTTGTTGGGTTTTAATGATGATAATTAATTGGGATTGACAATGTTGTCAACCATTCTCAATGTTTAACAACCACCATGATAGTTAAATAAAATTTATTCCTTTGCAGTAGGGAAAAATTGGCTTTATGCAAAAACTGTAACCATAGAGCTTTCCACCAGCCATATATGCATGTAGTATAGCTATATCTTTTTATTACTCACTATGTGTTACATTGCCAGCATATTCCATGTGCTGACCCGTTTTCGGGGTGCAACGTTCATGTTGCAGACTTTTCAGATGACGAGTAAGATGCATTAGGATCGTGGTCCTATACTCAGTGATGCCGTTGGAGTTGATGGACTCAGTTATCTTCCAAGCCTTTCGCTGTTATCGTTATTAGATGGCCTTAAGCCATATTTATTGTAATGAGTTCTCTTTTCAGACATTCGATGTAATAAGTGTGTGATTGCCACCATGTTATAAATCCTTCAAGTATTGTACGTGTCAGCATTACTGATCCAGGGATGACACTGATGCACAGAGATCAGACTGTTTGGGGTCTGGTCGCTACAACGGGCGTCGTGCTTCTTCAATCTCTGCTCTTCCTACTTCAGCCGCTCAAACAAGCGCCGGCGGGACTGCCTGCTCCCTCCTCCCCGCGGCCGGCTGTGCTGCCACGTAGGCCTCACCGCCCCTTTGTACTCCCATCGTTGGCCTAGCCATCCCTCTACTCACCCACACCTGTTGTTATTCTCCGACGACGGCAGACGAACCAGTAAACCCTCGTACAGTTGTACTCCCCTCCGCGTGGGAAACAACTGCCGAGTCTTCCCTGCCTCTGTCTCGTTCCCTTCCTAGGCCTCATCCTCGTCCATCGCTCGGGTGCTCTCGGCGCGGCATGGTCAACATGGTCAACAACCGACATGCATCTGAAGTGTATTGTACGTGGAGAGGCTGACAGTTGGGTCCACGTCCGCAGCAAGGAAGTGCCTCCTTATTACGCGCAAAATAAGTATTCCTCCACCTGACAGCAGGGATCCAACGGACGGGCCATCGTATTTCATGAAAAAAACATTTCCCCCTGACTGTTGGGACCCACCAGCTACATCTTCTTACGCAAGGAAGTGTGTCCGGGCAAAAAAACGATTCGCCCCCCTGACTGCTGGGACCACCAGCTACATCTTCACACGCAAGGAAGTGCCTGACAGTCGGGACCCACCTGGTCGAAGCGTACGTAGCGTTGTCATTCTGGTCGCGAATGTGTACATACATATATACTGGTCGATGTAGAGGCGCGCACGTGTTGTAGTAGAGGCGCGCACGTGTCGTAGTAGAGGCGCGCACATAGCATGTACACGTACGTATAGTGGCCAGTGCGCAAGAAAGAAAATATGACCACGTACATACATACGGACGGGGTCTCGAATGCTTACTCGCGCATATATACGTACGGCCAGGGCTCGTGTACATGGCTAGGTCGAAACGGAGAAACAACGTCGTTGTCGTGTTCATGCGGGGGCAACAGAATGTGTCGTGTTCATGGGGAGGTAACGGAATGCGTCGTGTTCATCAGGAAGCAACAGAACGCGTGGGAGCCAACCGGCTTGGACGGAACAGGCGATGGAAACGATGCCTGGTGTACCGCAGAACGGAGGAAACGGCCTTGTGTTCGACCGGCCACATTCAAAACGGGATCCTGTTCATCGGGAGGGGTCTGGCGTACCGCAAAACGGAGGAAACAGACCTAGTACGATTGAAACGGGGGTCCAGTTGATCGGGAGGGGTGTGGTATACCGCAAAACGGATGAAACGGACTTGTGTTGGAGCGCTACGGTCGAAAGGGGGGTCCTGTTCATCAGGAGGGGTGTGGCGTACCGCAAAACGGGACTCCACGGGATACTGTTCATCTCCACCGTCGACCTCCTCCAGCCTCCACGGGCTCTTCTTCAACCACCCCTCCACGGGCTACTGTTCATCCACCCCTCCACCGTCTACTATTCAGCCAGCCCTCCACGGGGTCGTCCTGTTCATCCAGCCCTCCACGGGGTCCTGTTCATCCAGCCCCAACCGGCTCGGTCGATCAGGGTCATGTTCATCCAGAGGCAACGCCACGGGTCCTGTTCATC
>NC_041383.1:574158670-574176468 GCF_002162155.2 Triticum dicoccoides | reverse complement strand
CAACGCTCACTGTTCATCCAACCCCCCTGCAACACTCACTGTTCATCCAGAGGCAGCATCGATCGGCTTCAGTTAGCAGCAGTAGTGAAGGAATCGCTCGATCGCTCGGGTTTAGTAACGCGTAGCCTGTAGTGCAATAGCTCGGCTTCAGTTAGGCGACGCCTCGCTCGGGTTCAGTTAGAGCCCAACGCCTCACACACACGCGCGTACGTGTATGAGAGAAACGTGCATCGCTCGGCCCCCGACCACCCACCGTAACCGGGAACTCCCTAAAAATTTTCTCGCCCTCGCTTCTACCACGGTTTTTTCTGTCATGGACGGCCCAAAGAATGTCATGCAGCTGCGTCTCCGGCCCGCCCAAGACGAAAAGCCCATTTTCTGCCATGATTTTTTGTCATAGAAGTAGGAGCCCACCACATCTATGATGATACCGGGTTTTGTCACAATTATCGTCATCGAAGTGTCATAAGTATGGCAAAAAAAAAATTCTTTCGGCCCAAAATGTCATGGATGCGTCTTTTTTGTAGTGTATGCTCCAAAGCCCTCAACCACTTTCTCATATCCACATATGTCCCAAACCAAAATTCAAACTCGGCCCCACCGATTTGATCTATCCGGCGCCGCCAAGTTCATTTGACATAGCCACTGCCAGAAACCCTAGTCAATTCGGTCTCACCGATGGGATCTGGGTCTCACCGAGATGGGCTTGAAAAATCCATGTTGCCTATTGCAATAATTTGAGTCCCACCAAGATGATGTAATTGGTCCCACCGAGTTTGCTTGACCAACTCTCTGTTTCGCTTATTACCCAAATCGGTCTAACCGAGTTTGTGTAATCGGTCGAACCAAGATGAGGTTTTACCCTAACCCTTGCACATCGGTCCCACCGAGTTGATCATATCGGTCCCACTGAAATTCCTAACGGTCACATTATGAACTAAATCGGTCCGACCAAGTTTTATGATTCGGTCCCACCGAGTTTGGTGAATTGTGTGTAACGGTTAGATTTTTTGTGGAGGCTATATATACCCCTCCACCCTCTCCTCATTCGCGAGAAAGCCATCAGAACGTATGTACACTTCCACTACTCATTTTCTGAGAGATAACCACCTACTCATGTGTTGAGGCCAAGATATTCCAATCCAACCATTTGAATCTTGATATCTGGCCTTCCCCAAGTTGCTTTCCACTCAAATCATCTTTCCACCAAATCCAATCCTATGAGAGAGAGATGAGTGTTGGGGAGACTATAATTTGAACCACAAGAGCAAGGAGTTCATCAACAACACACCATCTATTACCACTTGGGAGCCTCCGTTAAGATTGTGAAGTTGAACCAAGGAGTTTGTACGGGCAAGGAGATCGCCTACTTCGTGAAGATCAACCCTAGTGAGGAAAGTCCTTCGTGGGTGATAGCCATGGTGGGATAGACAAGGTTGCTTCTTCGTGGACCCTTCATGGGTGGAGCCCTCCGTGGACTCGCGCAACTGTTACCCTTCGTGGGTTGAAGTCTCCATCAACGTGGATGTACGATAGCACCACCTATCGGAACCACGCCAAAAACATATGTGTCTCCAATTGCGTTTGCACACTCCAATCCCATCCCTTTACTTTCTTGCAAGTTGCATGCTTTACTTTCTGCTGCCCATATACTCTTTGCATGCTTGCTTGATATGTATTGTGAATGGTTAAACTTGTGCTTAAACTCCACTTAAACTTGAAAAACTTAAAAACTGCCAGCTTTGTGTTGTGAGGGTCTATTCACCCCCCCTCTAGACACCTCTTCTCGATCCTTTCAGAGAGAGGCCACAAGGGAGGGGCGCGCCCTCCCCTTGCCCAAACCGAATTGGACTAGGGGAGGGGGCCGACCCCCCTCTTTCCTTCTCCCTCTCTTCCCCTTCCCTTTCCCTCCGGGGGAAGAAAGGAAAAGGGGGTGAATCCTACTTGGACTAGGAATCCAAGTAGGAATCCCCCCCCCCGGCGCGCCCAACCTGGCCGGCCTCTGATAACCCACAAGTGTAGGGGATAATTGTAGCCTCTTTCAATAAGTAAGAGTGTCAAACCCAACGAGGAGCTAAAGGTAGAACAAATATTCTCTCAAGTCTTATCTGCCACTGATACGACTCTACGCATGCTTAGTGTTTTCTTTACCTAGAACAAGTATGAAACTAGAAGTACTTTGTAGGTGTTATTGGATAGGTTTGCAAGATAATAAAAAGCACGTAAATAAAAAGTAGGGGCTGTTTAGATAAAGAAGCAATAAAGTAAATATAGCGAGTGTGGAAAAGTGGTGGTAGGAGTTGTGAAATTGTCCCTAAGCAATTGACTACTTTACTAGACTGATAGCAAGTTTTATGTGGGAGAGGCCACTGCTAGCATGTCATCCCTGACTTGGAATTCTATGCACTTATGATTGGAACTATTAGCAAGCATCTGCAACTACTAATGTTCATTAAGGTAAAACCCAACCATAGCATTAATATATATTGGTCCCCTTTCAATCCTGTATGCATCAATTTCTATGCTAGGTTGAAGCTTATGTCACTCTTGCCCTCCAATACATTGTCCTATCAACATACAACTAACCCTATGGTGTGATCTACGCACGCTCTCATATGATGGGCACCAAAGGACAGCAACATAACCACAAGCAAATTAAACCAATCATAGCAATTCATCAATCACCGCTAGGACAACGAAAATCTACTCAGACATCATAGGATGGCAACACATCATTGGATAATAATATAAAGCATAAAGCACCATGTTCAAGTAGAGGGTACGGCGGGTTGCGGGAGAGTGGACCACTAAATATAGATGGGGGAAGGTGTTGGAGATGTTGGTGATGATGATGGAGGTGTTGGTGTAGATCGCGGTGATGACGATGGCCCCCGGCGGCGTTCCGGCGCCACCGAAAGCAAGGGGGAGAGAGCCCCCCTTCTTCTTCTTCTTCCTTGACCTTCTCCCTAGATCGAAGAATGGTTTCCCCTCTGGTCCTTGGCTCCCATGTCGTGGGAGGGGCGAGAGCCCCTCCGAGATTGGATCTATCTCTCTATTTCTTCGTTCCTGGATTCTGCCCTGGCACCGTTTCTTTTATATCTGGAGATCCGTAACTCCGATTGGATTGAAACCTTCGCCCAGATTTTTTGCCGAAAATTTGCTTTCTTGCGGCCAAAGTAGAGCAGCAACCACCTTACGAGGGGCCCACGAGGGCCAGGGGCGCGCCCAGGGAAGGCGGACGCGCCCCCTGTCTCGTGGCCACCTCGGGCACCGTCTCGCGTTGATTCTACCTCCGGAAAATCCCAAATATTCCAAAAATATTCTCCATCCGTTTTATCCCGTTTGGATTCCGTTTGATATGGGTTTCCTGCGAACCATAAAACATGCAACAGACAGGAACTGGCACTGGGCACTGGATCAATATGTTAGTCCCAAAAATAATATAAAAAGTTGCCAAAAGTATATGAAAGTTGTAGAATATTGGCATGAAACAATCAAAAATTATAGATACGACGGAGACGTATCAGCCTCCTCTCTCTCTCCCTCCTTTATATATGTGGCCAGGGGGCACCCCATAGACACACAAGTTGATCTTTAGCCGTGTGCGGTGCCCCCCTCCACAGTTTTCCACCTCGGTCATATCGTCGTAGTGCTTAGGCCAAGCCCTATGCCGGTAACTTCATCATCACCGTCACCATGCCATCCTGCTGACAGAACTCTCCCTCGGCCTCAGCTGGATCTCGAGTTTGAGGGACGTACGTCACAGAGCTAAACGTGTGAAGATCGCGGAGGTGTCATGCGTTCGGTACTTGATTGGTTGGATCGCAAAGACGTTCGACTACATCAACCGCATTACACAATGCTTCCGCTTTCAGTTTACGAGGGTACGTGGACACACTCTCCCCTCGTTGCTATGCATCACCTATATAGATCTTGCGTGATCATAGGAAAATTTTGAAATTACTGCATTCCCCAATAGTGGCATCCAAGCGAGGTCTATGCGTAGATGTTATATGCACGAGTAGAACAAAAAGAGTAGTGGGCGATAATAGTCACACTACTTACCAGCATGTCATACTTCGATTCGGCGGTATTGTTGGATGAAGCAGCCCGGACCGACATTACATGACCGCGTTCGTGAGACTGGTTCTATCGACGTGCTTATGCACATAGGTGGCTGGTGGGTGTTTGTTTCTCCCACTCTAGTCGAATCGAGTGTGGCTATGCCTGGTCCTTGTTGAAGATTAAAACAACACACTTGATGGAAAATCATTGTGGTTTTGATGTGTAGGTAAGAACGGTTCTTGCTAGAAGCCCGTAGCAGCCACGTAAAACTTGCAATAACAAAGTAGAGGACGTCTAACTTGTTTTTGCAAGGTTTGTTGTGATGTGATATGGTCAAGGCATGATGTGATGTAAATTGTTGTATGAGATGATCATGTTTTGTAACAAACTTATCGGCAACTGGCAGGAGCCATATGGTTGTCGCTTTATTGTATGCAATGCAATTGCCATGTAATTGTTTTACTTTATCACTAAGCGGTAGCGACAGTCGTAGTAACAATAGTTGGCAAGACAACAACGATGCTACGACGAAGATCAAGGTGTCGCGCTAGTGACGATGGAGATCATGACGATGCTTCGGTGATGGAGATCATGAGCACAAGATGATGATGGCCATATCATCTCACATATTTTGATTGCATGTGATGTTTATCATTTATGCATCTTATTTTGCTTAGTACGGCGATAGCATTATAAGATGATCCCTTACTAAATTTCAAGGTATAAGTGTTCTCCCTGAGTATGCACCATTGCTACAGTTCTTCGTCCTGAGACACCACGTGATGATCGGGTGTGATAAGCTCTACGTTCACATACAACGGGTGCAAGCCAGTTTCGCACCTGCGGAATACTCGGGTTAAACTTGACAAGCCTAGCATATGCAGATATGGCCTCGGAACACTGAGACCGAAAGGTCGAGCGTGAATCATATAGTAGATATGATCAACATAGTGATGTTCACCATTGAAAACTACTCCATCTCACGTGATGATCGGACATGGTTTAGTTGATTTGGATCACATGATCACTTAGATGATTAGAGGGATGTCTATCTAAGTGGGAGTTCTTAAGTAATATGATTAATTGAACTTCAATTTATCATGAACTTAGTCCTGATAGTATTTTGCAAATTATATTGTAGATCAATAGCTCGCGTTATAGCTTCCATATGTTTTTATATGTTCCTAGAGAAAATTAAGTTCAAAGATGATAGTAGCAATGATGCGGACTGGGTCCGTGATCTGAGGTTTATCCTCATTGTTGCGCAGAAGAATTATGTCCTTGATGCACCACTAGGTGACAAACCTATTGCAGGAGCAGAAACAGATGTTATGAACATTTGGCTAGCTCAATATGATGACTACTTGATAGTTTAGTGCACCATGCTTTACGGCTTAGAACTAGGACTTCAAAAATGTTTTGAAAGTCACAAAGCATATGAAATGTTCCAAGAGCCGAAATTGGTATTTCAGACTCATGCCTGTATTGGGAGGTATGAGACCTCCGACAAGTACTTCGCCTAAAAGATGGAGGAAAATTGCTCAGTTAGTGAGCATATACTCAGAATGTCTAGGTACTACAATCGCTTGAATCAAGTGGGAGTTAATCTTCCAGAGAAGATAGTGATTGACATAGTTCTCTAGTGACCATCGCCAAGTTACTAGAATTTCGTGATGAACTATAGTATGCAAGGGATGACAAAAACGATCCCCGAGCTCTTTGTGATGCTGAAATCAACGAAGGTAGAAATCAAGAAAAAGCATCAAGTGTTGACGATTGACAAGACCACTAGTTTCAAGAAAAGGGCAAAGGGAAAGAAAGGGAACTTCAAGTAGAATGGCAAGCAAGTTGTCACTCTCGTGAAGAAGCTCAAAGATTGACCAAAGCCTAAAACTGAGTGCTTCTACTGCAAAGGAAATGGTCTCTGGAAGCGGAAATGCCCTGAATATTTGGTGGGTAAGAAGGATGGCAAAGTTAACAAAGGTATCTATAATACCTAAATAGTTCATCCCCACTATCTTATTTCTCTAGACATGCAAGTTGTCCACATAAGCAACACTCCACCTCAGCAAATCAATCTAGCCTGGTCAGCAATCCACTCACAAATCCACAAATCATTGATACATTTTTTTATTTGCTTAACCATCCCGTCATCACTGAACCGACCTGTCTCTTCCTCTTTCGCCTTCCACATAACTAGCAAATTTTCCGTTCCACGGACCACTCTCCCGCACCATAAAAATCTACCAGCACTAGCATGTGCCCATTGGGCCCGCTGCATCTTGAACCTTCTTCATTATCCACTCCTCTCTCGATCCCCATGTCTTCATCTCTCCGCCTACCTTTTTGCTCTATCGATGGCTACCATGCGGCGCGCCTCCGCCCTCACCTCATGTAGCCCATGTGTGCCTTGCCGCATGGGTAGTGGTTGCCTACGATCTACCCCGCATCGGCAGCCTACCCGGAGAAGCTACAGGTCGTGTCATCTTCTCGCCATCCCCCGTTCGAAAGGTGGGAGGTGCCTGGTGCTCTAAAAGATCCGAGGTTAGATTTGGATTTGTGATTTTTGCCATCATGAGTTCCAATTCAACAGATGAATGTTGAATCCTATTTCCTTTCATTGACTCTTCCGATTGGCTCTTTAGTAATAATCAGTCAACATCAGATTGGATGTCACACCCTGACTCGACACTGGTGTCCACGCCCAAGGATAAACCCTCTCGGGCGGCAACGAGGCACTGGAGGAAGCATTCGACGCACACGTCGCTCAACGAGGCGAGACCAATGGAGGATAGGCGGCAGCACAGATTCCTTCCGTACTGGCAGGGGGGTTCTCACGGCTGCAGCAACTACGTCCCGGTGCAAACTGTCGTTACCGGTGCCAGCGTGAAGTTCAGGTTATGGGTCCTGACCATCGTCCCCGTGGACTTCCTTTCCCCATCACAATCTTTTTTAGTAGTATACTTCTCACAGAGATGTAATTATTGATTAAAATGGTGGTTTGCAGTATCGTACATCATGTTAAAACAGTATCTTGATTCTTCCTGGAAAGGGGCACTGATAAACAAAATAACTCAAGCAGTTTGGAAGTGATGTGTTAGTTGGTGCAGTCTAACTCTGAACTTTATTCTAACTTCCATTTTGTTAATGAATATAACTTCGCACTCACGTTAGCCATCTGAAGGTATTCTTTGATGCAGCCTATTTATGGATGTGCCTTTTATGAATGACAGGAGTATTTTGATGTTTATAGGTCACTTTTTTCTTTACTCTGTAGTTTCCGTTCTGTGAGTTTCATGTGTTAATATACAGTGTACTTGGCTTCAACATGTATGCATGCCGCTACTGACTCTCCAACTTATAGTGATGTCAAATGTTAGGATAATGAAGGAAGGTAAATATATTTTCCCCTGCCATGGTTGTATATAAAGTGTCTGATGGTATTTCCATGTATCCCTATTTCTCGAACTGCTTTCTGTTTTAAAGTTAATAAAACCTTATTTATTACACAAATGCCAATTTATGCATTGAGGAATAGCATAATGAATTGAATATGAAATGTTTGGCTCGCACTCGATACATTGGTGGGCGGGAATGTAGATAGAAATGGTTATGCATAGTATAAAATTTAAAATTCTAGACAAGTCCAGATCTCAGTTCTTCTCTTTTTCTCACCGTGTCTCAACTCTTAACTACAAATTCTTCTGCATATGAATGTATGAACCTTGAGAGTTGAGATACTTTTTTTGGCAAGCTTGGCACCACCTTGACGATTCCATATTTGTAAAGATAATCACCCATTCGTGGATTACTTTGTTAGTTTTTTCTGCAAAGTTATGCTATCCACATATGTTTACAAGGTGAAGCCTTACGACTCTATCAGGACTAATGCCATTTGTATGACATGTTTTACCTCATGCGAGATAGATACAAGTAAATGTACATGGGAGCCCGAGATCTAATGGAGATTGCGCATGGTCAAGACTTGGGTTTATATGGTATACCAAGGTGGTGATGTTTCTGTCGTAGTTTGAAAGTTTTTTCCCTTGCGATCACACAGACTTGGTATCTTATAGTGAAGCTTTAAACCAGTTGGTTCCATGGGTGATGACAATATAATCCTACATTCTGATTGTTCATCTATAGTCCAAACTTTGAACGAAATAAGTAGAAGGATCAATATTACTTACCTATGTGCCACTATAGTCATGTATCATTCCAAAGATCGTTGTCAAACCAAAATCATTTCCAAATTATTCTATAAATCTTTTTAGGACACTCAGTTTGCATAGTAAAACATCAATTTTAGGCAATATTTTTCCGCAACAACGTGCGGGGAATCATCTAGTATTTGATATCCATGTTATTGATGTGTACCTTACTACTCTACAAAAAAATACACTTCCGTGATGATACGTGTTTGTCATAGTAGGTCGCATTTTTTTTCATGCATGTACATCCATGACAAATTTATGACGGAATCAAGATAGTCATACATGTGCTGTCGTAGAAGTGTTCCATGACATTACCAAAATTATCATCACGGAAGTGTCCACTTCCATGACGATAAATCGCGCGTCACAGAAGTGCTTTCGTCAAGGGTGACCGACACGTGCCATCCACCGTAACGGAACGCCGTTAAGCTATCGGGTCGGGTTTTGGATCCGATAACCCGTTAACAGCCCCGACCAATGGAAAATTTCCACGTGTAAAATTCTTATTGGTCGGACGAAACACGTGTCAGCTCGTCAGTGGGTCAGATAGGCGCCTATGATATGTCGACACGTGCCACGACCCACCATTGGCCCATTTAGCTTACAAAGCCGGCCCGTTTGACTTTGTCAAAAGTTAACGGGCTGGCCCATGAAAAGCCTGTTAACGATCTCTTCACAAATAGCCCATTTTACGGCCCGTTAACTCACGGCCCGTTAGGCCCTGAAGAAAATTGGCCCAACAACGTCATGTGGGCCGTCGAATATAACACCAGCCCATTTCACTTTCAGCCCATGTATGGCCCATGACGTCTTTCGGCCCATATGAGGCCTTCGTATCTTTCGGCCCTTTACAGGCCCACGGTGACTCTAGCCCATAATGAACAGTAAATTTCTTTGTACCCGTTAATGGCCCATGATTTACATGGGCTGTTTCCAGCCCGTGTTAGCTTTCGGCCTATTGACGGCCCATACGTTCTTGGGCTCCTTTTCGGCCCTCGATTACTTCCGGACCGTTACTGGCCTATTCCCCTAATGGGCCAAATTCGGCCCATGGCAAGAGTCGGCCAGTTTCTGGCATGTTCCCCTAATGGGCCAAATTCGGCCCATGGCAAGAGTCGGCTCGTTACTGGCCTGTTACCCTAATGGGCCAAATTCGGCTCATGGCAAGAGTCGGCCTGTTTCTAGCATGTTAACCCGTTGCTCCGTTTCCAGCCCATCCTATGTTGTGGCCCACTAACGACCCGTTATGCCTGTGATAGAATTAAGCCTTTGCTATCCTACGGCCTATTAACGGCCCGTTACCGTGCTGGGTCGATACTAATTACGCCCGTTTATGGCCCATGTACCGACCGATTCTATGGCCCTGTTGGAGGCCCATTTATCAACGGCCCATAGGAGACCCATGGATCCTACGGCCCGTATATGGTCCATGGTAGTTGCGGCCACTAGCAAACTAGGGAAAAAGAAGACTAGGAAATAAATAAGGCCGAAACTAATGCTAGGCTATTAAGGTGATTGCACAGATTACATCCACTCGGCATCAAAGATTGCCACCAGTGCAAATATAGGGAACACCCTACACTATACAAAAATGGCTCGCTGTTTTCTTCAGCCGGTGGCTGCATGTTAAGAATAAATTTTGTATCGCACCAAAACAAATTACAACTATATAAAAAAAGGAAGGTTGGCATAAAACTTAACAGTCTAGTAGATAAATGCACCACCAGAAGTTCAGAAGCTCAGTTCATTTGACCTGACTGTTACGTTTTCATGTTGTATTGTCCGATGGAGCACCATAACCCTCACCTTCATTTCCCCTAGGCTCCTGAACAACATAGCAAATGTTTGATAGTCTGGTTTCAAAACCATGCATATCTTGACGACATCGAACAATGTCTCTCCTTGTTTCACAAAGGGTCTCTGTTAGGGAATGGACTTGTGTCTGGAGCGCAGATACAACATTGCTTTGAGCTTGCATATCTTGACCATGAGGCAGTTTGGATGATATTTCCTTAACAACCAACACAGTATTACGCAGGAACGTGCTTTTGGCACTGTTAGTGGACAGGTACTGGCCCACTGTAGCAAGAGCTGACATTGCGGTTATAGTTGCCTCGCCACCTTCAGAAGGTGGCGGTTCCACCATTTTTTCCATAGCTCACTGAAAAGTTGAGGTTTTACATTAGTAGTACCAGAACAGAAGATATTAAGGAGGCAGCAAAACCAAACAAAATAGCTTTGGTCTATATAGAGAACTTATTCTGGTGAACCCATGTAAAATATTAGTTGTATTTTATTGCAAAGTACATAATAAAACCAGGTTCCAAACATATGACCATGTACCATCGCTAATGTATTGTCTATTTCTTCACATTGTATTGAGGGCTAAGGATAAAGAGATGAAGTTTTAAATACGGTAAGCATAGTATGACATCATTCATATCACAAAACAACTGAGAACAGACAAACAGGCAATTGTAACGTTGTGTGGGAAAGTCCAGCACGGAACTAGATTACGGGTCAAGATCAAAGGAACATCACTCCTCTCTTTTAAACCTTGTAAGGTGCAATGATACGCTAAGACAATTGTGTATAAAATTGAAAAGAGTAATAGACATTGGCTGCAAACCATGCAGTTCAAGGCACAAGTCAGAGTAAGTAGTAGTTAAAAGGCATGAGGATTAAGGACTTACAACAACGGCTTTAACTGGTGTAGTCTTGCCCTTCTTCTTGCTGGTGTGACAGTCCTTGAAGATTTCCACAGAATTTGGTTCAGGTACTTTTTGGTACTTGCGGGCTTTCCTCTGCATTTCGAACAAGTCAATATAGATCTGATAATATGGTACAGCGAAAAGAGTGAAACAGCAGCTAATTACAAGAGCCTCGCAGTGTGCAATATAGCTACGAGATCCTGCCGTCTGTTGGAATTTCATTTTCATACGGTTGGCCTTGTTCTTTGAACAGTTCACCTACAAGAAGATAGATTTGTGTGGCACATGCGTAAATAGGACTTCAACATGTGATCTGATCACATATATATAATGTACCTGATACTTAGGATCAGACTAGTGTTTAACAAGGCCCCTCCAGTCTTCATCCGATATATTTTCCACTGGAGATGTTTGGGAAAGTTCACTGTTAGCCTTGCGTTCAAAGTGAGTTTCCTCAAGTTATACCGATACTATCGTAGAGCAGACTTGAAAACATGGGTGCAAGCTTGTCCGGTTGCATCATCTTGGCTATCCAACTTGAATCTCATCTGTTGAAAATTATGGGAGTCTCATTATCAGCAACCTAGAAAGTATGGGACAGAATAACATCCTCCGAAAATAAGAAGCCTAATCCTAGACTTACAAAGGGCTACGTAGCTGCTACGTATACTTTCCATCTAATCTATATATACCCCCCCTGATTTTCAGGTGGGGTGGGCCTAATCCTCTCCTTTAATCCAATCAAATAGTCCCACATCACATCAGTTCGTAACTTTACGTAAACCATTACGTGGATGTAGCATTTCTCAAATAAGAAACCTCCCCCGCCATCCGCGTGGCAAAATCACCTCCTTTTTACTAATCTTGATTCTATAATTTTTTAGATCAATATAATTGAGATTTGTATAGATAGCACACATGAGCAAAACCAAGTGGTACGGTTAAGGGCATCCATAATGTGTAGCCAAATGTGAAAATAGCTTTTGGCATCGTGGGAACCATTGTGGACGCTGTTGCCAAAGACAAAAAGATGGAACCGAAGCTCCCTGATTGATTGATTGAAGGAATAGAAAAATGCAACATCTCTCCTCTTTCTCTCATGCTTGGACGCATGTAGTACAGTATAGAGCAAAGAGTCTACTCCCATGTCCCTTCTATCACAAATCACAAAGCAGTGAGGCGTAAAATCACAAAAGCACGGACAAAGCAACCATCATTTCACTCTTCACTGACTCCGCTTCTCCATCGTCTTCTTCGAGAAACCATCTCACCGCACTAGTACTCCTAGTAGTACTACTAAAGGACTTCCTGGATGCAAATAAGGCGGTTGTCTCGGCTTGCAGGAGGCACTTGCGAATGACTTACCGTGGTCTCCCTCAATGGTGTTCTCCAGCGAACGCACTTCGCCAAACCACAAAAAAAAAGATATCGTCAACGTCACCGCAATGGGGAAGGAAGTAAAATATAGTTACTACCTCCATTTTTTTGTACACAAGTCCAGTATATCAAAATTACAATTTGCAAAGGGCCACTAACACTAATCGAGGCAAAATTGATCGGGTTAGCAACCAAGGACATTAATATCCACTGCATGCATGCGGAAGTGAGAAGGTTGGTTTGCATGGCACTGCATTAATCAAGCGATGAGGAGTGAGATGGTTAGCTCTTTAGTCTTTGGAGAAAAAATACGCATTAATTGACACGTGAAACGAGGATTTGTATCGATTAAATCCCTTGAAGGAAAACCCCGCCTTTCTTTTTTAACACTAGTACTCCTAGTATGTACGTACTTATCCTGTTTGGGTCTAGGCCTTGCATTGGCAAACTTCGCCACACATTTTTGCCAAGCTTGCCTAAAGTTTTCAAAATGAGAAGGAGATACACTTGCGCACGGCTGTCGCGGTCGCACCGCACCCTAACACGGTCGCTCCTGCACGCCGCGGTCGCACCGCACCCTCACACAGTCACTCCTGCACGCCGCAAACCCAACCAAGGGAATGCACCCTCACTGACACGTGATGTCGCATGTGAACAAACCAAACTCAACCATCCTATCGCTGACACATAATTTTCGTTCATAGAGTATCTTTATCCAACCGCATGTTGGGGAGTATCCGTATGGCCTGTGTGGTGGTCTATTGGGGAAGAAGAAGAGGTGAGGAAGAAGGAAAGAAGGGTTAGGAGACGTAGGATATTCATCCAACTGCCTGAAATGGTAGACTGACCCAAGTCAGGCGACTTGCATAACAAATATATGTTTTTACACAGCAAAAGATTCATAAAATAATAACATAAAGAAAAACTATCACTGCTCGCGGAAAGAGACGGCCTCGTCGTCTTTGGCTGCCGGCGCGAACCAGCCGACGTGTGTCTCCGCACCATGGTTGTCCTTCGCCTCCAGCTACTCGTTCAAGCGGAGCATGCGGGCGCTCTGCACGGATGAGAGCACAGCCCAGTTCAAGTCGAGGACGTCCGGTTCCGCCTGCAGGAGGGCCTCGATGGCAACGGCATCCGCGCGCTCCATGTCGAGTCGAGCCTCCGCCGCCCGGTTCAAGTCCAGGACGTCCGGTTCCGCCTGCAGGAGGTTGTCGATGAGAGCGGCATCCGCGCGCTCCGCGTCGAGTCGAGCCTCCACCGCCCGGTTCAAGTCCAGGACGTCCGGTTCCGCCTGCAGGAGGGCATCGATGAGAACGGCATCCGCGTGCTCTGCGTCGAGTCGAGCCTCTCCCGCCCGGTTCAAGTCTAGGATGTCTGATTCCGCCTGCAGGAGGGCCTCGATGGCAGCAGCATCTGCGCGCTCAGCCTCAAGTTGAGCCTTCGCCGCCCGGTTCACATCCACGACATCCGGTTCCGCCTACAGGAGAGCCTCGATGGTAGCGGCATGCGCGCGCTCCGTGTCGAGTTGAGCCTCTGCCTCCCGGTCCTCCTTTAGTATCGCCATGTTGAACCGCTGGTCCGCCTGCACCATGGGGGACTCGGACGCCGGCACAAAATCGACGTCCATTGTCTCAAACCCATCGGGGGCCTTCTGCACCGCGACCTCCGCCATGAACATTGGATCGGCTTCCTCCTCCTCGTAGCTTGGCTTCAGAGAACTCGGGGATTGGCCCGCCGCAAAGCGAGCTTGGGAACGGAAGTCTGTGGTGCCGACCGCCGCCGCGATTTCTGCGCAGCGCTCCGGCGTCGGCATCTTGTAGTAAGTGATATTGCGGCGCACTATGGCTTTCCGGCGAACTAGGGGACGCTTGATGTAGGCTAGGGGAATG
Source organism: Triticum dicoccoides (assembly GCF_002162155.2). NCBI lineage: Eukaryota > Viridiplantae > Streptophyta > Magnoliopsida > Poales > Poaceae > Triticum > Triticum dicoccoides. The sequence continues at coordinate 574,162,212 of NC_041383.1, read as the reverse complement.
AAAGGTGGGGGAATGGGCTAGAGATTTGGTGTGGTTTTAGGGCAGTGACGGGCGTAGGCCGAGCAGCGAAGGTTCTGGTGTGAGTAGTGGTTCCGATGACGACCGGTCAATCGGTTTTGACTGTACATCGTTCTTGTCGCGTTCGCGTTGCAGCCCGGCACGCTGGACCCTCCATGTCGCTCACTGAATAGAACGCGCTTCGTCTTGTGGGACCGCAGTTGAGAGCACACCGATGGCCCTCCCCCTCTCCCGCCCGCGTCATTTATTATACCACCACTCCCTACGTTTTATGTGGAGTAAATAAAAATAGAAGGAGTATACTACGGATGAGGATCCCCTGACGTGGCCGAACCAATTCAGTAATTGACATGCGGGGCCTAGCAAGCATGGGGTCCGCCAGTAAGTGACCCAAAGGGAGGGTAAGGCAGGGATACCTACGTCAGAGGATCCACTTCCACTATACTACTTTGAGCAAATGTTAGAGTAATAATATATGACATGCAACTTACAAAAATGTTAGAGTAATAATATATGACATGCAACTTACACAAAGCATACATGGTCTAATGCGTTTTTCGAGGCTAACTTTGACCAAATGTTAGAGTAATAATATATGTCATGCAACTTACACAAAGCATACGGTCAAATTCGTATGTGAAAGGAGTTTCCAATGATATAATTTTCACATTATACATCTCATGTACTATTAATCTTGTCAATAGTCAAATTGGAAACCATCTCGACTACAAATCTAGGAGTACGTACGAATCTAACAATATTGATTGGGCGTTGTTGAATGTTGATACCTTTTTTATCAAAGTAGAGATACTTTGACTACACATAAAACTTATACGTAAACAAGAAAGGATAGGAGGGAGTATATTTTACGTTCAAAAATGAAACAAACATTGAATACCCTTTATATATGATTTGCGGATGCTATGATCACCGGTTCAAAATTTTGAATCTGCCTTAGGTATCACGTGCCCCCACTCATTCCCTATTGATTTCATCTCGGGGTCCGGAGATCTATTGAAAGAGGACTAGGGTGGGTACATGCGAATGATACTCGGCGGAATGTTCAAATGAGGCATGCGGGAGGATGGACTCGACTGGAGGCCGACATGATCGATGGAGAAGAGGGTTGGAGAGGAATGAGAAATAAGCAAATGCCACATGATTATACTTGAGCGGCTCAAATAAACAACAAGTTGTCTCGCTTGGCCTACATAGTGAAAGGCCTAATGCGCAACGCGGAGCACTGATGCTCGAATATGGCCAGGAAAACAGGGAAACCGACATGTGGGGCACACCCGTCGGGACGATGTAGCGCAGACTAGTCCAATGGAGGAGCTGGCCCACAACCTCCTCACCACCGACAACCATTCATGTGGGTCATTGGGGCCAACAACAGGGCGCAGCTCCAGCACCGCCTCTAGACACGGCGACTGTGGTGAGAGACACGCTCATATCGTTGCTAGACACGGTCGGTTTCAGTGTGCCGAGGGTGGCGTTTGGTTTGGGCCCAAGGTTGCCCCATCAAAGCATTGGGTAGCCAAAATTTTGGTTGAGGTATTGGTTGCCCATGATTTGGCCGACATTGGCAAGAAAAATGAACTAGAGTTGGCTAGAGTTCATTGGCATGCCAAAGAAATGGCAACCATCCAAACGAAGACCAATCTTTGGGTCATGACCAAAAATTTGGTTGAGGTATTGGTTGCCCATAATTTGGCCGACATTGGCAAGAAAAATGAACTAGAGTTGGCTAGAGTTCATTGGCATGCCAAAAAATGGCAACCATCCAAACAAAGACTAATCTTTGGGTCATGACCAAAATTTTGGTAAGGTGCACTTTGGCCACAATCCAAACACACCCCAACACCTGGCTCGTCGAGGATGCACGGGGCGCCGCGACGCGTCCGCGGAGTGGTGTAGCACGGCCAACTGCATCCTCTGGACCTGAGACCATGCCGGGTCGTCTTGCTTTTTCAATGACATGCGGGGATCGCATGTGAGCAAAGATCATCTCCAACATTGCCACGACCGCAGCTGACTACCCTGGCACACCAAAACCCTCGTCCCTCGCGCCGTCGCGCGGTGCGTTCCCAGCCGGTGCCAGCTGCCCGCATTCATGCCATCCATTCGTATGTCGTTCTTAAGAGGCTCGGTGCCCGAGGAACCAACTCCGGCGACTTAATGACTCACCCGGACGCTTAGCCTCACCGGAATGCGCTACTTAAAGCGGCAATGCCCAGCTAACCTCCACACCATAGCGCATCGTCCTCCTACATGGCACCACATCCGCCATGACCGCAAGTGCGAACGCTCTACAGGAGAGCTTGTCTTCGGGGATGAAGCTCGAGGTCGCCGCCCTCACTCAAGTCGCCTCTCGCGACGCAATACTGTCGTAGCCGGACGCGGACGCGACTGCACAAGCGGTGGCCACGCTGGCGGCCGACAATGGGAGCACCGCCAGCCACGCGTCCTACTTGCCGCCGTCCAACGCCCGGCACCGCCAAGGTCGGGGACTCCTCTGAGGATGAGTAGGGAATGGGAGGTGGCAGGGCATGGTGTGCCAACTGGTCGGTCTGTATCCCATGTTCTACTCACTACAAAAAGAAGACACATCCGTGACATTTTTGGCCGAACGAAATTTTTTTCTATCATACATATGACACTTCTATGACGATAATTGTGACAAAACCCGGTATCATCATAGATGTGGTGGGCTCCTACTTCTATGACAAAAAATCATGACAGAAAATGGGCTTTTCATCCTGGGCGGGCCAGAGACGCAGCTGCATGACATTCTTTGGGCCGTCCATGACGGAAAAAACCATGGTAGAAGCAAGGGGGAGGAAAATTTTGGGGAGTTGCCGGTTACGGTGGGAGGTCGAGGGCCGAGCGATGCGCGTTTCTCTCGTACACGTACGCGCGTGTGTGCGAGGCGTTGGCTCTAACTGAACCCGAGCGAGGCGTTGGGCTCTAACTGAACCCGAGTGATTGCACTACAGGCTACGCGTTACTGAACCCGAGCGATCGATCGATGGATGTTAACTAAACCCGATGGAGCGATTCCTTCGCTACTGCTGCTAACTGAGGCCGATCGATTGGATGAACAGTGAGTGTTGCGGGGGGGAGGGGGGTTGGATGGACAGTGAGCGATGGCGTTGCCTTTGGATGAACAGGACCCCGTGGTCTGGAGGGCTGGATGAATAGTAGACGGTGGAGGGGTGGCCGTGGAGGGGTGGTTGAACAGGACCCCGTGGTGTGGAGGGCTGGATGAACAGTAGACGGTGGAGGGCTGGATGAACAGTAGACGGTGGAGGGGTGGTTGAACAGTAGCCGGTGGAGTAGCGCGCGTGGAGGCTGGATGAACAGGAGCCCGTGGAGGCTGGAGGAGGTCGACGGTAGCCCGTGGAGGCTGGAGGAGGTCGACGGTGGAGATGAACAGTATCCCGTGGAGTCCCGTTTTGCGGTACGCCACACCCCTCCCGATGAACAGGACCCCCGTTTCGACCCTAGAGCTCCAACACAAGTCC